>NC_073746.1:268241954-268551597 GCF_029784135.1 Toxorhynchites rutilus septentrionalis
TTAAGGAACTGATGAAGGAAGTACTCTTTGCGGATATCATTCCACTCCCACGAGGATCCTCGGAAAACACTGATCCAATTTGAAGGAGGTACCTTGGTGCCATTTTCAAGTGTTACACCAGGATGCCAGATGTAGTAGTCCTTGTATCCCTCTTCGCTATGCACGGAACGATTGAACCATTTGTGCTTGTCACTGGTATGGTTCGGGACAAAATCGAGAATTAAACGGAGACCAAGCTCCTTGCACTTGGCGGACAATCTCTCGAAAGCACTCATATCACCGTACTCCGGTTGAATAGCGCTGAAGTTGGAGATATCGTAGCCAAAGTCGTCCATTGGTGAGGCAAAGATTGGCGAAAGCCACACTCCATCCATTCCCAACTCCTTGAGATATTTCAGATTCTGGGTAATACCTAGGAAACAGAACACCGAATAATTTGCTGTAGCCGAACATTTTCTTGCCAAACTTTCGACACTCACCGTCGAGATCTCCAATGCCATCACCATCAGAATCTTTGAACGAACGGGGATAAATCTGGTAGAAGTTTCCATGTTCCCACCATTCAAGGCCAGTGGATAATCCGACCAAAAAAGTGGCCATTAAAAAGGCGAACGCCTTCATTCTGAGTCCGTTTTTCGATACTACACTTTATTCAGGACTATTAGGAGAACCTGAATGGTATCGCTTGAATGAGACGCAAGCTACTTTATAGTAATCGGGGAACTTATTTGAAAGTGTAATTCAGGTATATTTTTTCCGAACAAATATTATTTGTGAATTAACACAAGTGTTCCAGATGCAAGTGTGCAACCAACTCGATGAAGCCGATGCCCCATAAATGTTTGTTTTTCCTCGTTGATATTTGTTGTGATCACATTCCTCTCACAGATGTGACGCTACCAGCGGTATATCTCTAGTTTGAAACAATACATGTGGATTACGGGAGATTTTCAGCTTTTGATTGCTTCCCGAATACGAACCGGTTATCTGATGGAATCCACCGTTCTGAGAAGTTATCCAGAATTTTTGGAATGAAAAACTGGATTTTGTTTTGAAGTTTTTGTATCGATGTAACGAAACGAAAAAGTTAACATTATTCATGATTCTGACATTGAGTATCTTTATACAGATATATATTATACTAAGTGACCTGGAAAACTTCGTCCCGCCCAAAATTTATTTTTTGTTATCGATAGCTTCAAACCATCACGTTTTCTTACTAAGCACACGTTCATGGATCATGCAAAATTCGTCATTATAATATCAGATTATTTTCAGACACAATTCTCTGATGTTTTAAACCACTTGCAAATAACATGTTTCTCCGTTACATGGAATAAATATTTGATTCAGAAAATATGACAGCCCTAAATCGAACAATTCCTTCCTCGAGTTTTGCTCTTATCAACACATTCGGCGATCCATTTTTATTCGTATAGATAGAAGAAGAAATAGTAGTGCGTTTTATCATATTAAAATCCATTTCCACTTTGAAACAAAGATCAATTTCGTTAGCGAAAAATTCAAATGGACTAACAGCCCTTGTCACTATGAAATTGTAGAACATATGGGAATTTAATTTTCCGAATTTTCCCTTTTTCCTTCAGAGTTTTCCGAAAATGTTCAATTGTCATGTTTGGTTGGAGTATGCCTGGTTGAAATATGTGTAATATTTTTATGGGACCCCCTCTCCATTCCAGAGGAGGGAGGGATGTCATACCCAAGGCTCGTAGAAGTATATCCTAAGGTGGGCCAACTTGCTAAAACCACTCTTCAGCCATCTTGGAAGTCTACTGTGTTTTGTTTGTAAACAAAACACAATAAGCTTGTGCCCAAGCTCGCTCGTGATCAGTCTGTCTCTTTCACACTTCAAGGAAAAAATTCCCCTTCTGCTTTCTTCCGTACTGTTTTCATATACCGCTCCCCTAACCAACTTAGTGACGAAACGGCCTCACCTAGTACCATAGACCCGTCTTGGTCATACCATCATAGAAATCATAGAACCATTTATCGTACCCAAATACCCTCACATCCCAAATCTGGTTCCATTTGCTCGGTGAGTTCTCGGGTTATGCAGAAGTTTATGTTTCATTTGAATGGCAGCCCCCTTCCCCTTAGAGAAGGGGTAGGTATGTTGAACCACCATAGAAACATTTATTTCTCGCTAAAACCTCCATTTGCCAAATTTGGTTCTATTGGCTTGATTAGTTCTCGAGTTATGCAGAAATTTGTGTTTCATTTCTATGACAGAAGAGGAAAGGGGTATCTAACCCCCATAGAAACATTTATTGCCCCTTAAACCTCCACATGCCAAATTTTGTTTCATTTGCTTGATTAGTTCTCGAGTCATGCAGAAATTTGTGTTTCATTTGTATGACAGCCTTCCCTTAGAGAGGGGGAGGAGTGTCTATTCACCATAGATACGTTTCGTGCCCCCCAAAACCTTCACATGCCAATTTTAACTCCATTTGCTCGTTTAGTTTTCGTGTTATGCATAAATTTGTGTGTCATTTGTATGGTTAGGGGAGCGGTATATAAAAACAGTACGAATGAAAGTGTTTACCTGAAGCATGGAAGAGTGAGGTAATCACAAGCGTTCGAAATTCTTCATTCTCTCAAATAGTTTAGTAATATTCAGCTGTTACTAATCCTAGTAGTTTCGTTTAAAATATAACACAATGGAGTTTCAAGATGGCTGGAGAGGGGTTTTGTCGTATTGACCAACCTGGTAGTATAAAGTTAAAATTCAAGCAAATTTATTTTATCTCCTTCAGAATATGATCCAAAACTATTTTTAATATGCTTCGGATTGTCCTAATTGGGTCAAATATACACCGTTTTGTTGGAAAATTTGTTGCCATTCTAAAGGTAACATCATAATATCTCAATCATTAAGGTCTTAATGATTGAGACATTATGCCATTATTAAGGATTAAATTTCACGTATTTTACTGTTGCAGTATTGGCACCATAAACATCAATCACAATTTCAGCGGCCTGGCGTGCATTTTCGCATTTATAAAATAAAAAGTGTAAAATGTACCGAATTTTCTCTTTGTTTTATATCCCTTTTGTTTATTTTAGGCTCATTAGCATTTTAGCTATAACAGAGAAGAATTTTAATGGTGTACATATCACATGTTTATCATATCTATAATTAGCACATTACCAAGTTACTATTTTTCGGCGTTAGTGTATCCCCTTCTATACCATTGCATATGGTACACATTTACACAGTAGCCATTTAGGCGTAAGAATTTTGCTTCTGTTCTTCCATTATCCAGTTAGACCGGACAGCGGAGACAGTTGATTGATTTCGTTTCTTTGTTTTTAAGAGGCTTTAAACTTTGCAGTTCATTCGCCTCCAATTGATTGATCATTGTTGAGAGTTATTTAAAGAACAGCAGCCCGATGTGTCTTGCAGAGCAGAGCAGTTGTATGAATGAATCGATCTTATTTCGACCGTGGATCAATCTTCATCGCTGATGATTGTTCCGTGGACGTAGCTATTCTGTAACAACACAAAAAGATGGTCAATGAGGGCCTTGAGTTTTGAACTCACGATCGTTTGCTTACTAAGAGAACGCGCAACTAATGTGGCTACGGATACCTTCAATTTACATGTTATGTTGAAGAAATACATGATGCCCCAAGCAGGTATGCTCATTCCGCCCCGTACATTTATGATCAAAAAAAATGAACTAATCTTTTACATGCAACGGTAAAGGAGCGCAATAAATCAGTGGAAATGTTCAGAAATAGTACCAGTACGAATTGATATGAAGAGCAGATTCAGAAATTTTAGTATGAAGCGCACAGAGCTTATTTTGTTGATTGCTTTTTCATATGGGTTTTGTGATAATCAGTCATTGTGAGATTTCTCTCAATATCTTTATAAAACAATTGAATTTGAGTACGGTTTTCACGGAGATACTTAATAAGAGAATTTCTAACACAATTGTTCGAAAACAAGTGAGGGGCTCAGAATGCAAGGGGTGTAAGTGACTTAATCGCTTTCTCTTCATCAACTTTTTATTTAGTTAATTACTCAACTGCGAAAACTTTCCAATTTAAGTTTGCTATAGAATCCGATAGATGAGGTTCTGACCTATTTTCCACGTTGGTAAATACAGCTGGAAATGTATTTGCAGCTAAGTTTTGACCCAAAGAGAGAGTCGATGTAGAGAAATCGATCAAATCACTTACACCCCTTCCATTCTAAGCCCATCAAGTGTCATTGGTTCAATAACAAGCCAAAACGAAGGGTGCCCTATTTCGCCCCGCCTTGTCATATTGCCCCTATCTACCCTACTTTTTTGTTAATATTTCATCAGCCCATATAAAAAATTCAAACGAGGATATGTTAAGCAACTCTCGACTTTTCAGTGAAAATTTCCATATGGATGCAATTTCATTCAATCGGATTTCTGCACGGGTCGGAAAACTTCGTTGCTTCGCGAACAACTGTATATTTTATCCGTATTACTTTATTGAAGTTCGATGTTTATTTACTTCACGTTACTTCGCTGGTGAAACATTCAATATGAACGCGAACACGTGTACAAGAACTTTCTATTCACCATGATTTTCGGAGTTGTTTGTTCGCAATGTGGTTCACCGTGAAATGATCGTACTATTTCACCAACACGTTCACGTTCACGTTTACGGGACCTCTAATCCAGGCTTTATTGACAGCACAGATAGGTAAGCACAGAACCAATCAGATACGAAGATTACAACACTATTCGTTAGGGTCATTTCGGATAGAAAAAAAATGCAGATTCCGCAGAATAAAACGAAAGGACAAACCGGATTATTTAAATAAAAAAGCGAAAATTTATACTTCGTAACACTTGCTTCATTATCCGCAATACAACCTAGTTCGATTTCAGCCGCTTTCCATCGGGAACGAGCTGTCGGAATAGCATCTCAGCATCGAGTTTCACTCCTGCGGGATTCTCCTCCAAGAGAGTCGCCTTCACTCCATTATGTTCGATATTTCGGAAATTGCAGCAGGGGGTTTTAGTAAATGTCCAATCATTGGGAAGGGAGGTTCCGCGTGTGATGTACAATGTTTGCTGGTTCAAAAGAAGTCCATCAATTTTAGTAAGAGGTTTCCCATTGGCCGTAAGAATGTTAAACGTTTGATCGTTCAATCCAAACAAGCTGTGGATCTCTTCATTTAACTGTTCGAGAGTAAGATTATTACCGCAAACGGATGTTAGTAAAACGGATGCAAATCTTGAGAGTTTTCTCTGATACCGCGGAACGATTTCATTATCTAGAACCAAATTGATCCACGGGCTGGCAGGAATCGGACGATCTTTTGTCGAGCAGATAACAATGTTAAGCTGAACACCCTTCAACTCCTGCGACTCTTCAATCAACACTTCTTTAGTGGCAGCTTCCGGACCATGTGGGAGGAAAGGGGATTTAACTGTATTAACAATAAAATCCTGGTGACTTTCCGCAACACTTTTAATATCGCCCTCTTTGCTAACCGTGTAGTAAATGATAACAGGATCCGTTGGAATCAATTTGGCTTTTTTCTTCAGCTTTTGGATGCGATTAATGATTTCCCGAGCGACACCTTCCTTCATGAGCTCTTCGTTGGGGGTCATATCGAGCAACACTAAAACATCATTGTCGCTGTGTGCTTCATAGTTCTGCTCCCCGGATTGCTTCTCGTCAAACTGGTAAATCAGTCTCAACTCGTTCAGCTCAATGCGATGCCCAATTACACTGAAGTGACCAACCTTCAGCTGTTCCGCAATTTGCTCATCGGTCAGTGCTTTCACGGCTTGAATAACCTGCTTGAAATCATTTTTAAGTCTAACCCCTAGAACCTTATGGTCTGGTTCAGCCCTTAGTTTAACGCCGTATTTTTGCTTATCAGAGCTTAGCGTAATCTTACGTACGTTCAATTCGTCTAAAATGAAATTTTCGAGTGACTTAATATCGTCCAAATATTCCTTGCTCTGATGAATAACGATAACTTCAGTCAGTGGATACTTGATCGGAACGGTTCTTCTATCCCTCATGACACGGCCCAATTCCACAACCGCTTGCATTCTTGAGACGGCTCTTTCGATCGGAACATTGATGTATTTCTTGGCCGAAGCAGGCATCATCTGGAAGTGAACACTACCCTCAATCTTCTCTTTATTCAACAGCCTCAGTCGTTGGAACATGAATTCAGTCAAATACGGCGTAAACGGAGCCATCATCTTAACCATAGCGAGCAGAACGTCATAAAGAGTATCGAGTGCGTGGTAACAGTCATCAACGCCAAACTCACCCTTGATACGCTTCCGGTTCATGCGCACATACCAATTTGTCAGCTGATCGATGAACTTCGTCAGTCGCGGAACCACGGTGTACAAGTGGTATGCCTTCATCTCAAGTGAAACGAATTCCAGCAAGGATTCCTTGAATGAGGTAATCCAAACGTCCATCACGTTTGTGGAGCGGTTCTCGGCATGACGAACGGCATCGTACCGGTAGACTACTTTATCTTCCTTCTCAAATCGATCGATATTTTGTAGCAGGAAGCGGAACGCATTGAACCATGGTAGAAACACATCCTTGATGATATCCTTCACACCTTCCTCTTTGAATCTAAAATGGCGCAGGTAAAATTAGTAAAATAAAAAAGGGTGGGTTATATCTATGATATAACCGCAAGATTAACGTGGGAATACCGTTAGCATTTAGTATTCATTTGTTTGTATTGAATAAATTACTGATTTAATGAAACCATTTTCGAATTCAATTGAATTCAACATATGAATATAACATATTTGCTTTCAGGGTGTCGATTCAAAATCCGAAAATAAATTCCCTGATTTTCCTTGATTTTCCAGTAATTTTTCAGAAAAATTCCAGGTGTAGACTAATGATTAAATTCTCTGAATGTATTTTATCTGTAGCTCCTAAAACATTTAGTTAGCTTAAACAATGAAATTTAAGAACGCCTGTCGATATTTTCCAATAAATGAATTGTTTGTGATTTTTAGTTGAGTTTAACGACGACTGATAAGTGTCGTAAAAGATTTTAAAAAATGGATATACTAATACAGTTCAAAGTTATTTTGAAGAAGTTTCAAATACTAGTACAGAATGAGATCAATTTCATGAAACTACTAAGATTTTAACGAAATGCTTTATCTCGCAATCTTTCGGTCCCCTTCTGTACGTTTTGCAAAATTTTCCTCGGTTTAGCTCCAGAGATTCAACATCTTTATTGATGCTATCCTTCTAAAGTAAAGTATAGTATCATAAACTTGTCGCATAGCACAACTGTTTCCTCCCACGTATTTTCATAAAAACATTCGCTAATGGAATAGCCCTCTCAACGTTGAGGTTTCTAACGAGATACAGAAGACCAATTTGGGTAAAAACTTCCCTAAACCTGTCCTTTTCAAAAACGGTCCAGTCGTTCATTTTTTGGATCATAGTGAGCAAACTTGTTGCTAGCAATATTCTTTCAATGATAAATCTGCTGGAGCTCAACTGATACGACCAGAACCCGTCAAATATCAAAAAGTCAATAGTCAAAAGCTTCTCGAATCGTTTTCCCTCCATTTTCTATCGGAATCAATGATGGAAAGATACATCAACGCAGTGCTCCGCATCTCAGACGAAATTTCAAGATTTGTGAGTCGTAAAATTTTGGTGAGTTTTTTAATCCTTTGATGAACCGTGTAGAATATGCAATCCGAAGCTGCCCAAATTCAAGAGCTTTTTCTTTCTTCATTTTGAAAAACCAGTTGCAGCTCGCGTTATATGACCAATTCACGTTTATACCGTCCATCGACACAAAAAAAAAGTTTGTTCAAATATATAATTCCCATGCCTTCTTCAAAAGCTGCAAGTTCATTCCTGATGCTTGAGAATGTCGCAAGAACATTGACGTCATCATGAAGCTCATTTTATCACGCCATAGTTAGACCTTCTCAGCTTCCTGGTTGTAAGGAACATTCTTCTCACTACAACCATGTATCTTTCAGCAGTGTGGAGTGATTTGTGCTACATAACTGTTTCCAGGCACCACAGGAACTCAGCTTTCATAGTATGATTTTCAAGCATGATTTATCGATAGTTTTCGAAGAAGAAAAGGAAGGGAAATTCCTTTGAAGCTGAACGGCAGATACTGATGCCAAAACTGCCAGAAAAACATCGCGAATGTATAAGCCGTCTACTTTTGCGTTATTTACCCTTCGGAAGGACTAAGTTCACCTACAGGCAAAAGCAAACTGAAAAAACCTACAGAGGGTCAAACTAGTCAAATACACCTTTTTTTGGTATCATTAACTTTCTAATTACTACAATAATCAAAATTCTAATTGACGGAATTTCATTTTTTCCAGATTGGTGATGAACTTTTCTGATATTCCCTGAATTTCTCTGACATTGTTTGAATTCCCTGATATTCCCTGATTTTCAAGGTAGTCGGCACCCTGGTTTTGTTAGTAAAGAGTTTGAACAAATGTCATGTATTGTAAGGCACCTTGATTTTGATGGCTGTTTTAGGGAACACATCGATGGGAACAAAAGTTTCCCCTACTTGCATGTAAAGTAGAACCCCGATTATCCACGGAATAGTCGGGCAAGGTCATCGCGTATAACGAAAATCGCGGATAACGCAATAATGGACTAAAAATGGAGTGCAAACACGTAGAAAGGACATTTCAGCATGAAAACTATGTTTTACCAAAACAGAAATCATTAAACTATGAGGACAGTGGACAGATATTGCGAAAGCCATGACCAAAACAAAAGAGTATGATTAGGGGGTCTTCGTAGCCACTTGGTTACGCGTTCGCTTACTAAGCGATCGATCGTGAGTTCAAACTCAGGGCCCTCAATTGACCATCTTTGTGTTGTTATAGAATAACTACGTCCACGCAACCATCACCCGCGATGGAGAACGATCCACGGTCGAAATAAGATCGATTCATCCATGCAACTGCTCTGCTCTGCAAGAAACATCGGCCTGCTGTTCTATAAATAACCCAACAATGATCAATATCAACTGTCTCCGCTGTCCGGTCTGCAGAATAATGGAATACAGATAGAATACCCTTACGCCTAAATGGCTACTACAGTGTAATTTACCATAATGTAATGGAACAGACAAATCCAAAAACGCCTAAATGGATATTACTACTACTGTGTAATTTACAATTAACAGAAACATAAACATATGTACATGTACACGATAAAAACCCGGCTTTGTTACAGATAAAATGCTAATGAGCCTAAGAAATAAATAATTGGGATAAAAAAAAAGTGTATGATTATACCACTCACTGGCAAGTTCCAGGAAGGTTTATAGATTTACTATGGGGCTTTTTTTGAAATAAAGTTAACGTTAATAACTATTTTTGCTGCGAACAGATTTTAACGATTTGCATAACAATCGAATCGGAAATTTTTTAGATTTGTTTGATATGCTGTACATTACAATCCCATAGTCTGTATATGGTTTAAATTGATGAAAAATTGGAATTCCCCATACATTTGTTCTGTCCATTTGTGTGCTTTCTCGAACAGAGCTGTCAATAACGGGCAACTAATGCAGCCGCTAGAATAGAAACAACGAAGAGGGATAGCGAAAAAAAAATATTTCGAAGTAAAATCCACCCTTGCATAGTAAGTAAGTTGTCGCACGGTGTTGGGCTTTGTGTATGTTGCTTAATGTGATTTGAAGTGAAAAAGAATGTCAAAACAAGGAGACTTACACGTAAAGTGGCAACGTGCGTACCGAGATGCCCATCCGGTAGAATCTGGTCCTGAAGCTCTGCGTAGAGCAAACGCGGTTGGGAATGAATGCAAATCTGAATCCAAGACGTTTGAAGACTTGCAAATTGTTTTTAATCGGAAAATCAACGAGTCTAAAGCGCTCAAGCTCCGAAAATGCAGTGGATACAGCATGTTTTCAGCGAGGTAAAAAATTAAATGATATTTTCAGCAAAAAATGCATTGCAAACATTTCTTTGACAGGCCGCTACGCAAACTCAAACAAAACCCAAAGATCCAGAACCACAAGCTTCTACATCGACCGATGTGACTAATTTATCTCATGATACATGTGCCGGTACGTCCTCAACAAAACGATCTGATCCCGAAAAGAAACATCGTAGCACTCCCTCACAAGACCGCATTTATGCAGAACTTTCAACACTGCGAGCCCAAGAAGATGCGCTTGCAACTGCCAGAGATGCTGGGTTGAGTGATGATGATCAGAAGATGAAGAAATTCAAAGATCAGTTTTTACCATTATTCCAACGTCTTTCGTTGCAAATGTTCATCCCAATCCCGCAAGGCATACGTAAAATGCCTTACGACATGTATTGTCCATCGGTTGCCAAAGATCTTCAAGGCCGCATATGTTCAGAATGTGGCCTATACTTTGCTTCGAAAAAAGCCGTGGATGGTCATTCCAGATCTATACATTCTATACGACGCAGTGCCAATACCAAGATTAAACCATCTTGCGTTTCAGCCAGAAGAGGCAAAGAACTTCTATGTGTTCTACTTGACAAGGAAACGGGTTCAGAGGACGTAGAATGGATCGACACTGATAACGTGGATGTTTTAGGAGTTCTTCTTTTTGGCTTTAAGAGGGTTTAAACTTTTCAGTTCATTCGCCTCTATGCTTTAGTAGTTTCTGAGTATATCCCAACATTTGATAACAAAATGAATACTGAAAATCGTTCTGTCCGTGAGTGGATCACGAATGAATTTACAACGGACCGACTTTTCTTCGATATGTATACATTGACTTTGTACACTTATCACTTTGTGCTATAGTTTTGTTAACGACTGTATTGTTTTACAAACTGCTTTTGACGTAGGACTACGTCTTTCATTTCTATACCGGGGTGTAAAATCAAAGTTTCGAAAACGAAAGCGTTACGCCGAAGACCGAGATTTTGAGTGTTAATAGCTCATAAACAACTGAACGAAATGGTATGATAAACACTTCATTCGAAAGATAAATTGTCTACGCGTTCTATACTTGTTACTTTCTGATCCAAAAACTTGTTTCAATAGTCTTAAATTTGCTTTCAAAATAGGCTATTGAACAAAAAAAAAATAGTAAAAATAGTTCTAATTGAACAGCGATTGGAGCATGTTGTCGCTGTTGTGGTGAAGCTCTTCATTTATCATGAAAGCGCGGACGAACGGTGTCACCAAGAGCCTGTTTGTGCACCTTAGGCCAGAAGGGAATCCATCAGGAGGAGAGTGATGCTACAAACGGTTCCCCGGGAAGATCTCGAAGCAGCCGCTACACACACACACATACACGCACGGAATTCTTTCCGTTTGGATCGAGAAAGATCCGGAAAATAATCTGCCAGTTCCTCTAGGAATTTAAAAATACATTCATGTGAAAGAGTTTATTTGAATGTTTTCTATCCATGTAACACTGTGACCAAATATGTTTCAATCAAGTGCTATTAACAGATGGTTATCGAGTTAGCATTAACCACTGGTGGGCTTCCAGTATCGAGGAAAATGTGGAAATATCTAATCGTTACTGAAAATAATCTGCCAGTTCCTCTGGGAATTTAAAATTACATTCATATGAAAGAGTTTATTTTAATGTTTTCTATCCATGTAACACTGTGACCAAATACATTAGGTTTTGTGATTTTTCAATCAATCGCAATCAACAGGATAGCTTCTGAAGATTATTCTTCCCCATCAGTAGGATATTTCCGTATCCAATATTGGATGCATAAAACCTTGTGCCTCCAACGTAACGCTCTCGTTTTCGAAGTTCTCCAAATATTCATTCATTCAGAATGAATTCAGATTCAACTTCATACAAATGATCTCTAAATCAACGATAGTCCTACGTCACCCTTGCGGTTATACCATAGATATAACCCACTTCCTGTTTTTTTAAATAGAATTTAACTTTGTTAAATTAATAAGTAAACCACGAGTGAGACTCGATGTTGTACGAGAAAGGGTTCAGAAATGCTCGAATTATAAGCATTCAAAATCTTTATTTTTTTCCTATATGTTCTGCGTTTAGGTTTTTGTTTTGCTCCCCATATATTCCTGTTAACCGTAGTCCCACGTCAAAAACGAAACAAATGATAAGCGATACCAACCTCAAATTTTCAGCTCGTACAACCGGAGAGTTAATCAAATACAATCGCAATGCATCCGCTCCGTATTTGTTCACGACTTCCATGGGATCCGGATAGTTCTTCTTTCGTTTGCTCATTTTCTGCCCATCACCGGCAAGCACCAGACCCGTGCAGTTGAGATTCTTGAATGGTGGCTTATTGAAAAGAGCAGTCGACACCACAAGCAGCGTATAAAACCACCCACGTGTTTGGTCAATTCCTTCGGCAATGAAATCCGCAGGGAAATTATTGCTGAGAAAATCTGACGCATTTTCGAACGGATAGTGATTCTGGGCGAACGGCATAGACCCGGACTCGAACCAGCAGTCAAACACTTCCGGAATTCTCCTCAGTGAGGGATTACCCGGAACGGCAGACGGGATCTCAATATGATCGATACTCTCACGATGGAGATCGTCTACTTTCACACCGGAATACTTCTCCAGTTCTTCAATGCTCCCAATGCATACGATCTCCTGTCCATCGGGGGAAATCCACAGCGGAATCGGTGTTCCCCAGTATCGATTGCGACTGATAGCCCAATCGCGTGCATCACGCAACCAATTCCCAAAGCGCTTCTCCTTGACATAATCCGGAACCCAGTAGGTCTGCGAGCTGCAACTGAGCAAATGCTTGGTCATATGTTCAACGCGAACGAACCACGACGGGACAGCTTTGTAAATTAACGGTGTATCCGACCGCCAGCAGAACGGATAGTTGTGCTTCACCTGGCTAACCAAAACTAATCGACCTCTCTCCTTGAGTAACTTCGTAATATTTTTATCAGCATCCTTCACGTATTGCCCCTTGAAATCGGTGACGGGATCAACGAATTTGCCACTCGGATCAACCGGACAGACAATTTCCTGATCCCGAGTGATCACACCATTTGCCAAACACACCCGATAATCATCCTCACCGAAATACGGAGCCTGGTGAACCACTCCCGTACCGGATTCTTCCGTAACGTAACCGTCAACCAACACTCGGAAGGCAACTTGATCGTATTTACGAAAGTAATCGAACAAAGGTTCGTACTTAAGTCCAGCCAGCGTTTTACCGGGAAACCGTTCCAAAATTTCGTAATTTTCTGGACTTTTTAGCAGAGATTCAATACGACATTCCATCATAACGAACACCTTGCCTGTCTTGATCTCCCTGACTTTGGCGTAAATCAACTCGGGGTGGACACAGCAAGCCAAATTAGACGGTAGAGTCCACGGTGTTGTTGTCCAACCGACGAGAGCAGCCTGAAAAATTTAGCTCATCGATCAATAGGTGGTTTTATTGATTCATACCTTAACTTACATTATCCTTATCGCCCACAATCGGGAACGAAATGAACACGGCCGGATCGGTCACTTCTTTGTAGTTCTGCCCAGACTCGAAGTTCGAAAGGGCCGTCGTACAAGCCGTCGAGTATGGCATCACCTTCACGCCCTGGTAAACCAACCCTTTGACGTACAGTTGCTTGAACACCCACCAAATCGATTCCATATACCACGGATACAACGTTTTGTAGTCGTTCTTGAAATCGATCCAACGCCCCATCCGGCCCACGATTTGCTCCCACTCGTTCGCATATCGCATGACAATCTTGCGGCACTCGTTGTTGTACGCTTTTATTCCCATCTTGGCCACATCCTCCGGGCCACGAATGTTCAGCGTTTTGTCAATTTCGTACTCCACCGGAAGTCCATGACAGTCCCACCCGAAGCGACGTTCCACGTGATAGCCTTGCTGGTGGGCATAGCGAGTCACAATGTCCTTAACCGTGCCGGCCAGAATGTGACCGTAGTGAGGCAAACCGGTGGCAAACGGTGGACCGTCATAGAACGTATATCTGGAAAAGGTATGATTTTTACATAGAGCTTTTACTATTTTGCATTGCACTTAGTAAATTAATCAACTCAGGGAATGTTTCATGATGCAACCTTTCTCTTCACAAGTAGGCGAAGAAAATGTGACATAATTCTGCACTAGCCTAAACCAGACGTAACACTTTTCTAGTTTTACCTTGGTTTCCCTTTGGACTGCTTCAAACAAGACTCGAAAACTTTTTCATCTTTCCAGTATTTCAGCACCTTTTCCTCCTCGGCCGGAAAGTTGATAGTCTCCGGTAGCCGATGTAACTCTTCCGCCGCTATATTATCCATAACTCTCTACGATCTGCGAATCACACGGAATCTTTCACTGACTTTTTTAAGTACGATCCAGCAAGATTCACTCCAGAGTACAACCAATGGATGTTTTACTGAGAAAAACCCTCCAAATCTATGAGAAACTTTAGTAGCACATTTCATCAGACAAGAGAAAACACACGAATGTGACAGCTCGGCAAAATAAAGTGCCAGCGTCCGTGTTACGTATTTGCACAAATGCCATGTGTTCGATTCAGTGTGGCCGGTTTGGTGTGTTTCATGGGAATTACATACATCGGAACAATTATTATTACAGAATTACGAATTACGAGATAATGAAGGTCAGTTATGTTTTCTTTTCTGTTGATAACATTTATACGGTGGGACATAATATCCAGGAATATTAGCGTTATCTTTCAGCACCAACTGGCTGAACAGCACAACATTTACTGCAACAAGGGATGTGAGATGTTATATCAAAATAATGTCTAATCGCCCATTGCTCAAGTAGTGAAAAAATGTGTTCACGATTCCGATTTGTACCCGAGAAACAAAAAGCATTCGTTGGCTATTTTATAAGAGATCTGAAATATTAGTGAAATACAGATAAATCTGTTGATATGACATCCCTGCCTATCTTTTTTGCCGGTCAATTCAGCGAGGGATAGGAAAGTAATGAAAATGTTGTTTACTTTCCGTACTGTACAGTCACCCTTAGAAAAATCCTCGGTCGAAAACTACTAAATACATTTTTTTTCCCAAAATATATTTTTTATTAAGGCACATGTGGCGTTAGCCTGACGGGGCCGGGAGTCCAATATTTTGACAATTTTTGTCTTACAACTATGTTAGTAATATGTAACCGATTACTCGCGGTTGGCTCGAGGTTAGTATTACAAGTGTTCTCATAATTGGTATGTTGCAGTATTCGATGCTCTGTACGTGTGCCTGATACGGGATACTTCCTATTGGGATGCAGCTGGCCATTAATCAGCAACGCCCCCCTAGTCTGTACCCCATATCTAGCGTGGTGCGTCTTTCTCGACTCGAGGAATCCAAGATAGAATGGTCACTAGCCGGCGCAATCATCATCTCGTGTAGAGTTGTCATGAGCGGTACAACCTTTGGCTCTTGTTGAATGATCAGTGGACTGCACAACCTTCGGCCCGTGCATCTGTAAAGAGTGTGTGTATGTATTGCCGCGACTAAGTAAAAGTTTATCGATTGGATAGGAGGAATATGAAACGGGGACACAACGAAGGAAACATAATTAAACGTTGACATCGGCGTTTCTGAGGAACAGGTATAGATGAAGCAGAAGATCAGGATCCCGGCAGGATCCCCGATATCCCGGACGGGGATATCCGATTGTCTGCCTTGTGCTCTCAGTGCTCTAGAGAGCTGAGAGCGAGCAGCATGGAACCGGATACACGACCAGACAACATGCTCTATGTCGTGGTAGCCATCGCCACAATCACAAAGATTGTTTGCTGCGAGCCCAATGCGATAGAGATGCGCGTTTAGGTTGTAGTGATTGGACATAAGCCGAGATATCACGCGAATGAAATCACGACCTACATTCAATCCCTTGAACCATGCACTCGTCGAGACCTTAGGGATAATCGTGTGTAACCAACGACCGAACTCATCTTCACTCCACATGCGCTGCCAACTAACGAGTGTGTCCTGACGAGGAATGTGAAAAAATTCATTATAGGCAATTTGCCTTTCAAAAAGTGTGCCTTCTGAAGCGCCCACCTTAGCTAGCGAGTCCGCTTTCTCATTCCCCGGAATCGAGTAATGAGAGGGAACCCATGCTAAGGTAATCTTGAATAATTTTTCGACCAAAACACTCAATAGATGTCTTATTCTTGTTAGGAAATAAGATGAGCGTTTATCAACTTTCATTGAGCGGATTGCCTCTATTGAGCTGAGACTGTCTGAAAAAATAAAATAATGGTCGATAGGCAGTGTTTCAATGATCCCTAGAGCATAGTATATCGCACCCATTTCTGCGACATACACGGAACAAGGATCTTTGAGTTTAAAAGAGGCACTGGAATTTTCATTGAAGATGCCGAAGCCAGTGGACCCGTTTATGTATGAACCGTCAGTAAAGAACATTTTATCAGATCCAACTTTCCCATATTTTTCCGAAAATATCGACGGAATAACATTGGAGCGTAGGTGATCTGGTATTCCATGGATTTTTTGTCGCATGGACAGATAAAAAATGACAGAGGAATTGCAAAAGTATGGGAAGCAAACTTGGTTGGAGATGCCTGGTGAAGGGTGCACGTCGTGGGTAAGGTACTCATGGTATAAAGACATAAAACTTGACTGAGGAGTCAGTTGTAGTAGATTTTCGAAGTTATCAATCACCAATGGATTCATGATCTTGCAACGGATGAGAAATCTGTAGGATAATTCTGTGAACCGAAGAGTAAGCGGGGGTACTCCTTCCAAAACTTCAAGACTCATCGTATGTGTCGAATGCAAACACCCCATGGCTATACGCAAGCAACGATATTGTATTCTCTCCAGCTTGAGAATATGAATCCTGGCAGCTGATCGGAAGCAAAAACTGCCATATTCTAACACTGATAATATCGTTGTTTTGTACAACTGAATGAGGTCTCCTGGATGGGCACCCCACCATGTTCCGGTTGTTTGGAGAAAATTGATTCTTTGCTGGCATTTCTGTTTCAAATACGCAATGTGTCTTCCCCAGGTACATTTAGAATCAAAATATACACCCAGGTATTTGACAAACATAGAGTGTTGGATCGTTTTGCCGGATAGGTAAAGCTGGAATTGGGCGGGTTCGTGCTTCCTAGAAAAAACGACCATTTCAGTTTTCTCCGTAGAGAATTCTGTAACGAGAAGAGTTTGAGTTGCCATGAGAGAAATTCATGTGCTTTTCTGACAGTAAATTGTACAGGAAATTATTCAGAATTGGTGAAAGTCCACGATTATGAAGCTTCTCTGAGAGAATTTCCATGGAAACTGAATCAAATGCCCCTTTGATATCGAGAAAAACGAAAGCCATTTGTTCTTTGCGAGCAAATGCGATTTGGATTTCAGAAGATAGCAGCGCGAGACAATCATTCGTCCCTTTACCTCGGCGGAAGCCAAACTGCGTATTTGACAGCAAATTGTTCGTTTCGACCCACTTGTCCAAACGAAGTAGAATCATTTTCTCTAACAATTTGCGAATACAGGATAGGTGGGGTGGGGTGGGGATCTTGGATTACCTTCCATGTGCAATCCAGGGATAATGAAGAAGAGCAGAGAGATATGTCTAGCATGCTTGCCCGTGCAGGAGGGTTGGCTATCCTAGTTGCTTCCCCAGTATTTAAAACTGTCATGTTGAAGTTGTCGCACAGATCATAAATCAACGTGGCACGGTTGTCATCGTAGAGTGACCCCCATGCTGTTCCATGGGAGTTGAAGTCACCTAAGATTAACCGCGGCTCCGGCAATGCCTCGATAATATCAAAGAACTGATGGCGGCCTACCGTAGTCCTGGGAGGAATATATATCGAAGCAATGCAGAGTTCTTTGCCATTGATTTGTATCTGGCAAGCGACAACTTCAATGGCTGTAATCGATGGGATAGTGACTCTATAGAAGGAGTGACGTTTTTTGATCCCCAATAGTACGCCACCAAACGAGTCGTTACGATCTAGGCGAATAATGTTGAAATCGTGAAAATTCAGCTCGTCGGCTGAACAAAGCCATGTTTCACAGAGAGAAAATACATCACAGTTAGAACTGTGAACTAAAAATTTAAATTGGTCTAGTTTAGGGATGATGCTTCTGCAATTCCACTGTATGACAGTGGTCAAATCCTTGACCTCTTGCGCTGAATTAGGCATCGAGGGAAATGAACGCTGCCAAAAAGCCACATTTTAATTTCAAAAATGTTCTCACAACCGGAAGCAAACATAATACTATGCTTTTAAGAGGATCATTTATATTTAAAGCATTTAAAATGTTATCCACAAGGTCTGAAAGCGCAAGCAGGCCAGGTAGTGGCTGTTGCTTCGACCGCGAAAATGGAACAGACGTGTTCGTTGTTGTTCCGGAAAGTGCTGAGGACCCCTGGTTGGTAGCATGAACACGTAAACCGGGAGGTACTTGCTTCGGTCTATTCTCAGCACGTTCAGTTCGAGGCTTCATTCCAACTTGGGAAGTTTCGGTATTCTTTCTGGGGAGTGATGGAAAAGAAGTTATTTTTCTTTTCCTGATGGCACCCTGCGATGTACCGGAACATCCGGCATTGGGAGCGTCAGCAACAGGCTCGTCGTTCTGCAGAATGGAGTAGGGATTGTCCTGTGTCGTTGGCACGGAACTCTTAAGCATTTCTGCAAAAGTCCGCTTGGAACGTTCCTTTAAGGAACGCTTGAGTTTTTCCCCTCGTTGTTTGTACACCGGGCATTGAATAAGATCATGAGGAGTCCCGCCGCAATGAAGACACTTGTGCTCTTTCGCGCAAGGATTCTCATCATGGCTCTCTCCACAATCTGCGCAACGTTTTTTATTGCAACAATAGGCGGCCGTGTGACCGAGTTGCATACATTTGTTGCATTTCATTACCCGGGGTACAAACAAAGTGCCCCTATTGCAACGTAATTTGGAAAGGCGGAACCCTCAAAAGTCACACGAAAAGAGTTTGTCCGATTGAGAATTCTTTTGTCATTTTTATGTGACACAGATTTCAGTCGATCGCATGCAATAATCTTCACAGTTTTTAGTGTGGAGTTCTTGAAGCGACCGACACCATCGATTATCTCTTTTCGGGTCAAACCCTTTTCGGTTATTACGCCGTCTATTTCGACGTTGCAACAGGGTACGTATACACGATACTCAATCGCAAAGAGGTCGCAGCGCGTTATTTTGTTCGCTTGGGTTCTGCTTGAGACGACAACTCGTAGTTTGTCTGGCCCCATCCGTGTAATTTCGGTAACGTCAGAAAAATGTTGAGTTAGTTCCTTCGAGATGCGAATGACATTGAGAGGTTTGGATTTTCGTCTAAAGTACACAATGAATGGGCATTTGGAGCCTTCAGGGTATTCTTTAGGACGAAAATCCTGTTTCTCGACGATTTCCTCATCTTCGGAACTATCAACTTCGTAAACAGAATTTTCTACCTCAATTTCTGCTTCATCCTCCTGCTCTTCAGGAGGAGGTTCGGTATCAGAAATATTCAATTGCGTCAACGGGGGGTCTTTTCCGCCCTCAGCCATATTAGAAAAATCGGCCAACTGTTCGATATGAACAGAATATAATAATTATCAAAATGAATAAGTAAAAAAAATATTATAAGGTTATGCTGCGGATAATATTTATATTAATTTATTTTATTTATATAAAATTCTAAAATGAAAAAAAGTTCCAATAAAATTTCAACGGTAATGTAACCAAGAAAAAATAGACACCCCTAATGCCAACGTTTGCCGATTTGGTAAACACACAGATGAACAATGGTGTAAATCGAGCACAGATGGTAGAAGGAATGATAGGAGGACAAAAGAAAAATAAACTTATACTTACCGCTGCTGTGTGGCGTGTGTGATGAATCTGTCTGAATTGTATCCTCTGCGTCTCGGTCGTGCACCACTTTGAGCTTCGCTCTACTCGCAAGCGCAACCGATGAAAAAAAACACAGTCGAAAACACAAATACATTTGGTAATGCAAAATTAGTAGAATGTACAAATTTTTTGTACATATTGTCAACAAACCCGCATCCCTACCAGAGATTAGTATATTTTACTCGATAACATTAGTAAGCTTGGATATTGTCATATCTGAAAATTGGTGAGAAAAGCGCGTATTAAACATTTTCATTGTTCCCATAAGGCAATACGGAGGTATAATAAGGATATAATTCTGATACCTGCATTTTCGGCGAGAAAATGTAGCCGATATTGGGCTTCCGAATCATGGTTCTGCTTGACATATGTGTTTATTAGTACGGTCGAAAATGACTATAGATTGGTAGTATTTACCAAAAAAATTCGTTATATTTACTAATTATTTCTCTCAGTGCAGGGAAGCCGGACGATTTCTTCAAATATCTTGCACTCGGCACGGACAAAATAAACCGTTTTGTTAACATAGAACTATGGAGTAATTTCAAACGAAATCGTCCTAGAAATACAGATTTTAAAAACATGTATTTTTGATTCGAATGAATGTTTGTTTTCCGTTTGGGTTGGACAAAAAAATGAATTTTCCACAGCAATCGGGAATTCTTTGACTCGAGCGTAACTTTTGAAAAGGGTGTATCGGGTATTAACTAATTAACTCAAAAACTATGAGACCATGTTCTCACTGCAGCGGGCGTCAACGTGGCGTGAGCGGGACGTGTTCACTTCTCGCAACGACATTTTAATTCACTCACATTGCACCGTGCCAGCGGCGTGTCTTCTGTTTTAAGTCAAATATGCGCCGTTTTGTTCGATGACTTGTTCCCAACGAGATGCCAACTTCATAATACCCCTGTTATAGAAGCTCGCTTCCTTATTGGCAAAAAACTCGGATAGCCAATTTTCACAGGCCTCTTTTGTGGCTATCTTCTGACTACCTAGCTCGTTCGCCATGGACAAAAACAGGTGGAAGTCACTTGGTGCAAGGTCCGGACTATACGGCGGATGCAAAAGAACCTCCCATCCGAGCTCCTGGAGCTTCTGGCGCGTCACCAAAGAAGTGTGTGGCCTGGCGTTGTCCTGATGGAAGACAATGCGGCCTCTGTTTATCAAAGATGGCCTCTTCTTCATGAGTGCTACCTTCAAGCGGTCCAGTTGCAGTACAGGTCCGAATTGAGCGTTTGGCTATAGGGAAGCAGCTCATAATAGATTATTCCTTGACAATCCCCCCAAACACACAGCAGATCCTTCCTGGCCGTTAATGAGGGCTTGGCCACCGTCTGAGCCGCTTCAGCGGGCTTCGACCACGACCGTTTGCGCTTCACGTTGTCGTAAGTGACTCACTTTTCATCGCCAGTCACCATCCGCTCCAGAAACGGGTCGATTCTGTTGCGATTCAGCAGCGATTCACATGCGTCGATACGGTCAAAGATGTTTTTTGCGTCAACGTGTGTGACGACAGGCCTTCCGGAGCGTGGCGCATCTTCGACGACCTCTACACAAGAACGAAAACGTTGAAACCATCGTTGTGCGGTGGAATTGGAAACTGTATCGGGTCCATAAACTGCACAAATTTTATTGGCAGCTTGAGATGCATTTTTGCCTTTGTCATAGTAGTACTGTAAAATATGTCGGATTTTCTCTTTATTTTGCTCCATATTTGCGACACTATAACTCACGAACGACTTAACCAAACAAAACACTGTCAAGGACTATATTATACTACATATTATTTTATTATATTATAAAATACCTTTCCAACAAGCTATAGTATGACTCGATACAATGAATACAACTACGCGCTTACGACACCTCGCGGAAATACCGCAGGACTTTTTTGACAGCCTAATACAAATTGTTAATTTGTGTTTTGGAATGAAAGAATGAAAATTGATTTATTTTTAAATATTCCAACATCGTTGGACGAACCGGGACAAAAATCGGACATATCGGATATGCAAGAGAGAAGCGGAGAAGTACAAATATCGCCGGCGTGAAGTGTTTTCGTTTGCACGCCAAAACCACGCTCACGACACGTCAGCCTGGTGTGAAGACATCGGTAAAAACACACACGATTAATCGTAAGCATTACACGCCCCGCCCCCAAGCCACTCTGACGCCCCGCTGCAGTAAGAACAAGGCCTGAGTCGTACCAAAATAGTGTCTTCGAAAGAGTTATAAAGTATTGATGTTCAAACCAAGGCGCCTAGAAGTATATCCTAAGGTGGGCCAACTTGCTAAAACCACTCTTCAGCCATCTTGGAAGTCTACTGTGTTTTGTTTGTAAACAAAACACAATACGCTAGTGCCGAAGCTTGCTCGTGATCAGTCTGTCTCTTTCACGCCACAAGCAAATAATTCCACTTCTGCTTTCTTCCGTACTATTTTCATATACCGCTCCCCTAACCAACTTAGTGACGAAACGGCCTCACCTAGTACCATAGACCCATCCAAGGCGCCTAGAGGTATATCCTAAGGTGGGCCAACTTGCTAAAACCACTCTTCAGCCATCTTGGAAGTCTACTGTGTTTTGTTAGTAAACAAAACACAATACGCTAGTGCCGAAGTTCGCTCGTGATCAGTCTGTCTCTTTCACGCTACAGGCAAATAATTTTCCTTCTGCTTTCTTCCGTACTGTTTTCATATACCGCTCCCCTAACCAACTTAGTGACGAAACGGCCTCACCTTAGGATATACTTCTATGCGCCTTGGACCCATCTTGGTTCAAACGTGAAAAAATATACACTGAGAAAAAAAATTGTTCTTTTTTTTTATTTACGAAAAAAAAACTGAAATTTTGCATATCTGAAACATGTATTTTTTCAATTTTTCTTTATTTTTTCATATAAAATAGAAGTAATGTAGAAAATTTGAAAAATCAGTCCAAGATGGCGAAACTATTGGGTTGGGGAAAAATAAATGTCGTATATTGTCAATATATGGCAACACTTAAACATATCTTGTGTTGTACTTATCGCATCGGGTCATACTATACGGCTATTTAAAGACGACAATCTGTGCTACATGTGTCGTTTCGACAGTGTTGTGATTGTCCTTTTCAGTCTCAAGTTATAGCGCGTCAAAGATAGAGTCCACCAAGCAAGAAATTCGCCATATTTTACGTTTTTACTAACTACGAGGTAAAACTGCAACGGAGGCGGCCGAAAAAAATCGTGTAGTTTATGGACCCGATACTGCAACGATTCGCACAGCACAGCGTTGGTTTGATCGATTTCATTCTGGTGTAGTGACTGTCGAAGATACACTCCGTACACCACCAATCGTAGTGGAAACCGATAAAACCGTTGAATTCATCCAAGTAGACCGGCATGTTAGCACTCGCTCGATTGGCCAAGAACTGGGTTTGGAACCATTTGCAAAAGATTAGATTCCAAAAAAATCTGGATGTATGGGTGCCACACGAGTTGACGCAAAAAAATCTTTAAACCGAATCAACGCCTGCGATGCACTGCTGAAACTGAACGAACTCGACCCATTTTTGAAGAAGATGGTAGCTGATGATGAAAAGTTGATCACGTACGACAACCTAAAGCGAAAAAAGTCGTGGTCGAAGCGCGGTGAGCCGGCCCAAACCATCGCCAAGCTCGGATTGACGGCCAGGAAGGTTTTGCTGTGTGCTTGGTGGGATTGGAAGGGAATCATCCACTATGAGCTTCTCAACTATGGCCAGACCCTCAACTCGGTTCTCTACTGTGAGCAGCTTGACCGTTTGAAGCAGGCGATTGACCAGAAGGGGCCAGAAATGATCAATAGGAATGGTGTTGCTTTCCACCAGGACAACGCTCGGCCTCACTCATCTTTGATGACCCGCCAGAAGCTAGGGGAGCTCGGATGGGAGGTCCTATTGCACCCACCGTATAGTCCAAGTGATTATCATCTCTTCCGGTCCATGCAAAACGCTCTTGGTGACACTAAGTTGGCCTCAAAAGAGGCTTGCGAAAAATGGCTGTCTGAGTTTTGACGTAGGACTACGTCTTTCATTTCTATACCGGGGTGTAAAATCAAAGTTTCGAAAACGAAAGCGTTACGCCAGAGACCGAGATTTTGAGCGTTAATAGCTCCTAAACAACTGAACGAAATGGTATGATAAACACTTCATTCGAAAGATAAAATGTCTACGCGTTATATACTTGTTACTTTTTGATCCAAAAACTTGTTTCAATAGTCTTAAAATTGCTTTCAAAACAGGCTATTGAAATCACCAATCGGTATATAAGCGAGCGGCGCTCGGAAATCCACTCAGTTCTAATTGAACAGCGATTGGAGCATGTTGTCGCTGTTGCGGTGAAGCTCTTTATTAATCATGAAAGCGCGGATGAACGGTGTCACCAAGAGCCTGTTTGTGCACCCTAGGCCAGAAGGGAATCTATCAGTAGGAGAGTGATGCCACAAACGGTTCCCTGGGAAGACATCGCTACACATACACGCGCGGCTATTAACAGGTGGTTATCGAGTTGGCATTAACCACTGGTGGGCTTCCAGTATCGAGGAAAATGTGGAAATATCTAATCGTTACTGAAAATAATCTGCCAGTTCCTCTGGGAATTTTCAAAATATATTCATGTGAAAGAGTTTAATTGAATGTTTTCTATCCATGTTACACTGTGACCAAATATGTTTCAATCAAGTGCTATTAACAGGTGGTTATCGAGTTGGCATTAACCACTGGTGGGCTTCCAGTATCGAGGAAAATGTGGAAATATCTAATCGTTACTGAAAATAATCTGCCAGTTCCTTTGGGAATTTTCAAAATATATTCATGTGAAAGAGTTTAATTGAATGTTTTCTATCCATGTAACACTGTGACCAAATATGTTTCAATCAAGTGCTATTAACAGGTGGTTATCGAGTTGGCATTAACCACTGGTGGGCTTCCAGTATCGTGGAAAATGTGGAAATATCTAATCGTTACTGAAAATAATCTGCCAGTTCCTTTGGGAATTTTCAAAATATATTCATGTGAAAGAGTTTAATTGAATGTTTTCTATCCATGTTACACTGTGACCAAATATGTTTCAATCAAGTGCTATTAACAGGTGGTTATCGAGTTGGCATTAACCACTGGTGGGCTTCCAGTATCG
Source organism: Toxorhynchites rutilus septentrionalis (assembly GCF_029784135.1). Taxonomy (NCBI): domain Eukaryota; kingdom Metazoa; phylum Arthropoda; class Insecta; order Diptera; family Culicidae; genus Toxorhynchites; species Toxorhynchites rutilus. The sequence goes on from NC_073746.1 coordinate 268,266,996, forward strand.
AGGAAAATGTGGAAATAACTAATCGTTACTGAAAATAATCTGCCAGTTCCTCTGGGAATTTTCAAAATATATTCATGTGAAAGAGTTTAATTGAATGTTTTCTATCCATGTAACACTGTGACCAAATATGTTTCAATCAAGTGCTATTAACAGGTGGTTATCGAGTTGGCATTAACCACTGGTGGGCTTCCAGTATCGAGGAAAATGTGGAAATAACTAATCGTTACTGAAAATAATCTGCCAGTTCCTCTGGGAATTTTCAAAATATATTCATGTGAAAGAGTTTAATTGAATGTTTTCTATCCATGTAACACTGTGACCAAATATGTTTCAATCAAGTGCTATTAACAGGTGGTTATCGAGTTGGCATTAACCACTGGTGGGCTTCCAGTATCGAGGAAAATGTGGAAATATCTAATCGTTACTGAAAATAATCTGCCAGTTCCTTTGGGAATTTTCAAAATATATTCATGTGAAAGAGTTTAACTGAATGTTTTCTATCCATGTAACACTGTGACCAAATACATTTGGTTTTGTGGTTTTTCAATCAATCGCAATCAACAGGATAGCTTCTGAAGATTATTCTTCCCCATCAGTAGGATATTTCCGTATCCAATATTGGATGCATAAAACCTTGTGCCTCCAACGTAACGCTCTCGTTTTCGAAGTTCTTCAAATATTCATTCATTCAGAATGAATTCAGATTCAACTTCATACAAATGATCTCTAAATCAACGATAGTCCTACGTCACCCTTGCGGTTATACCATAGATATAACCCACTTCCTGTTTTTTGCAGGCCAAACTGAAACGAGAATTTTCGTTTGGATGCCATACAGCATCGAGAAAATTCCGGAAAGATCTAATCGTTGCTGAAAAATAATCTGCCAGTTCCCTGGGAATTGAAGAATACATCCATGCGAAAGAGTTTATTTTAATGTTTTCTAATTATATGGCGAACACAGCGACCAAATACATTTGATATCGTAATTTTTCAATCAAGTGTAATTAGCTGTAAAGCTTCTGAAGATTATTCTTTCCCATCAGTAGGATATTTTCGTATCCAATATTGGATGCATAACATGAAAAACGGAAAATGTTTCGTATCGCGAAAATTATATAATTTTCAATCGATTATTGCTCAGTCGCCGAAATTTTCATACTCAGAGAGTTCATTCTCCTCTAGTTTGCCTTCCAAATTGCCATCGTAAACCACACCTTCTCTCGATTCAATCACGCACGAAAAGCATACTGAAATGATATTCTGGTGGTGAAACCGATTCATTTTTCGTGAGGCGTCGTGCACAAATTACGTAACGCGATAAGGGGGGAGGGGGTAGATGTTGCGTTACTTTCTGTTTATTAGAGATAGGAAATTGCGTTACGAAAGGGGGGGGGAGAGGTGGTTCAAAATTCGGATTTTTAGCGTTACGTAATTTGTGCACGACGCCTGAGGACATCGACAAGACAACATCGTTACTGAACGAGCTGAACGGCGAGGGATCGAGGGATTCATTACCTGGCCTGACCTGACCTGAAATGCAATCAGTTTGTTTTAACTGTGAGGGAGCGCAGAAAAGCCGATGCTGATACTCTCGTGACCAAGAGAGTATCAGCATCGAAATACGGTTCCTCGGGAAGACATAGAAGCAGCCGCCACACACACACATACACGCGCGCAACTCTTTTCGTTTGCTGGTTATCGAGAGGAAACCTGGAAAAAAATGATCGTTGCTGAAAAATAATCTGCCAGTTCCCCTTGGAATTGAAAATTACATTCAAGCGAGTTTATTTTAATGTTTTCTATCCATATAATACTGCGACCACATACATTTGGTTTTGTGATTTGTCAATCAAGTGCAGTTAGCAGGAAAGCTTCTGAAGATTATTCTTCAGAACAAGGTTTTTTGTATCCAATATTGGATGCATAAAACCTTGAGTCTCCAACGTAACACTCTCGTTTTTGAAGTCACCCAAATATTTATTTATTCATTCATTCAGAATGGATTTAGATTCAACTTCAAACAAACGATATCTAAATCAACGATAGTCCTACGTCACCCTTGCGGTTATACCATAGATATAACCCACTTCCTGTTTTTTGCAAATAAGGAGGTGGAGGGGGGGGGGTTATAAGGAGCGGATAATGGAGTTGCCTTCTAAATGGCAACAAGTTTGCGAACAAAACGGTGCATATTTGACAGAAATTGGATAATTTTAAGTATGTTAAATAAAGCATCAAATTTCGATCAGAAATACGACATTTATTTTTCCCCAACCCTATATTTAACTTTGTGTTAACTTGCTTGAAAAATCACAAAACGAAATGCATTTGATCGCAATATTATATGAATAGAAAACATTAAAATAAACTCTTTCCCTTGAATGTAATTTTCAATTCCAAGGGGAACTGGCAGATTATTTTTCAGCAATGATGACATTGGAGGCGAATAAACTGAAAAGTTTAAAGCCTCTTAAAGCCAAAAATAATAAGAAGAAGAACGACATCTTTCCGGATTCTTCTCGATGCTCGATGCCCGCTAGTGGTTAATGCTAACTCGATAACCACCAAACGAAAAGAGTTGCGTGCGTGTATGTGTGTGTGGCGGCTGCTCCGATGCATCAAACGGAACCAATTTTCGATGCAGGTACTCTCTTGGTCGCTTTCTATTCTCTGCCTGATGGATTCCCTTTGGGCTTTAGGGGGAATTTTAAAGATCCCTACGTAACAATCGGCCCGTCTGCGCTCCCTCACCGCGCTTTCATGATGAACGAAGTTAGCCTCATCACAACAGCGACAACATGCTCCAATCGTTGTTCAATTATAACTGAGTGGATTTCCGAGCAGCCCGCGCTTATATACCGATTGGGGATCTCAATAGCCTGTTTTGAAAGCAATTTTAAGGCTATTGAAACAAGTTTTTGGATCGAAAAGTAACAAGTATATAACGCGTAGACATTTTATCTTTCGAATGAAGTGTTTATCATACCATTCCGCTCAGTTGTTTAGGAGCTATTAACGCTTAAAATCTAGGTCTCCGGCGTAAAGCTTTCGTTTTCCAAACTTTGATTTTACACCCGTGTATAGAAATGAAAGACGTAGTCCTACGTCAAAACATTTTAAGACATGTGGATTAATACAAAACGTTACGATATTATTTTTTTGTCTTAATACAAACTTTTAACATATTATTCGTGTTGCACAATTAAAACACAAACCCTTTTTAAAGTAGAATTAAAACCCCAACAACACAAATATATCTCGTTGATTCAACCGGACGTTATGGGTACAATGTATTTAACTTGTTTACGTTATGCCTAGATTGTACGTGACGTCTGGTATCTTCAAAGTACCTCTGTATATGTATGTAAAGTTACTCAGATTTAAACATCGTTGACATTATCTGCTCGTTTATTACTTAAGGTAAGGCCGTACACTGTTTGCCCGGAGGTCAAATATTTGACACTTTTTGACAGATAGTGTCTGGTTTAAAATTTGTACAAACACTATTTTTTTTACCACTATTCAGCTATCAACAGTGGCAAACAATGTCAAACATCAAACATGGAAAAAAATTGACTGAAATATTCAAGGTACACTAAGCGTGCTCATACACTGTTTGACCGAAGACAAATACTTGACTTTTTTGACAGATAAAATTTGATCAACGTGTACTGATCAAAAATATTCGACACAAATACACGACAAGCAAATATTCAGTTATTGTATGCCTAAAATATTTTTTCGGTCTCTTTTTTGAACCTGTCGATACATGTGTTTATCATGACACTAGCTAACTCGGTAAACGTTGTTTTGCCATATAAATTATTCCTAGTGAATATTTAAGTTGTTAAATAAAAACATAACTAATGTATTGTAAGTGTGTTTGAATGTTTTTACGGCCTATGAAATTAATCGTACGTAATCAATGCAGGATAAATTTCTCGTGGATATCGAGAAAATACGTGAAGGTTTTACTGTTTATGGTATTGCACCGTGGGAACATAGTCTTCCCGAACCCGAGTATGATCACGATCCATTGTTTGATGAAGATCAAACGGATATGTGGCTCTATAGACGATAACCGTCGACGAAAATGAATCAAAAAACATTTCAAACATTTTTTTCAATGCATTTTATTCACGTGACTGACATGTTTGATCTCTTAAGTGTTAAATGTGTATGAATGTTAAAATATGTTTTTGTCGTGAAATGGAAAAAAAATAAAGAAAATCATTATTAATTTCGTTGAGTTCCAGACCCATTGGTGAAAAATACGCGTTTGTCGTTTTCAATATGGACGACTAAATTTATAACTGCTGGACCCCGTTCGTATATTGGGAAATCAAAGATACGCCAGACAACTACATTGGAGCTGATGTATCGGCCAATTTGGTAACTCATTATTTCGTCGTTGTGATTCAGTCTAGGAGTGTTCACATCAGTGTTCTGTATTTGAAACACAGCCATATTGCTTTCTTTATTCACGGACTTGCAAATGTATTTATTGCTCTTCACGGAACTGCAGAGCTGACATTAATATGAGCATTGAATGTTTGCTCAGCTGAGGCAAATATGGTACTACCCAACGATTATCAGTCCGTAAATGTCTGCGTTTTTTTTTTGGTATTTGTGAATGATTATTCACCATTATTAGAATTTCACGGTTAACAAATTGTATATCTCCCTACACTTCTGATTGTGTCGTTGATGAATTCTTTAGGAAAGCGATTCGTATCACCACCAAAACTTCATCCATAATATAAAGAATAATATGAGATAATTTTCGTTCAGTATTTTTCCCCACATGCGGAGAATGTGTTATTCTGTTACACAGAACACATATTAGAGCATATTTTCATTTTATTCGGTAGAGTCCTCTTTTCATTAGTTATTTTTTATTTTCGCTTTACAGAAATGAAACACGAAGCTCAATGTTGAATTGCGTGGCAAGGTTGCCACATTTCTACAGCTTAAGTTGCGATCCGTCCGGGAAATTCTGATTCGATCGGATTTCAGAATACAGGAGAGTAGTTGATCAGTAAATGAATCTGGAGTTTCTGAGGAAATTAAACTATTCTTTTGGTCAGGGTGTATTTTGTCGATCAGGGATTGTTGACACAGCTCAAGACATCGTAGAAGTTGTCCTGACCGCGTCGAATGATCATACGACACACATTAAAATCCATCGAACACACTCTCCTATTTTTTTCGTCTCCTCCAGCCACATGTGCAAAAATATTAACTCAAAAGGAGTAATGATGCTCTTAATGATTGAACTTATGTTGTACTTATGAGTACTTATGACTGGATCTCGTTCTTTGATGTTTATGCAATATCCGTGTTATCTCTTAAGAGCGGCCGGGGGATTATTCGTCGAAGAAATTTCTTCTGACTTATGCTGTGGTAACACATATTGTAAAGCTTGTCACCCAGACTACTTTCAAGGCGTGTTTCTTGGCATAGAAATTTCAACTAAGTAATAATAATAATGACGAAAGTATTACTATGTTGAGATGGCTAACGTTAGGAGCATTAGGAACGTTAGTACCATTGAAGAAGATAATTGAGGGCGTCATATAAACGGTGTGTGTCGACGATGCACTTCAGATTATTGTTTCTTTTTCGAATCACAATTTCTCCTACCTTGATTCCAGCAATGCCTTTCAAAATATGCGCATCTGATTTACACATGGGCTCTCCAGCCGGTGTTTTATCAGGATTGATGACAATAGCATGATTTTCATTTTGCAATTCGAGCATGTGTGATTAGAATAATACCAATAACTTATTGTGATCATTCAAAAAGACTTCCAGTTTAGGCGAATTGAGGTTACTTGCGCATGTGTAGGTAAAAGATCGATGAATATAGTGCCATCTGATGTTTAACAACGTAAATAAATTCATTCTCTTTGAAAAACACGATCCATACCAAATAATGGATCCGACGGATCCATTATTTGGTATTGTTTATACAAAAATACTAATATCGTGATTAAAAATAGGAGATGAGGGTAAAAATTTAGGGTTATATTAATTTTTGAAGCCAAATTTAGATAAAAAATACAAAAAAAATGTTATGGGTTGTATCTAGGACACGACCGCAGTTTTCGACGTAGAACTACGGAATTATAATATTCAATTCACTCGTTTATCAATTCGGATATTATCTTAAAAAGCATAGAAACTTTTATAATATCTATTTAGCTAATTAATTTTTTATTACTTCAGTTGACTCGAAAGAGTCGAGTAGAGTCGAAAACTATCAGCACTTCTCGTTTATTTGGTTCAATTCGCATCAGACTTTCTCCTTCCCGCTCAGATATCGATCACAAACTATGAACCCTTTTGCTCCTATATTCCGCTTGAGAGGTGATCGAACCCCACAACATGCAACAGTAATGTTACCCTGCCGGTTTTTGAAAGCATACTTTCATAAAATATACGTTTATCTAAATAAATGCAGTGTATATCTTTATTCCAAAATTCAGGATACATTTCCATATCCGCACTAGTACAAAAAATTCTCGTATGCTGTTCTTCTTGTATCGAACTGTGTGTATGTGTGTGAAATCAGCATTAGGCTTAATTTTATCCGCTCGTTGTGTTATGCTAGCTCACTCGCATCTGTGTTTTCATTCTATTCTGTTTCTGGTTTCCGCCTCTAGCCCTGAGAAGGGCTTTTGTGGAAAGAAATTCTATTCCATACTCCTCCTTCGCCCGACAAGAAAACAATCTGTTGCTTCGATGACCAACAAACGAGAAGTGGTGTGGCTTAAAATAGCGGATGGCTTTTTTAAACCAAATATGTTGCTCGTTATTGACAGCTCTGTTCGGGAATGCACACAAATCGGCAGAACAAATGTATGGGAAAATGAAAATGCTTCCAGTTTTCATTAATTTAAACTGTTTAGGTATCAGTGGATTGTACTGTATAGTATGTCAAACGAATTTTGGATAATTTTCGATTCCATTGGTGTGCAAAGTATCAGAATTCGTTCGCTGTTAAAATAGTTATTAACGTTAACTTTATTTCACAAAAACGTGACCTGTTTTCTGAAAGACGTAGTGCAATTATGCAATTTTTTGACGTAGGACTACGTTTAACCTTTCAATATAGGGGCCCATTTCAATATTTCGGTGTGATAAAAGTGTTCAGTTTTTGGACGCTAATACCTCCTCAATTAATGAATGAATTTTGATTCCAAATACACACATTGATAGGGAATATCCTTAGCAATTGTTTATATGGTACACATTACGGGTTTTCAGCTCATATAAAATTCAAATTGATGAAAAATTGGAAGAAATAATTCCCTACTTTCCCATACATTTTGTCTGCCCTTCCGCAGCAAACAGCTATTCATTACAAGCAACCACGGGTACGGGTGAACCGTATGGATAAGGCGAAGGAGGGAGACAAAAAAGGGATTATAAATAAATATAGGCGGTCGCTACAACGTTAACTATATGGCTATATAAAGTGAGCGATTGTGGGGCTTGGCCACATTCTATCATCGGACGCCAAGCAGGAAAGACGCTATCTTGAAATTGATTTAGGGAGCAGAGATCACGAGTTCAATTCTCACTCCCGACATTCTTCCAAAAATGGAAGTAAAAATGACGAACCAGCCGAAATGTGTTGAAAGTCGCTATAATAGAGAGAAAAAAAATTGATTTTCAGCATAAGAGATTGCTGCATTTGCCGGGGATGTATGCGGTGCGATACCGCAAGCGTGAGAGGCAGGAGTTTCAATGGGATGTGGAGCAGGAGAGCCTATCGAAGTGTGTTGAAAGCGGTGGAAGTGTCGCGCCGGGTGAATGAGTGGCTAATCGCGCTCGATTTGATAGAATGCTGGAGTTTTTAAACGGGTTCATTTAGCTGTGACATATTTGTATGTTTGTATGTAACATGTTTGTCTATGGCGCTGTACCACATTAATTGAAATTTGACCCCTTTACTGTTGACCGATTGATTTGGAAATTTGAAACACATCTTTATCTCTGCAGTCATTATAAAACTGCATATTTCATGACCTTCAAAATCCAAGATGGCGACCGCTACAAAATGGCGGATTACATATTTTCTCAAAGCCCCATCAATATGGGTATCAAATGAAAGGGATTGACTAGTAGAACACAGTTATTTATGAAAAATGCTAATCCAAAATGGCCGCCACCACAAAATGGCGGATTACATATTTTCTCTAAACCCCATCAATATGGGTATCAAATGAAGGACTTGACTAGTAGAACACAGTTATTCATGAGGAGTGCAAATATTACGATATGCTTGCCATCAAGTATGTGTTCGTTGGCGGATGAACAATAACCCCTGCAACATTTGCACCGCACGACATTTGCACGATAAATTTTGAGTTTTTCGTATTTGAATCTAAAAGTTTGAGTGTTTGCTGAGTGCTGAGGTTTTATTTTATCCTTTGTTTTTTTTTCTGTAATTTTGTACATGAAAAGTTGATCATTCTGGGATCTGTGCTCCATGATATTCGAATAATGGACACCCCTTGGTGTAGTCCTACGTCTCTCCGGTTATGTCCCCGACATTACCCACCCGTCTTTTTTATGCATAAGACTTCAATTATCGGTATCAAATACACAGTAACTGGTATAATATATAGTTTACGACCTATTCTCATGCCCCCAAGCTTTTTGTGCATAATTTTATCAAAATCGGACTAGCCGTTTCGGACGGGTTCGACCACGAACATCGTGACACGAGATGTTTTTTTCATCTTAATTCTGTTTTAATAGTCATCTAATTCAGCCTCCTCAAAACAGAGTAATTTTTGGTATTCCAACACAAATAACGAAATTCGACTTTTTTCCTGTTATTAATTGAAAGTAAGTAACTGAATATAATTCATGAAAGTATGAAATTTTATGAAATAACATAAAAACGGATTTATTGATTTAGATTTCATTGGTGTAACAATCAGAACATAACATAACTGCATGCTCGAGCCAAACATATATTTTTACATTTCATGCAGTTGTAGCGTGTTTTTCGGGTTTTTCTTCGAAAAGAAGAATATATAACGACCTTCTAGAATCTAGATAGTTTCTAGATGATAAAGATACTGGAATATCAAGTCTGTTTCAAAGATCGAAAGTGATAAAAAAAATGAGACACGTCCGCTTCGTACTAACATATACGATACGCTAAGCAATGACGAACGACGAATGAGGAAGCTGATGTTGATATTTTCTGAGAAATCAACGAATTATTTATTTGTCGGTCTGTGAGACCGATGTGCGAGAAAAGAAAGGTTCAAAAACGCTTAACATTTTAAGAACCGGGAAGAAATCTTTTGACTTTTGACTTTTGACTTGTGTGAAGTTGCTTGCTTTGCTTGCAAGTTTTTAAGAGGCTTTGAACTTTGCAGTTCATTCGCCTCTATGTGTGAAGTTAGCGGATTAAAGTTCAGCGGATATAAGTTTTTGTTGCGTTCAAGTTTCTGTTCAACGTCTTGCTGGATTTGATGAATAATTAATGATTTCAGTTGAAATAAACTGATTTTTTATCCAGTAACGACCTTCAAAATCTTGCTCACTAGATAGCGAATTGAATTATTCATCCATCCACACAATTCATTTTTTTCTTGATCGTGACAGAAAAAAGTTATAGACTGAAACGTGAGCATGGGTCAATACAGGAATATATACAGAATTTTGAAAATCAAAAAAAATTGTTCGAATAGAGTCATCGAAGTTATTATATAGAGAAGTTATTATATAGAGAAATAACCTTCCAGCCACAATTTTATTAACCCTCCTGTACTCGCGTGCAAAATCATAACATGTATACTCGCGCACGGTGTCACAGACCGAAAATTGAACTTCTCTGTAATGTTACCATTGTGTATTTTTCAGGCTTCATTGGCATTTATTTTAAGAAGAGGTTATGATTAAATGAAAAAACTCAAAAAATACGTTTTGTTCTTCTTTATTATGTTTTAATAGTCATCTAATTCAGCCTACTCAAAACAGAGTAATTTTTGATACTCTAACACAAATAACGAAATTCGAGATTTTCACTGTTATTAATTAAAAGTAAGCATTCAGTTGCTTACTTTTAATTAATAACAGTGAAAAATTCGAATAATTCATGGAAGTATAAAGAGCTATAAAATAACATAGAAACGTCTTAATCGATTCTGGTTTCATTGGAGTAAGAATCAGAACATAGCATAACTGCATGCTCGAAACAAACATGTTTTTTACATTTCATGCAGTTGCGTGTTTTTCGGGTCTTTTATCGAAGAGAAGAATGTATACCAATTTTCTAGATAATCACCAGATGATAAAGGTTCTGGATTATAAATTTTGCATATTTATAATATTCTTTGTCTCTGTATTCTTTGTAAACTAAGAATTAATGCCTTTTTATACATAGGGCTTAAAAAGATGATATAAAAGGATTTCTAGGAACTTTCTTTTCTCTTGTTTTCTTATTGATATTGTTCTTTATTAAAAATATCTCCGAAACTGTAACTATTAAAAATTACCATAAGCCACCGATTAGTTTATAGTTTACTGTTTACAATTCTTCCACAAGTGAAATTCTTTCACAAGTGTGTATATGTATGACCATTATATTTAGCGAATAACTATACGAAAGTCAAACATTTATATTTTGCTTTTGAACGTATGAATCTAACAACGAATATAACGACGGAAAGTTAATATATGGATCCGTTCAATCCAGTTACAAAAGGGACTGAAATCAAATAAGAATAGTCCGGTAATGATCTTATGCATTATATTCAATAAACATTCCACACCACTAACATTGAGTTGTACATTTCATTCAACAATATTCTAGGATATGAAAAAAGGCACTTGTCCAATAAAATTACTCCTATACTCGCGTCGGTGTGTCATACCGAAAGTGTTAAAAAAGTGGCACACGTCTCCTTTGTACCAACACATGCGATACGCTAAACGATGACGAACGACGAATAACGAAGCTAGAGAGAAACGCAAAGTCGTAGTGTTGATATTTTCTGAGAAATGACTGAATTATTGATTTCCGGTCTGACAGACCAATGCGCGAGTATAGGAGTGTTAATCGGAAAAGGGTCTGAGAAAAGTTATAGGCTAAGTTGTATGGGAGAAATTAATTATTTTATAGAAAATTGAAAAAAGTTATTTGAGTGGACCGAAAACACATTCTCGAGATAGTGCTTATTCGATAAAGAATATTTTTATTTATCTTTAGCCAAATTTTCATTGGTCCGAAAAGGGTATGAGAAAAGATATTGACCAAAACGTTCACGACTTGTACGGGGGAAAGGGTCTGGCTGGGTGAGGAAGTAAAAGTAAAAAGGGAGTAAAAATTTGCATTGTATAGAAATTTTGACTATTTTTCAGAACCCTATGTAATTCACCATAGGATCTATGGGGAAAAATGTACCTTTCAATTTTTGGCACGCCATTCTCAATAGCTTCGAGATAAAAAATTGAAAAAAATACTGAAAGTGCATCTTACTATGATATATCGAGAAATGTAATCAAAAAATAAATTTCTAAAAAATTTAAGTACTAAAAAAATGTTGAAATATTGAATTTTTTTTGAGGATATAGAGATTCGGTACTACTATAATGCGTATTTAAATGTGTTTCAACACCTGTTATAGATATGTGTGATGTTTTCAGATAATAATAAGATAATTCTCCTATATGGTTCACCATAAGAACTATAGTGAAAACATGAGTTTTTTTTTGTTTTCCCCATTCTCAATAGGCTTGGAAATGAAAATTAGAGAAAACACTCAAATTACTTCTACTACGGTGTACCGCGACAAATCATAACAAAATTCTATACCCTGCGTAAATAAATACTGGGTGTATAGAATTTGTTAGATTTTCAAAACTGTTTTTCGATGATTATTTATTGAACTGTTTATTATCAAATACGAATTCGAAATTGTTCGTTCATACAAAATATCTCAGTACCGAATGGTCCACAACAACGTTATAGAAATCAAATGAAAGATAGTTGATAACGTTAATTGGATTTGCTATCTTTGAAAAAACAGAAAGAAATCGATTTCTCATTTCTTCCCGATATTTTTGTCCACTACATCTACATACATCGAAATACAAATTTCTCTGTAAAATATTCCGTGTAAATCCATATAAATTATGCTTCGAAGAGATTTATATCCCACTAGCTGACCCGGCAAACTTCGTCCCGCCCAAAATTTGTTTTTTTGTTATCAATCCATTCAAACATTCACGTTTTCTTACTAAGCGCAAGTTCATGAGTCCAATCGCAGAACTGTTCATTGATTGATCTTCTAATCGACCCCGTTGAATTTACCTTTTACTAAAAAAAATCCTGATACTTCTACCAAAACTCATCATTATTTTCAGACACAATTCTCGTTCAAGATTTTTCAATCACTTAAAATAACATGTTTCTTTTTTTTGTTTGTTTGTGTTTCATTTATTTGGAAGCCACCCCTTAGAGACGGGGGTGGAGAGTCTAACCATCATAGAAACAATTATTGCATCCTAAAACCTCCACATGCCAAATTTGGTTTCATTTACTTGATTAATTCTCGAGTAATGCAGAAATTTGTCTTTCATTTGTATGGCAGCCCCCCTTAAAGAGGGGGGTGGAGAGTCTAATCACTATAGAAACATTTATTGCACCCTAAAGCCTCTATATGCCTAATTTGGTTTCATTTGCTTGAGTAATTCTCGAGAAATGCAGAAATTTGTGTTTCATTTATTTGGCAGCCCCCTTTAGAGACGGGGGTGGAGAGTCTAACCATCATAGAAACATTTATTGCACCCTAAAACCTCCATATGCTTAATTTGGTTTCATTCGTTTGAATAATTCTCGAGTAATGCATAAATTTGTGTTTCATTTGTATGACAACCCCCCCTTAGAGAGGGGGGTGGAGAGTCTAATCACTATAGAAACATTTATTGCAGCCTAAAACCTCTATATGCCTAATTTGGTTTCATTTGGTTGAGTAATTCTCGAGAAATGCAGAAATTTGTGTTTCATTTGCATGGCAGCCCCCCCTTAGAGAGGGGGGTGGAGAGTCTAGTCACCATAGAAACATTTATTGCACCCTTAAACCTCAGTTGCCTAATTTGGTTTCATTTTCTTGAATAATTCTCGAGTAATGCAGAAATTTGTGTTTCATTTGTATGGCAGCCTCCCCTTAGGAGAGGGGAAGGGTCTCAAACTATCACGAAAACCTTCCCCGACCTCAAAAACCCCTACATACCAATTTTCATGTTGATCGGTTCAGTAGTTTCCGAGTCCATAAGAATCAGACAGACAGACAGAAATCCATTTATATATATACGTTGATATTTTACGACTTTAAAGCATTTCAAAAATCGCATAAAAATTTCGTCTTCGCACTCTGTTCCTTCATTTTTTTTGTGAGTGTGAAAAAGTTCTATTTCCATTTTCGATAAATTTATTAATTTCCCTCCTACAACTTGTATACATTTTGGCCCATACCTTTTCTCAGACTCTTTTCCGGCCAACGAAAATTTGGCTGAAGATGTATAAAAGTATTCTCTATCGAATTAGTATTATCTCAAAAATGTGTTTTAGGTCCTTTCAAATAACTTTTTAAAATTTTCTTTAAATTAGATAATTTCCCCCATACAAGTTGTATAACTATTCTATAACTATTGCTATAATATATATGCTATAACTATTCTTAGACCCTATTCCGACCAATGGAAATTTTGCTGAAGATAAATAAAAATATTCTATATCGAATAAGTACTATCTTGAAAATGTGTGTTGAGTCCTTTCAAATAACTTTTTTTCAATATTCTTTAACACAATTAATTTCTTCCGTACAACTTGGCTTATAACATTTCTCATACCCTTTTTCTAATAATCACATTGTAGCTGGAAGATAGGTAATATATTTCTCTATCGAATAACTTCAATAACTCTATTTGAACAACTTTTTTTGATTTTCTAAATTCTGTATAATTTCCTATATTGACCCACGCACACGTTTTAATCTATAACTTTTCTCTGTCACGATTATGAAAAATATGAATTATGTGGAAAAATGAATGATTCAATTCTCTATAATGAGCATGATTTTGAAGGTTGTTGCTTGATAAACTATAAATTTATTTCAATTGAAATAATTAATTATTCATTAAATCTAGCAAGACGTTGAACAGAAACTTGTACGCAACAAAATTTTTTATCCGATAATTTCTCACAAGTTCGTAAAGAAGGAACGCGAAAACGAGAAATCTCGTGAGCGGTCCGTAAAGTGTTAAAAAGGCACACTTAAAACAAGACCATTTTAAAACATTACAGAACCGACTATAGGAGCGCAGCTATAAAAAGATTAGTGATTACGGATTCTGAGTAAGCTTTGATGGTGTCACTAAATGGGCTTCTCTTGCTTTTCAGACCGATGACTACAACTACGGCATTTTAAAACTTGTCTATAGTATACACAAACTAAGAGCAATGAAAAACGGAATGGAGTAAAATTCATTGAATTACTCATTCGTAATAGAAAATAGATATCGTGCTATCGCCTCTGTGACTCTCTTGCCAACTTGTTTTCATTTTGCTTCAATGAATTATTACTGGTTTTTCCTGGAATGGAACAACAAAGCTTTCGTTGCGGTTAGGTGACGTAAAAAGGACTTTGTCTGGTCCATCATCTATGCCCTTTGAATGAAAATACACTTACAAGTAGTACAGTTCAACATTCTACGCACGATTCGCTCTCGTTTTTTTCTTGACAGCTCTTCTGTTCCGCCTGACAGCTTTTTCGATTTCATTTCACTATCATTTACTTTTGATGGACGTCTATTGTTACCGATGTTATCATTCTTTTCGGTCCTCAATCTGCCTCACTCAAGGGGTAGCTATGCGTCCTTATCGATTTTCTTGAAGCTTTTGTCGTCGCTATTATTGCTCAACATTAGCATCAATTAGGCGGTAATCAAATTTCAAGCCATTCTTATTCAGCATCTTCCGCTTGTTAAGCCCGTATATCACAGTCGACTGAGCAAATCCTGCAGCAGCACTGTCGTACACAGTATCGTCTTATTTATATCCAGCATTTCATCGCAAACATTTGCCTCGCAAAAATACATCACTCAGTCAGCAGAGTGTCAGTACGAATGAGATATCGGATAGAGTACGGAGGCAGCAGCTGTATTACCACTCGGCTCGTGAACACCAGTGGGGGCGCTCCAACCGCCCCCATATGGGTGAAATAAATATTCTCCAAACATTGTCATAAATTTGACAATTCCATTACAACTCCAGTCATACTTCGCATCGTTTGTTACTGCTGCTGAAGCGTGGTCCTCTTTGGTACCCAACGTTGCTAGCCGATGTCGTGACATCGTGAAGACAATAATTTCTAACGCGGTTATCCACCCTTGGTTATTGCTCATCTGTTATGGTCACGTTTAAATTTTATTACCGTTTTATTCGAATTAAACTCATTTCCGATTTCACAGTTGGTGGCAAACTTTAATTTTGTATCCGATGCTGAGGTACATGAAAAATTATTTTAAGATCCCCTCAAAATAACATAAATTAATGAAATAGGTAAGCAGTGCTTGGGTTTAAATCAGATTTAAATTCGTCTTCGAACAAATGTTGATGGCAAATCTAAAGTTGGAAGTATACTGTTTGACCGATGCCAAATATTTGACACTTTCGAACTTTCTTAGATTATGGGAGCGCGCATAAAATATTTTGAACAAAGATTTAGGTGTAAGGTTTAGCTATGAACAAGATAAGTCACGCATTTTTCGTCCTTGGATAAAATACGCATTCGAATGTGACTTTCTCAACAGTATGGGCAAATGAATAAAACTTATTTTTGTGTATTTACTCGTAACTGAAATATTATTGAAATAATATTATGAAATCCTTTTGGGCCAGCTAAATGAGACAATTTGTCATTTAGGAGGAAATAAAAAATCATCTATCACCGTGACAATGACCCTGGTATTTCTGGTATGAGACAGCGATGTCGTTAAAGCGAAATTGATCGAATTGAAGTATGAACGCTTGAACATTCACGCTATTCGCCAGATTTGGCTCACTCTGATTGTCATCTGTTTCCATCAAGCGTTTCCTACCGTATGGAGAAATTTCAAAAAATCATTTCAGAGATGGGATACATAGTTTAGAGAATCGATGTCGATGAAGTACAGCTTCCAATTGAAGAACTAAGTAATTTTTTGAATCATAAACTTATTTCTCTTTTCATTTCCGGTTCTCGAAGGTTTCAATCGGCCTTGCATTTAATGCATCAATTTTTCTATTCACGAAAATTTCATCACGTCTCCGTTTATCAGAGCCACTATCATTGGAAAAAAGTTTAATCTCCATGGTAGACTTCGCGGCTCTATGAACAATGTCTCGCAAATAAACAGATTGGAACAAAAAGTCCACCCCGTCTATCTTTCCCAAAATTGACCGGCAACTAAACGCTGCAGATCAAATTTTCCCGAGCAACAATAGACATAATTTTAATCATATCCCAGCACACAACATTTCGAGGCCTCTGACAGCTAAAGATCTACTACGGTCCCACGAAACAAAGGCCACTTTGGAAACAGCGTCCGAATCTTTTGCGTTTATCTTCGCTAAAGCTACCTCGCCGCCAAGAAAACCAACTCCGCACACCAGTCACTCAGCAGCCGTAAATCTCTAGGTGATAATTTATTCATATCTGATTCACCCTTGCCCGGTTCCAAAGGCACAAGGCGAAAATATTCGAGAAACTCCGCCCTCCCCCACCGCCAAGACCGGAAGAAGGAAACACGCAGAGAGCTGTAAAGCAAGGCGAAGAAATCATGTTTTCTTAATTACAAAGGCTTCTTTTCCACATTATGAATATGAGTTTTGTACAATTTTTGCTCGATTTTACTACCCGGATCCGGGAAAAGGCGTGAGGAGCTGGGATCGGACCGGAAAAAGGACAGATTTACACAATCGAATAACAACAATAGAGAGGAGATACTTGGCGCTTTCCAAATTCCAATGATACTAAATTAAACAACAGCCGCCGGTGGCACTATACAGCCAGTATAAAGGGTAGTTAGATGATTCGGGGGAGACGTCTGCCGGAGCAGAATCTCGAACCAGGCGTTGCTTTTTTCCGGCATCACACGAGAGAAGTTTATCCGGGGGCTGTGGTGTTAGCAGTATTGTTTATTTTAACTATTAAAATTATGCTAAATACACAGTCTGGGCTGGGTTTTGTGCTGGAAGGTTTCGCACAGTCTGACGAATAATAATTAGATAGAGATTTTTGTTCAAACAAGATGAGTTTATTGTAAAAGTTAGTAATTGGCTAACAGTGCCACCTAGAAAGTTTTGGGTAGAAGATCTACATGTAAATTAAGAAAAAGGCAGGGCTCCTATGGGGTTTGAAATAATAGTTTTGAACGTCGACAAGAATGATTTATTACAGAACAAACTCTTATATTCATTCCCAGAAACTCGTTGGTTTTGGATGGAAATCATCATCAGAGATACAGCATTCAGCTGTCACAGCCAGAGATTGAGATTTGTATGAAGAAAAAAACTTGAATTCATTCATTACATCTTTTTAGGATGCCACGCTCATCATTAATATCATATCCTTTTTTTTATTTTTCAGTAGTGTATCGTTGAACGAAAAAGTCTTAAAACGGGCCATAATTGATTTCCATTTAAGAAACATCCATGGATATTTGTCACTAGATGGTGTTGATGATCGAGCAACACCAAGTATGTCAAAGAAACGTGCACCTATAAGATTTTAGGTTTCAATTTTTGTAAACAATGTTTAGTAATTCACCAATCATATAAAAAATTGTATTGGTTTCTAATTTAGCGGTATTTCTGATAAAATTTGTCGTTTCTATTTTCTGAAACTAGGGGTGGGTTACATCTATGATATAACCGCAAGCTTGACGTAGGACTTCCATTGGCTTGCCAAACATTTGTGTGAAATTTTCAATGATTAGATATTTTAAAATATGCCCTCGTCGCCGTCGTCGTTGTTTGGATGATAGCCTGGATATGTTACGATAGTGCCACGATGCCCGATTATGTAGTCCTTGTTAGGGAGACACATTCCGGTGTGCACAAATACGAGTGGGTACAAGTATGCACCAAGATTGAGGATTTCGTCAGGCTTCTCAGTTAGAGAAGCTAGACTAGAGATAAAAGAACTGCAAATGTCTAAAGTTTCTATAGTCAAACACTGACGTGTTAATTTAAAAAAAATCTAAATTTTCTTTTCTTCAAAAATTCAAAATTTGTTTTCTTCATTCTTTGTTTTCTTCATCATTATCTAATCTAGTACTGCTTTAACAATTAACTTCAAAAGCGTTTTTCTCGAAACTATTTTTTTCAAACTGGCGTACACGATATCTCCAGCTCTACTGAAACGATTTATGTCGACTTTATATGAATACAATCTATATCTATCTCTATCGCATGAATCAATTAAAAATTAGTTTTTTTTTTAATTTTACTATTTCAATAAAATCGGGAAGCGTAAAAAAACATGTTCAAAACAGCAAACATGTTTTTGACTTGTCCGAGGTTCATGCGATAGCGACATCTTTGCTGATTCAGAATATGTTCGATTTTTTAGTTTCAGATAACCATAAGGGATGGAATCGTGTACGTCATGGCACAACTTTTTTTTAACCCTTTCACTTTATCGGCTTGTATTCTAATTACGAATATTTTTTTCCGTTTATTTTTTTGTTTGATTGTTAAAAGATAGACAAACAAATAATGATATAATGGATGGTAAAAATATCCTTTGTTTTATTTTTTTTCGGAGCTCGGAAAAACGTCCGAAATTCGCGCCTCTACACTAGAATACCCCCTTAAAGGAACACATTCCGGTCTGCACAAATGAGCTTGAGCTTGGGTAGACTGTACAATTCGTAGCTGCTCTCCGTGATTGACCTGAACCAACCAAATTGCACAAAGAACACACAGAATGACGCTTGGGACTAGCAAATCATTCTCGATGTGCAATTTCCGGTGATCCAAGCTTTAAATGGTCAATAACGACGCCGGCCACGTCCTTACAGTCACCAGGGGAAGGGAAGGAATGTTAGTATGATATTCGCCGCCCGAAAGCCAGAAGGGTCGCCTCTATAGCGTGGTTCCCTAGCGAAAACCATGGGAGGGATAGTTGTTAGTGGGAAGAGGTAAGAATCAGGATTCACTGTGGTAAGTGATATGATTATGTAAACGCAAATTATCGATCATTTTACGAAGTCGAACTCCGGAAATCTTACGTGGCAAAGATTATCTTTAGGTATCCTGAGAAGGAAAACCTGTGAAGCTTATCGGACCGGCTGTATATTATATTATTTATCGCACGTACTCGCAATCGGGATGGTGGAGCCTAAGAAGGTAACCAAGAGAAATCTTATAAAATCAATATAACAAGAAATGTAAATTGTTTATCGTTGCGCATTTTCTTTATGAAACTCCAATTGCTACGCCGGAGAGTCATGTTTAGGAAACCTGAGAAGGTAATCGAGAGAACTTCTTTAAATTAATCGATCCGGATATAAATTATGCTGTTCATTGCATGTACGCTATATAGAAATCCAATCGTAAGAGCGAAAAGTTATCTTTGGAAACCTTAGAAGGTAACCGAGTGAAATCCTCTAAAAGTTTTTTTCATACTTTCTGAAGAACTTCCATTAATTGAAAGCGTAAAGAACATACAAAATATGTACATACATATATAATAAATACACATATAACTTTACAACAAACTGCATTACCTATTTTTTAAACACATAGTCGACTTAGTCGAAGTTTGGCCAGAATATGTAGAAATGTATTCCTCTACGCGTATTCAAAGATGCCAAAATGATGGACCTACGTTTTCCAATATTTGGGGGGCTCAAGCATAATTTCACAACATTAACTTTCGGTATGAACATCTCTAGATATATTTGCTTGGCCCATGATATCCATTTTAGAAAACACGGCGCTGTGAAAGGAGACGAGTGCAAATATCTGAGCGAAGAGCAAAACCACACCAAAACTCTTTGCTTCTACACAGCCACACCACACATATAAAAAGAAAATGAGAGAGAGAGGGATTATGGCGATCGAAAGCGATGAATGCGAACGATGACGTATCACAAACCAGCCACAAAATTATTGAAATGGAGAGATATATGGACTAATAGGTAGATAGGTAAAGAAATTGCGAAGAGAGAGAGAGAGAGAGAGAGAGAGAGAGAACGAAACACCACTAGCTGATAAGTGGATCCCACTCTCCAAAGGTCCAACATCCGCTCAGGAACATATTCGCGCCACTTCTACTTCGTCCAGCCATTGACCGCTGCGGAACCCTCATTTCACTGATGATCTGAATAAAAAAAACATTAACGGTCTCCGGGATCCGCATTCAAAGAATGCTATATGTATATAATATATATAATATGTATGAGATGTGAAAGTGAAAATAAAAACTTAGTCCATAGCGGTATATCCTCAGCCAACCATATTAGCAATTCCTTTTGTTGTGATATGTTCACTGCGGCGGTGTAAGCAAATATCGCGAGCAGAGAGCGACGATTAAAACACACTGCGCAACCGAGAGCGCGACGACTGAGAACGAAACCGAGGCCGAGAGTGCAACGAACAAAAGCAGATTGAGAAAGCATAACGACTAGGAAACTCTCACTAACAGCGAACTGGAAAAATGGCTTCGTTTGACCCGGTGAACCATTACTCATTTTTATTTCTGCGATTAGCGATGGAATTAAGCCAAATTTCACTTATTTTAACTTCTGTAGAACAGACAGCACATTTTTCATCCATTTCACAAACTGTAACACCTTTGGACGATAGAAATCCGCCTAACCGCAACCGCACAAACAACACATCACAGAGCGAAAAAGCGCACGTCCACTCCGGTACGTTTCTCAACCCGACCACATTCCGGTCTGCACAAATGCATACAGAAATAAGAGTGCCAGCGGTTTGTATATGAAGTAACGGTGATGATAACGGCTCGGTGCCCACTTTTGTAGTCTCTGTTTAGGAAAACGCTTTGTGACATGCACCACTTCGATCAGGTACAGTGATTCGCCTCCAATTGGACATACGGAGGCACCACTCAGTGTCGCATTAAAAGCGAGTGTGGCCTGTGAAACTTTCCATGATTGATAGAAACAATCATTATTCTTATAAATACCTATCAATGTTTTTCTCATTAAACCAGACTATAGTCCAAATTTTATCATCTCCTCTAAATCAATTGTGCCAGCTGATAGATGCTTGCAGAGATGCCAACCTTCCTGGTTTTTCAGGATTTCCCAGACTTTTTAGCACGCTCCCTGATATCCTGACGAACATTTAATTTATCCTGATTTTTCTTAACTGATCCTGATTTTCCCTGATTTTTGTACTCTTTACATTATTCGTAAATTGGGAAAAATTCAACAAGTCTTCCACTGCTGATATGCTTTCCTCATTTGTTGAGTAAATATTTATTCTAAAGCATGGATGATGAATTCAGTGAAAATTTGAATATTGATTTCTCTGCAATTGGCTGTAGTGATGCTGTTGGTTTTTCGGAAAATATATAAACGATAAAAAAGTTAGGCGAAACACTAGCATTTCCGCTTATGCGAGGATTTATACCATGCTTATTAATTCATTTACATATCTGGTCTTCGCCCGAAGGACGATTTACTCTGTTTCTAGTGGGATTTGGAATGGATTCTGTATTATGAGCTACTACCAAGCAACCTGATTCTCACATGTAGGGGAGCCGCGGGTAAGACGGACAGTGGGGGTATAATGGACAGGTGGTTGATTTGTATAGTTGCATTATGAATTTAAAATATCTGTTGATGGGAAACCCTTCTACATGCTGTTCTATAATATTTAAACCTATGACAATGAATACTGATCAAAAGTGGAATAGAGAAACAAAAACCGAAAATCGAACATGATTCCGCGTGTGGATGTAACTTTAGCGGTTTCGATATTAAGCATTTTGAGTGGTTTAATTGCAAAATTAAATTCGCTGATGGTTATATTTCGGTTTGTGAGTTGACAGAGAAACTTATTAGGTATGTACGGAAAAGTAAATTCAATCGTAAGTGGTAAATGTAAATTATTGAAATAATTGCACTGGAAGGGTTGAATGGACAGTCACTTCCATAATCACATCCAATGCATGATGGAAAGTGAAGGGAAGAATATTAAACTCTTTTTTATATTGCTTTCTCTTTTTGTTCTATTTCAGTTACTGGACGCACAAACACTGAGAGAGAGTGAAATTATTCCTCTCGCGAGCGATAAACCTCTACGCTTCGTATATCATGAACCTGTCCATATCCCCCCCACTACATGTCCATTATACCCGCATCGATAAAAATGTTTTGCTTTTCGGCTTGTTTTATTTTCAGTAAAAACATGGAAAAACACATTTTTATAAAACATTTGGCCAGTTATTTCGAAAGCCAGTATATTAACTTGTATGAAACTTCTTTTAAAATTTGAAAACATGAGTTTCCAAAGATACAATTGAAATTCTCCTTCACATGTCCGTCTTACCGCCATCTCCCTTATGGCTCGCAGACGTTTATGACGAGGAAGCAAACATGTTCTGGGAGGATAGAATATTTAAGCTGTTGCAAAGTTGGCGAAAGATTGTGAAACAGAACGATGGATATAAAATTAAAGTATAATGCTTTGATTGAAAATGCTGTTTTTGTTTTCCCAAAAATCGACATTAACTTTTCGGACAACCCAATATGAGCTATCCTGATTTATCCTGATTTTTATTTTCATTCTTCCTGATTTTTTCAAATTATAGTTGGCAACCCTGGATGCTTGTTGTCGGCAAATTTATTTATTTATTTATTTATTTTTACAAATGTGAATAGGCCTAACATTTGCCCTAATGAACACAAAACTTACAACTACTTCTTACTACTACTACTGTTTACGACAGGACTATGGAAGTGTAACAGAATAGAGCTTTTTAAGGTACGCACGAGACAGATGGAAGTCGTAACCAGAGATTCCAACCTTCCTGATTTTTCAGGATTTCCCAGACTTTTTGGCACGCTCCCTGATATCCTGACAAACACTCAATTTTCCCTGATTTTTATAAAAGATCCTGATTTTCCCTGATTTTATACTTTTTGCTTTTTGCATTTTTTTACTTTTTACTTTTTGCTCAGAGAAAAAACCCATATAAATATATTGGGAGTTTTGCTGGTTGTGTATGAGAACTGTCATAAGGCCAGGCGCAAATTGAGACGCGTATAGCGCGAGTAATCTGCCGCGATATAGCGCCTGTTTTTGTGACTAATGAAAACAGATAGAACGGCGTAAATTGGCCAGATGACGCGAGAGTGTGGAGCGCTCGTGAGACACGACTCGCGTGACGCTGTGGCTGAACCACAGTTTCTCGTGCTGGTCGTACCGGTCGGGTGATTGTGTTAGTAAATAAATATATCGCGCAAATCTGTGTGAATCAGACGTTGTATGCGAGTGGCACGTTATTTACACCAAACTGCGACTGAATATGCGCTCCACCAGCTACGTTTGTGGCACGTATGAGTCGTGTTGCTAGTCTCGTGTTCGTTTACGAGCGCTATACGCTTCTCAATTTGCGCCTTGCCTAATAGTCTACATTAAAAAGCTTTCCGGTACGCGCTCATATAATGCTTACTCTGCCTTTCGATTATACTTTATCTGTTCGCATTTTCAAAGGGACAGTGTCGACATTTTTTAAATTTTGAAGTTAACGTGAAAGAAATATAATCTATAAGAATCATATGCCCGAAGGTTCTCGCAATTCAATCTCAATAAAACGAAGATTAGAAACAGAATTGGAACGGAAACGATGAAAGGAATATTATCGACCAAAAATTATGTACAGTTAAATAAAAACGATACAGGTTTCATTACATGTTCGCAGCAAATAACATCCAATGTACAAGAATTTTAGAAGTAAGAACGTGTAAGCATGTTTTTTATTAAACTGTAATTATTATTAAAAGGTGTTTTATTGATTGAAGAATATATATTAAATTGTTTGTAAAACAAGAAGTTGTAAGAATGATCCGTGAGACACGACAAATGAATTTGCAGGTACACTACATATGTTTAAAATCTCCGTTCATGTGCATCAGTTGAAACATGGTTACCTAAATCGTTACGACATGTGCGTTTCATCTATGCATCGATTTTTTTAAAGCAAATCGTGGCGGGTGATGAAACCAGGTCAATTTAAAAAAAATCAGGTTCAGGTGGTATTGGAGAGAAATTCTGTATTGTGAGCTTTTACCAAGCAACCAGTCGATACATTCCTACAAATACTGCTCGCAACTGGACAAATTCGCTTCCCTAATTAGATAATGTTTAGGATTGTTAGGCTACCTTAAAGATTTCAAGACTTCCTGAATTGATTGCAAAACAACACTGTGCATATAAAATTCAAAAAATAATACTTTTGTTCTCTCAAAAATGAGTATGAACTTTCCGGACAACCCAATATGAACTATCCTGATTTTCCCTGATTTTTTTTACATTCTCCCAGATTTAAAAAAAAAATAGATGGCAACCCTGGTCGTAACATAAACTACAACGATTGAACACAAGACACATACTTGTTACAGGTTCGTTATAACTGTAATTGGTTCATGCAGGTGGGAGATATAAAAACTTGTTTGAGCATAAAACCGGACGATGAATGATTAAATTTATGATTCGAAGGAGTTCAGAACAGTCACGGTTTAGAATTACAACGCGCATCTTGTATTCAAAAATAATAGAAGATTTTTTCCTTGTAAACGAAATAAATGGAGATACTCTTGTAATTCGCGTTGATGGCATTTAGTTTCGTATGCTGTCATTGGGAGGCGAAAATGATGATGAATTTTCATGTGGAATAATTAGTTTATTTATTATCAGAATAAAAATAATGAACGAAAATTTACGAAAAATGTAGACTTCACACTTAAATGTTAATGTTACAATGTTTTCTTAAGTTCAATATTATTCTTACGATACATGTTTAGTTTAAGCTGTTTATTATCATTGTTGTGTCAATTATTTCGCAGTGCTGATTCTATATACGCCTCATGCGATTGTTTGCATAATTTGTTCTGGATGTTTTCGTTAGAAACAAATTACGTGTTCTTAGTTGACGCCCAGGTACATACACCCAAACTAGCGTTGGCTGAAAACATTTCATCTTTGGTAGAAATAATGTCATTTCGTGTGCTGGAGGGTCAAATGCGCAAATAATGAACTGTTTTAAAAGCTTAAAAAAAGGTTTGTATGTATGCGAGCAGACATCTCTTTCTGTTTTCTTTTCTCATTTCATTTGGAATTGTTCCAAAAAAAGTCCCTACGACGTCTATGAACGACATGAACGAGAATATGTCTTTCTCTGCCTGGGCCGTGTATTCGGCAAACTATACAAAAAGCTTTCATATTCTTTCATTTAAATGTGTATCCTGTTTCACTCGGTCATATTGACTCTAGCATATATATTATACAAATAATATACACGTATTGGGGAGTAGAACATTTTCTGTTATTTTTCGGCTCATTTAATGTGATAAATCGGGATGCCATAACATGTGCTAAAAATTAAGTTTGGGTGTAGTAATGGAATGTCAATGCGGTAAAATGCTTTACTGAAGTCAGTGTGAAGAGTTTCTACGTGTTTGCCATTTTCCATTGCATTCAAAATAAAAGTCACAAATGCCAACAGATTAGTTGCAGTTGAACGGACTTTGACGGGACCATATTGCATACACGTTATTCTATTCATTACTTGTTGGAAGACTTTTTCGTTCAGACCTAGTCCTACTTCAAAAATTGTAAAGTTTACGGCACGGATGCTGTAAATGAACGCAGGACGCAGAAGTTGTTTGTTTGATATTGTTCCGGATTATTTTAATGTTAAACGTCGACTTTGCTCTGGTCGGCCAGAAACTGAAAAGTCGAAGAAATTTTGCAACTGGTCGAGCAAGACCGACATGCAAACTGCCAGAAGATGTCCGATGCACTAAGAATCCGCTCTTTCTATTGTAAATGGATGTCTAATAGTAAGATGAAGCTCAAATCACTGTCAAATTTACCGAATTGTCGTGGCTTATTTTCAACTCAGTTGGATAATCCAAAGTCCTCTAAGGCCAAATTCTGTCACGAATAGTCATAATTCAGCATCACTAGGACACGATGAGCTAATCAGGAAAGCTGTTGAAACTCACACCGACCAGAGCTTCCCTCATCAGGTGCAACATTCGCTAAGCAGCGGAAAATTAAATTATTCCAATTTCTTGTTCCTGCTTATCGTTAACTTACGTTCGCCGCCGCACTCCCCTTGGCGCGATGACGAAAACTTAAGGTAAACAAGACTTTTGGCTCTGGTGGGAATTCTCATCTCGTTTCTTGTTGTTGTTGTTTTTGTTGTGAGTGCTGATATGAGCATACGTATACGAATGTGTGGTGTTTAGCAGTGGTTTTCATACTCAAACAAGACATCCTGCGGGGAGCGAGCAGGAAATTGGAGGCTATATCCTAAATGTGCCCTCTGAGACACCGGCTTCCTTGTTTTGTGCGTACTTCCGATGATGACGATAATCAGGCTTGCTCAAACGAGTTGCTCGCCGAGATTTGAAGGTGTTGTTGCCAAGTTACGGGGGAGTACAAACAATGTCACCAATGTCACCTGCGAGATTTGCCAGGCCCGCGCTAAATGATTAATTTTGATTAGAGAAACAACCTGGTTGGATTGTGACGAGCCGCCAGGATGAAGAGGGTAGTAGGGGATATCAATTTGAGGCTCTAACTTTAGCGTAACATGGAAAACTCGTTTCCTTTTGGCTACGGTTGCTGTGGAAATCTGTATGAAACTTGTACGATTGAAGCAATTTAGTCCCGGTATGGTTTCGGCATAGGCTCTTGGTTTGGCTAAGATACCACTCGGTCTAATGATGGAAGGATATTCCTGTTCTGATCTTGTTTGCCATTATCATGATATATTGAAATGAGTTTTACGAGAGGAGTCCATACATTTATAGTTCGAAAGCATCTAATCAATTATTGAGAATCGTGTTGGGAATTGATCATTCGAAGAAGGTAACTGTGCGAAAATAAATGAATGATGGTGTTCAATGAATTGAAGGTTTTTGAAATTCGAGTAAAAAAAATCATGGTTGTTGTTATGGCTAATGGACCTACTCAAACATAATCACAACCTGTATGCACATGAAATTATTCTCTAAAAAAAGGTTGATATCTTTGTATGTGATTCGCACTGAGAGCAGCATCTTATTGCATCAATTCATGGAAATACAACTCAAATTGCCCATACAGGAAGTCCAGATGAGTCAATATTTTCAAATTAAGAGCCGAATCTAACGAGCTAGATTCGTCATTTCAATATGGCAAATTTCCAGAACTATCCTCTCGGAACAGAGGCTCAAGGATATCTGCTAGGTATAATCACAAGAGTTCTTCATCATGGTACATCGAAGAGAGAGAATTGTTATATCTCGTGCGACGTTTTCAACGCTAGCATACAGTATCATTTTCAATCGCCAAAAAAAACACTGAGCAAAAAAAACCCGACTTCATGAAGCATTTTGCCTTTGCCCGCCTTTTTCTCGCAATTCTTGCTTTTCCCGAATATGGCCACCCTGATCTCAAAAAAATTACCATTCGCTATGGAACACTCATATTTTCTCCAACCCAAACGGAATACAAACCTTCATTCGTATCAAAAATACATGTTTTTAAAATCTGCTTGTTAGGACGATTTCATTTGGAATCACTTTATGAGTAATGGCTTCTTATTGAAAACAAAAAAGGTTATATTAGGCTGTCAAAAAAGTCCTGCGGTATTTTTTTTTGAATTTTCATTTGTTCATAAAATTAGTTACAATCATCTGATTTAAGTCAAATATGCGCCGTTTTGTTCGATGAGTTGTTCCCAACGAGATGCCAACTTCATAATACCCCTGAAGCGAGCTTCTATCCTTATTGGCAAAAACTCGGATAGCCAATTTTCACAGGCCTCTTTTGTGGCTAACTTCTGACTACCTAGCTCGTTCGCCATGGACAAAAACAGGTGGTAGTCACTTGGTGCAAGGTCCGGACTATACGGCGGATGCAAAAGAACCTCCCATCCGAGATCCCGGAGCTTCTGGCGCGTCACCAAAGAAGTGTGTGGCCTGGCGTTTTCCTAATGGAAGACAATGCGGCCTCTGTTTATCAAAGATGGCCTCTTCTTCATGAGTGCTACCTTCAAGCGGTCCAATTGTTGGCAGTACAGGTCCGAATTGAGCGTTTGGCCATAGGGAAGCAGCTCATAATAGATTATTCCTTGACAATCCCACCAAACACACAGCAGAACCTTCCTGGCCGTTAATGAGGGCTTGGCCACCGCCTGAGCCGCTTCAGCGGGCTTCGACCACGACCGTTTGCGCTTCACGTTGTCGTAAGTGACCCACTTTTCATCGCCAGTCACCATCCTCTTCAGAAACGGGTCGATTTTGTTGCGATTCAGCAGCGATTCACATGCGTCGATACGGTCAAAGATATTTTTTTGCGTAAACGTGTGTGGCACCCATACATCGAGCTTCTTTGTGAATCCAAGCTTCTTCAAATGGTTAATAACGGTTTGATGACTTATCCCCAGCTCTTGGCCGATGCTACGGCTGCTACTATGCCGGTCTTTCTCGGCTAATTCAGCGATTTTGTCGCAATTTTCGACGACAGGCCTTCCGGAGCGTGGCGCATCTTCGACGACATCTACACCAGAACGAAAACGTTGAAACCATCGTTGTGCGGTGGAAATGGAAACTGTATCGGGTCCATAAACTGCACAAATTTTATTGGCAGCTTGAGATGCATTTTTGCCTTTGTCATAGTAGTACTGTAAAATATGTCGGATTTTCTCTTTATTTTGCTCCATATTTGCGACACTATAACTCACGAACGACTTAACCAAACAAAACACTGTCAAGGACTATATTATAGCGCCTTTACCTTTCCAACAAGCTATAGTATGACTCGATACAATGAATACAACTAGAACTACGCGCTTAAAACGACACCTCGCGGAAATACCGCAGGACTTTTTTGACAGCCTAATATTATTGAAAATCTGTATGATTTTTTTCCGTAACAACCTTAGGTGATGGCGGCCCGTAGAATTTCTTTTGTAGGGGAGCTGGAGGAAATGATCAGTACGTGTAACGAGGATTCTAATGAGATTTTTTGTGTGAGTATTCTTCCGCCGGACCGAATAATATCCTCCCAACTCTCTATGCAATTGTTTCTTAGCTCCGGTACTTTGCAGGTTTTGGAAAATGTTCGATTTTTTCGGGAAAAGGATAATTGGAGAGAGTAGTTTTTAAGCATTGACATTTCTCCACAATTAACGATAAAAATAACAGCATATGCTTTCGTTTGAAAGAAAAAGCCTGTCAGTAATAAGCAAAAATTACATGAAATAAGAAATGCCACATCTCACCTTAGGAGGATTAATTTGGATTTATACTCAGAGACCTCCATTCTCCTGTTCTTGTTCTTCCGGGAATCCAAAATTGATGCATTTATGAATACCGTATATTTGCTAATCGAAGTGACTTTTAGTTCGCAGTATGTTTGTACTTGCAAAAAAAAAAAGTGCGGGTTTCGGCCAATGTTCGATTTTTCGAACAGTCATTTCTCGGAAAATGGAAGATGGTAAAAAAATAATTCTTGAACATTGGAGTTCCTTTAGCGTTAATAATCGAAAATACAACAATGGCTTTCGTCAAAAAAATAATTTTTACAGCTTGGTCGTTAATGGGTGAAAAATGAACACAAACAAAAGTATTAGTCACTCGTTTTTGACGTTACGGGAAAGTAAGCACCCGAATCGGCAGAACAAATGTATGGGAAAACGAGAATACTTCCAGTTTTCATTATTTTTAAATGGGTTCAGGGATTAACGATTTGTAATGGACAGCATATCAAACAAATCTTAGAGCATTTCCGATTCGATTGGCATGTAAATCATCAGAATTCGCTCGCTGTGAAAATAGTTATAAACGTTAACTTAATATCATAAAAACGTGACCTGTTTTCTGATTTGGCATCCTTCCTGAAAGACGTAGCTCTACGTCAAAAAATGCTACCGATTCGCACGTGAGTAGAGCAACAACTGGACTTGATGGTTTGTCGTACCGAAAATGCGCTATTTATATCCTAGCGAGAGCACTTGGACGCAATGGCACACGATGAATAGTTGTAATTGGTGTTTTACCATTGAATTGAACCCGACGAGTAACCGTTGCGAAGATGCTTTTTATAATCTTTCAAACACTCTCACGGTGATACACGATGAATAGTGTGATTTGTGTTTGCTGCTCATTGGGACGGAGGTATGGGGCCACTGACAAATAAAAATGAATTGTATATAGTTTGTTTGTTTCTATTATAGAGAATCCAAACTCTTGCAGTTCTGTCGCCCATTGCCTTGAAAAAGGCCTTTTTAGAAGAAAAAAAAGAGGTTTCAAAAGGCCATTTGGGAGCCTCGTCTCTGCTGTTGTCCGGTCGCTTGCTGGTTGACTGATGAATTGAGAATGAAAATTATTCCTTTCGCTACTTTTGTACCTGATGCCATTGCCTGTGTTGGAGGTGCCGAGGAACTCAAAGTTTGAGTTTGAGTTTGAAAATTATATTTTCAGCTATGAAAAATGGCTATGTTCTCATAATAATCAATAACTCTCTGATAAACATTAGAATCAGCATGTGAGTAGATTTTGGCCAAATATCTGAAGTAGTTTTATTTTTTCA
Organism: Toxorhynchites rutilus septentrionalis; assembly: GCF_029784135.1. NCBI lineage: Eukaryota > Metazoa > Arthropoda > Insecta > Diptera > Culicidae > Toxorhynchites > Toxorhynchites rutilus. The sequence continues at coordinate 268,297,858 of NC_073746.1, forward strand.
AATTTAAACTAAGATTAACTTTGATAAAAAAAAGTGGTTTTGGTACGGTGGTACGGGTGACAACAATGTCCACGTATCTCGAGGATCGGGAGGGAAGGGATAGAAAATAATGTTCACGTGAACACAGTCAATAAATATTGGAAAAGAATGCTTTCACATCTATATTCTAGAATAAACTCAATCTGTTCTGCATTTTCAGGAATTTTCGCACTTCCGCTCCCCCTGAATACTTTGTGTTTATCAATAAATGATAAAACATTTTATTTTATTTTATTTTTTTGAGAAAAAATAATGAAACTACAAAACTTTCAATTTTGAACCTTTCTTCTATATTTCTGATAGTTTTTTTTTATTTTACATACAGGATGATGTGAGGTTGGCTTACATTTTGATTATGAACGTTTTTCAGACACGCATAGTCCAAAATTTAAAAAGTTTAGTGACTATAAAATTGACAATGAATAAATAATAAACCACTCTATGAATGTGTGCAGTAGAATTTTTTCATCAAATATAATAATGTATCACGCCTTAAAAGATTCTCAACACACTACATCAAATGTAATTAATCCTTTTTTAATGTTAATTTACACAAATTCAGTTGCATGTTGAATGGAATGGACATGTCTGACAACTCTGTTGTCCTAGGGATGAGTTGTTTGTTATTTACAAATAAATAACATAACATGCAAAGTTCAGCGGGACAATATGACTTAGTTCCCGAAATCTAGTGAAAATGTGAATAGTCAGACTCGAAGGCGGCTAGTCATAAGATGACAATTGGATTGAAAAACGGATTGCAAAAAAAACATCGTTAAACGTCGTATTTCGAATATACAGCTCGCTTTCGATTTTCTTGAAAAGGTCAATAATTGTAGATACTCCCTTATAAAAACAATCAGTCGCTTTTGAAATTGGCTAAATTACAGTGAAAATCGAGGTACTGATTGTTTTGGTGTGGAATTGCTCTATAGTAAACTATGCGTAAAGATATATAAAGGTATAATATAAATACTTGCGGGGGAAAATCAAAACAACATGAATGGAATCCGGAAGAACCGAAGAGCGATACAAAAAAAATCTTTGACAATGTCAGTGGAAGTCGAGGAATAGAAAACAACCCAACAAATATTAAATCGTATAACTTGCATATTCTTAGTCGTATATAAAGTGGGATCAAATCCCAATCGCATATAATGTCGATCAAAATAGGTATCGTGTACACTAAAACCTGTTTTTGTGCGGTTTTTTTTGCGAATTTTTGTTGTAAGGTTTTCTGTTCTTGTGCGGTTTTTGCGATTTTTTTTGTGCGGTATATGAACGTAAGCATATTTGACGAAGTTATTGTCCATTTAGTTTTTTTTTCCAAGGTTTATATGCATTTCAGTGTGACAAAAATCATATTTGCGTCTCAATTATCCACTTCTGAAATCATTCCCTTCCTCCCATCAAATACTCTAAGTTTTTCTAAGTGTTTGCATGACATGATTTCTAACAGCAACTCGTTTCGACATGCAACTAAAAGCACAAAACAGCCACGCGCAACCGAAAAGGCAAACCGTTCCGTCGCAAAACAGGGAAACAAAAGGAAATTGAACGGTGAACGACGTGGATTTGAGTTATTTTCTTTTTTATGCGGTCCCTATTTACCGCACAAAAAAAGTTTTTTTCAAAATGTGTACCGAACACGATTTTTTAAAGCAACTGGTGAAGTTTTGCACGATTTTTTTATGCGGTCCCTATCCCCCGCACAAAAAAAGGTTTGCCTGTATATCTAAAATCTTATAAAATGCGAAAAACATGTTTTTAATCATTACGACAGATTAAATCGTAATACAAGGGTAACTATTTATATTTCGGGAATAGGAACAAAAACAAATAGTTAAGCTGCGAATATATTTTATTGTTTTTCAAAGTACTCGCCACGATGATCGATACACTTTTGCATGCGCTTAAACCAATTTTCAAAGCATTTATTCCAATCGACACGAGCCTTTTTTTTGAGCGATTGTCAAATTATGTGGGATCCAACGTGAACTTAATTTTCGCACAACTAAGTGTTCATGTAAAATCGCATATATGCTGGTTGAACTAATGCTTAGGGATGCCTCAATCTCACAATAGGTTACATGACGATCTTGCTTAATCATTTCGTGCACAGCATCGATGTTTTCTGGCACTACAGTCGATTTTGGACGACCTTCACGAAATTCGTCGGACAGCGAACTACGACCACGATTGAACTCACTATACCAGTGATACACAGTGGTTTTTGATGGAGCTTCATCGCCAAAAGTCAAATTAAGTTGATTGACGAACTCTTGTTGTGATAATCCACGTCGAAAGTCATAAAAAATCATCGCACGAAAATGTTCACGATTCAGTTCCATTTTTTTGCCGAGACCAAACTTTCAACTAAATATAAAATAAACAAATAGCGTCCGTATGACAAAATGTTCTGAGTACGTATATCGTCAAAAATGTCAAACTTTACGATGGAACCGTCAGATGGACTCACATGACATCAGTGTTGCCAATTCCCGAAATATAAATAGTGACCCTCGTACGATATAACAAGCATGGGTTTAAACTATCGTAAAATCGATTTAATAATCAAACATATATACATACCAGGCAGGCTGTAATCAATCGTATATACGTATAACAATATTTTCGCAATTCGCAAGCATTTTCCAGGCATGTATTTCGCATCATATACCTCCCGAAATATGGGGTATATCATGTTGTATATACGATAGCCGTACATAATAAAAACATAAAATCTGAAATAGAATAAATCTAAAATGGAACATAGATGCAATACAATTATTTGCTTGATTTAAAAAAAAAACCAAAAGGAAAAATGTTCACATGGTTAACAGGGAGAAGGATACAACAATTGTCCACGCTTGTCCATGGAAGTGGAGGGAAGTCGAAAATTGTCCTTTTTCTGTCCACGTGGTATATAGAGTGACTCTCGAGTGACGTCTCAAAAACAAATTTAATCTGCTCTGGACTGTCTAACTCTTCAAAGCGATATTGACGAAGTTCTGTTCTTTTGTCGCGAAAATGGAATGAGCATGAATCCAATAAGAAAAGTTATCTCTTTTACGCTGGACGCAATTGATCATCCGTATTACATCGGTAGCAATTCAAATTCCGTCTAAGACAACGATGTTAGTTATGTCCATTAATTTAGTATGTACGGGACTCCCTGCGAAATGTTTATTTGCACGATAAAATACCTTCTGCAAAATATTAGCTCATTTTTAATCAAGTTCGCTTTGAAAATTCGAGGGTCACTTTTTTCTCATACATCCATTGGCACTCTAATGTTCATATCCGGAATACTACTCATATTCTTATTTGTAGTTGCAACTGAGTGTTGTACTCTGCCGCTGCAAGTTGCACCGGCGGCAATCACGCAAAAATCATTTTTTGCAATCATTGTAGCCCTGAAAGTACATAAGGAAGTCGTCACGAATGCAATGGATGTTGGATAAGCTGAATATGGCTAAAGGAACAATGGATAACGGCATGTCCATCAGGACAGCATCAGTCAGTTTTGGAATTTCTAGAACCACCAACAAATCAAACGCAATAAATCTCCCACGATGAAGCTGGGATCCATTGATCCAGTTTTTACCACTAATCAGGAACAAGAACTGGTGGAGCATTTGCTGCAGCTGGAGAATCGATTCAACACCATCACAGTGCGAGATGTCAAGGAACTGACATTCGAGCTGGCCGAACGAAACAACATATCGATTCGGAACTAGAAATACCTACTTCGGGATCATTTAAACCAATTTTGATAAATTTTAGACCCACGTATATAATTGTCCGATAATTAGGTAAATGTTTTACGATTTTTTTGAAAACTCTGCACGTGGAATATAGATGGCCTTTTCGGAAGCTTGTGTGTAGTTTATGAACAACCCTAAACATTTAGTACTTCAGACAACACTGTTCGTGTTATTTTTACTAGACTAAACTGTTTGAAAATAGTATCGCTTCGTCTACCACGCGGGTGGTTTTTCTTACCACTCCAGCAAAATAAAAAGTATTTTTTCATCATTTCTAAAATTAATGAAAAATCGCCAAAAAAGTTGTACCTAAAGGACGTTTAACTGAAAATTGGCTTTCATAGGGGGGCTATCTTACCCCGTCTTCCCCTACCCATGAGTATCCTGTCTTATCGCTGAAAGGTGTATCGACGCTTGTCCACGGAGGGGGAGGGGGAGTCGAAAATCGTGCTTTTTCTGTCCACGTGGTATACGGACAGTCCTCATAGAATTCGATGGAATAACTTTGAATACAACTACCGAAGCCAAAGGCCAACTTCTTTCGAAGCAATTACAGTTGAACAAATCCCAAAATGTATCCTGGATGCTTTCAGCGCGTATCTTCGTATGACATCAATCTCCCGACAATCGTATTTTTAACCGAAGAAGTTCAAAAAGGGATCACGTTTGGTGTGCCGCAGGGAATCGTAGTTGGTCCATTCATTTTCATTTTGTTTATGAACGATGTGTGCTCTCGAGTGACGTCCCTAAAACACCTTAATCTGCTCTGGACTGTCTAACTCTCCAAAGCGATATTGACAAAGTTCTGTCTTAAAAGGCGAACACGAAATTATTGCGACACCGAAAATGTCATGCCAATTATCTTATAATGTTTATTTTTTTTTTATCCCATTTATTTATTTAAGGCTCATTAGCATTTTAGCTGTAACAGAGCCGAATTTTAATCGTGTACATGTCACATGGTTATCATATATCTATAATTAGCACATTACACAGTTGCCATTCGCCAGTATTCCTTCTATACCATTACATATGGTACATTCACACAGTAGCCATTTAGGCGTAAGAGTATTCTTTCTGTTCTTCCATTATCCAGTTGGACCACCGGACAGCGGAGACAGTTGATTGATCATTGTTGAGTTATTTATAGAACAGCAGCCCGATGTGTCTTGCAGAGCAGAGCAGTTGTATGGATGAATCGATCTTATTTCGACCGTGGATCGATCTCCATCGCTGATGATTGTTGCGTGGACGTAGCTATTCTGTAACAACACAAAGATGGTCAATGAGGGTCCTGAGTTTTGAACTCACGATCGATCGCTTACTAAGCGAACGCGCAACCAATGTGGCTACGGAGACCCCCTATAATGTTTAGAATCAAACTAAAATTTTAGGGTATATATATATATTTTATTTACTATATTTACTTCAAAAATCAAAAGAAAAGTTAATCGATGGAGCCTTGAGTGTAAAATTGAACGCATTTTCGCTTGATGCCCTCCATCAAAGTCTTTACAGTGTCATCCGGTACCAGTTTCTCAGTTTTTTTCCATTTTCTTAACATGTCCTTCTCGTCTTAGACTGTCTTCTTGCTCTTTCGTAGTTCCCGCTTCATTATTGCCCAGTACTGCTCCACCGGGCGCAGCTGAGGACAGTTTGGCGGGTTCATGTCCTTTGGAACAAAATGGACAGAATTGGCCTCATACCACTCCAGGACACTTTAAGAATAGTGGCATGATGCCAAATCTGGCCAAAATAGCGGAGCTTCGTCGTGCTGCTGCAAGAACGGCAAAAGGCGCTTCTCGAGGCACTCAGATTTGTAGATCTCGCCATTTACTGTGCGAGATATGAAACGAGATATTTGGAGGCGAACTTCGACATTTTCTTCTTCTTAATTTTGTCGTCCACATCGAACTTGCTCTTGCCGGTGAAAAACTCCAACCCCGGAATTTGCTTAAAATCGGTTTTTATATACGTTTCGTCGTCCATCACACAGCAGCCATATTTTGTCAGCATCTTCTCGTAGAGCTTCCGTGCCCGAGTTATAGCCGTCGATTGTTGCCGCTCATCGCGGTTTGGGAAGTTCTGTACCTTGTATGTATGTAGTCCAGCTCTCTTATTTGCATTCTGGACGTTGCTCTGCGACATGCCGATCTTTTTAGCCAAATCACGGCTTGAGACGTTGGGATTTGCTTTAATCATCCGCTTCACCTTTCCCTCCGTCTTTTTGTTCTCCGGTCCCGGTTTTCTTCCAGCTCCTTTGCCGTGGTCCAACGTCAACCGCTCCTGGAACCGCTTCAACACTCTGGAGACGGTTGAATGGTGAATGTTCAACATTTTTCCCAACTGCCGGTGCGACAGGTCAGGAAATTCCAGGTGTTTGGAAAGAATTTGTTCTCTCGACTCGCGTTGGTTCACCTCCATTTTCGTTGAATCGAAAAACACGACTTCGAGTTTCACAGCGTGTAGACAATACACATCAATGAGAAAGTGTGCAAAATTTGGTTGATTTTTACCCAATGGTAAAAAAGTTATGCCCTGTTGAATGTGTCGCAATAATTTCGTGTTCGCCCTTCACTCTCGCGAAAATTGTATGAGCATGAATCCAATACAAAGATATCTCTTTTACGAGACGTCTTCTTCTTCTTCAATGGCACTAACGTTCCTAGAGGAACTTAGCCGTCTCAACGTAGTATTACTTGAGTCATTTTTATTAGTATTTAGTTGAGATTTCTATGCCAAATAACACGCCTTGAATGCATTCTGAGTGGCAAGCTCTAGAATACGCGTGACCACAGTGCAAGACGGAGGCAATTTCTTTGAAGAAAAATTCCCCCGACCAGAACGGGAATCGAACCCGAACACCCGGCATGTTAGTTGTGACGCTAACCACTCGGCCACGGGAGCACGCTACGATACGAGACGTCCGGACGCAATTATTCATCCGTATTACATCGGTAGTAATCCAAATTCCGTCTAAGACTACGATGTTAGTAGTGTCCATGAGCATGGAATGTCAAAATGTGCTTTTAAGAATAGGATTCGAAGACAAGAAACAAATAAAAATTATCGGAGACGTCCTCACTAATGCTTGAGCCACTTGGAATCCGGATCCACTGCTCATATTCATATTTGCAGTCGCGGAATAACCGACAGTTTTGTTACAAACGAGACTATGGCCTCGAAGCAAGGAAGAGAGCCTATATGGCCGTGCATGACCAAAGTGAAAACGTAGTGAAGAAAACTTTGAATTGTTTTTCAAAACCACACCGAAATATTATTTTGAAATAAAATTCTTAAAAATACAAAAGATACTTTATTCTGATTCCTTATACTGTCCTAGGAAATCGTCCAGTATGTAATGAACTCATTCACGATACAGAGTGTGCTCTAGCAATCAATAATGTTTACGCGCAAATAGCTATTAATATTTGTCCAACGAACCATGTGCAAATTACGTCCCTCCTCAGCCTCATCGCCTAACGCAAACTTATGGCACCGAATGTCGCAATCATTTAACATTTTCGCCCGCCGACACCCATATTGAACTGCACACAAAAGAAAACCTAGCGTGAAACTGTTTTATCCAGTTTTTATTGATAGCCGTTGGCTTTTACGAGCGCAACATCACGACGAACTGTCATCATGACAAAGCATCACTTAATCTCACGTAAAGTCTATAACAACCGCACTCAGAACTATGTTTGCTTTCCGTCCTTCTAAAACGACACTTTTTTTCGTGTCGCTATCAAGTAAAAGCTTAATTTATTTGCCAATCAAGCTCTTTTGTTTGAGAATTAATTTGCAACGAATAATCGCGTTCAGGGAAAATTTAGCGGGGGTGGGACGTATCAAAACAAGACTGTTGGTAAACTTCACCATGGCCGGTGGGTAGGTAGATCGCGAAAATCCACGCTTGTCTGGAAGTCAGTTAATTGTGAAATTCGATTTTTCACGTGATTGCCGCCGATGCAACTTCCAGCAGCAGGGCAGGGCACACCATTACTCATGGGTACAAAATGGATGCACGATTCTCTATTGTTGTGAATTTCCGATTTTCCAGAGCACTAGCAAGCGAATTCGGTAGCTAGTGCCGTGCTGTGAATGCACTACGAGTGCACCACTGCCGGAACTGTGGATGTGAGGGATCAAGTGGTGGCGTCCGCTAGTGGAAGGGTGATTTGTCGCGCGTTAGTCGTGCCACATGGACACCGGGCTGGGTACTGATGTTTGAACGAGATTTGAACACAAAGTGTAGCTGTAGCGACCTGGAACATAACTTCCGGTCAATTGAGGACTAATCGAGCATAGCGGTGCGATGCCAAAATGGTTTCGATGATGTGTCGATACTGAACGGCGATCGTCGCTACTCAGAAGCAGATTTTCTCAGCTGTTATCCGCTAAGGACAGGGTTCAACTTGTTCAACTTATCAACTCAATCCACTACCGCCATGTCAGATTACAACACACATTGTGACAGAAAAGGATGAAATCGGTCACTAAATATTTATTACTCACTCAAGTTTTTTGTATCGCATTAGGTTGGTTCTAAACCGACCCCTAATTTGTAAAGGTCATGAAGTACCTAAGACATCAGATTGACGACTTCAGCTTTTAATTGTAGAGTGAGACTCTTTACTAGCTTGTATACCAGATAATGAGTGGAATAAAAGAAAAATACAGAGGCCAAACCATGTTCGACATGTAAAAGTAAAATTTTCATCAATTTTTTGAAAAATGTACCTATAGTGAAATTCACTATCGAATGACATTAAACAAGCCACAATGTACAATCTATCAGGATGAAAATAGATGTTAGATAGATAGATAGATAGATTGATGCTTCAAGTTAATGGGATCTCTGTTGATAATTGGCACACAAAATACACTTATGTGGTTCATCAACTGTTTTTTTTTATTTTCACTAAGATGAGCAGCGAGAAAACACTGAATAGCATGGGAATAGGTTAACCATAGTGCTCAAGTTAAACGGCATTTCACAACAAGGATTCCAAATGATAGGCCATCCCGTCCCTACTGCCTTTGCAACTTCCCATCGCCGACAATCTAATGAAAAATCCAATTTTATACTCAACTGTAGATGCACCGACGGTGAACACGCAAAAATCAAATTTTGCAATCACTGTAGCTAAAGCGTTTAGCCAAAAGTGAATTATTGTAAGAGCTTCTTAACTATCAGAGAGAAGTCCACTGAGGGATGCCTTATGAAAAGATTCGCTGAGCTCTAGAATGTTATTGATCATAGGAAAATAATGTCTGACAAAAGTGCTTGGAGGCTAATAAAAATGATAGAGCATTCATTTTGCACCCATTAGTGTGCCCTGTCCTATCACTGGTAGTTGTATCGACAAACTTAAAAGCTCACCTTATTACTTGAACAATAAAGAATTATCCAGACCACTTGCGATTACGGGGGTCGTTTGAAAAATCCGTGCAATATCAGAGAGATGGCACTACTGACGCGTATTGAGGATATGTTTAGTGAGTAGTATCTCTTGGAAGACTACACACCAAGTTTCAGCCAGATCGGTCTGTTGCTTTGTGGTTAGCACTCGTTTGAATCGAGGAAGTCGTGTGATTTTTGTTTACATCACGAATACGCACAAGCTCACGAACCCCAAGAAGTTGTTTGTAAATTTTATGGAGATAAGGTTCCAACTCGTTTTACATCCTCCGAAGTTACGAAGTAAAATGAGAAATTACAATAAGGAAATTCGAAAAGTTGTTTAAGACTTTGCTGTGTCTTTTTTAGAAATTAGTGTAGGCACAATTAACATTGAATTGACTTCAAATCATTCTTAAATGAACATGGGTTATGGAATATTCCGAAAATTGAGCAGGTAACTTTAACATAAAAAGTTTAAATGAAAATATGAAAAGAACAGATAAGAAAAAAAGTGGTACTTACGTATTCACCACCGCAGTGCAGTTTAAATTTATAATCTAAATTGCACTTCAGTGCCATAACACGTATGTACCAAAATTGTCAGCTTTCTTTTAAGTAAACGGGCTGCGTCATCCATATGAATGGATAAACTTCATAATCTATATAAATAAAAATAATTTGGTGTCCGTTCCTCACGATTTAACTCAAGAACGGAGCAACGAATTTGAACAGTCAGTAGCAGGATTGAAGTGTATTAGCCCGCGACAGGTGTATATGTCAAAAAAGAAATTATATACTACGAATATAGATCGCGCACAAAAAAAATGATTTTCGGAGAACGTGAGTGTTCGAAGCGGGACGAAGTTTGCCGGGTCAGCTAGTACGTTATAAAACTGCATTCTTTCCCTTTTATTTTTTTTATTTTTGAAAAGTATATACTGTACTGTACTGTATATTCAAAATTAAATCAAATCTGTTACACATTAAGAACTTCAAAACTCTCCGTATTTATCAATAAACGGTTTTAGCCGTCTAAGAATGCTGCCTAGTCAAACGTATATATATTTTTTTCTCAAATCATTGAACTCTTTCAGTATTCTAAAAATACCTCACGTAACCTCGTGTAAATGGACAAACTATTTCCTATGATTGAACTTTTCTAATTACGGGGTCTGCATAGACCCTCATAGCCCAAAACTATAAAAATTAAACAATACCATAATGGTTGAGGTTTCATGATATGAGTAAATGGTTTTTCATCAAATATAATTTTCTATACACATTGTTATATCTCGAGAACAGTTAGTCTTAGGATAATAATGTCTGTACACTTATCCATACAGAATTGCGTGTAAAATTTATTTTTCAAAGTATTTTTATTCGTCAATTACCACGAATCAATATTTACATTTGTATGAGATTGTCCACTCACCTTTAGTCGTCAAATTTAAAACAAATGAGCCAGTATTCCAATAAAAATATACATGGAATTAGGTAGCTGATTCGGATTATTTCAGGAAATGATAGAGATTAGCATTTCACGAAAAAAATCCTTCTTCGCATATGGTCTATTCTTAACTAGGACAGAGTTGTTGAACTTTTTTTGAGCCCAATTTTATGTATTGAACAGACTCTAATTTAAAAAATACGCTACTTAGAATGATTATCCTGCTCATTTGCAATTTTGCATATGTAGAATGTAGTTGCAAAACGTTTAAATTAATTTCACCAAGTGCTTTTCAGAAGTAAAGAAGAATCATGAAATGTTGTGTTTTTATGGATTTTTATTAATTTTACAAAAATGCATGATAAACTGAATTGTTTCTATCAATCAAATTTAAGTTCTCCAACTACTCTTCAATTCCTTGCTTGGAACCACAAGAATTATCTTCCACTATTCCATTCCATTCGCCACTAATCTTCCACTAATTTAAATGTTTTATAACAGATTTTTGTGCAAAATTTTCTCATCTTTCAATCGCAAATGAATCGTTCTAAGCAGCGTACTTTTTGAATGTGAGTCAAATTAAGGCAACAAAAATCGATCTAAAAAAAGTTCAATAATTGTTTCTTAGTTGAGACGTGACCACAAGCGAGGAAGGTTTTTTTCATCAAATAAGATCCTCTATCACCTCCTGAAATATTGTGGATCAGCTATTCAATATATTAACAACCTTCTCAACTGTTTGAACATTACTTTAAATTTCCATAGTAAGTTGATGAATTTCCCAAAATCGGGCAGCAGGTTTCAAGCTATGATTTTTTGGAAAATGAAGCATTTTTTAAATGAAGAGTATCGGGTAATCAATAAATTTGGCGTTGAATTGTTCTCTTGTAAACTATTCGAATTTCATAAGTAATGTTTCAAAACGGATTTGAGCGGAGGAAAACCAAAACAACAGAAATGGAATTTGGAAGAAACTAAAGAGCTAAAAAATAAGGGCAAGGTTAGTATAAAATCAATAGTAATCAATAATTTCTGATGTAGTTTTTCCCCGCGAGCACTGCGATATCGAAAGTGAGCTTTGAGTGATTTTTGAAACACTGTAACTCTGTTATAAAATAATGCATTCATCGAAGCAAACACTGGTCCTTGCATAGAATATTTTCAAGTTTGTGGTGGTCAGTGGACTGTTTTGACCATCGATTTGCTGTGCGTTCATTATTTCATTGAATATTCCTTATTCAAAATTGAAGGATAATTTTTCATTCGATAGAGAATACCTCTGTAGGAAAAGGTTCTACTGCAACTTTCTATGAATTAAATGGAAACGAAATGAAATTATTATTGGGAATATATTTTTAAAATCTATACAAACTTTGAAAGCAAACCAAAAACGTTTTATTTTTTTCTTGCGATGTCTTTTGTCTACAACCCATGCACATATCAAACTAAAAATATGTACGTACGATAACCCTAAACTAGAAATTTGTAGCTTGAAAATGAAAATTTTGAAAATCTTCATGTCATCATTGATATCGAAACTACAGCGTTCCGAAATCATTGAAAAATTTCGACCCTTTACTTCTCAATCCTTTATAAAGTACAGATCTATAAATATCAGTGAATGTTTCCAACTTTATCTATTCTTTTTTTGAAATTCTTTTTTCTGAATAAAAAATAATCTATGCATATGGAATTGTTCTGTTTGTTTGTGTGCGCTTCAAATACTCGGAAAGTTCGGCACTGATGGAGCTTATATTATGACACAATATACAATCCACTTCAAGAATGGTTTTTGCTACTGACAACGCCTCAGGAAGTTTTAAGATTTCCAGTTGAAATAAGCACAATTTTGAAATAAAGCTGTGAAGGTAAATTAACTTTCTAGTATTGAATATGTTGCCCAAGATCAATTTTTGGAATTCTGTGCTTTATTTTCGGATTCAGGTTGTTCAACTGTATATTGCAGGTTTTTGTGTTGGCAAACCAGATAGCCTTTATATAAGCGTGACAGGATGCAACTAATAGAATTTGTAGAAAAATAAACTTGAATGGAATTAAAATTCGATTTGCGCGCAATTTACATATTTCCTCATTTATTTCAATAAAATAAGAAAAAATGTTCACGTTGACAACAGGGGGAGAGGTATGAAAATGTCCACGCTTGTCCACGGAGGGGGAGGGGGGAGTCTAAAATCGTGCTTTTTCTGTCCACGTGGTATGTGGACAGCCCCATATCAGGGCTCGAAATCTTCGAAGGTGAAAAATGAAGACCGACTCAACTCTCAGTAGCTTCGCTTCGACTACAACTGCTTCGGCAGTCGCCGTCAACAAAAAGTAAATTGACCAGAAAATGAATTGACTAGCGTTGACTAGCGAGGATGACTGATGAACTAGTCCAGTCAGTGGTTATTCTAACTGACGCGACTAATGAATACAAACCTGCCTCTTCATCCAACTGACTTCAATCCACATTTCTACCCCCCTAGGAATTGTTACCCGCGTGCGCAATCTTATTTATACGTCCCTTCAGAAAGTGAATCGAAAACTTGATTTCTGATACAAAAAAGTAGTTATCCCATTAATGGATGGTTTGTTGTCTATCCATCGTGAACTCAAACAAACGAACTTAGACAGTTATCAAGTATGCTATAAAGGTCCTCGCGTTAGTATTAGTAAATAGCGTGCAATACACACTGCACGCTATTTTATACGTGTGAGTGATTTTCGTGTACGATACAAAAAAATCTAGCTCACCTGTAGCGTATGTCAAACCACGTTGCTCTCAAACTTCGATGCATGCATACATGATACATGAGAAAGAGGATCGAATTCGTTTTGGGGGAAGTCACTTCAAAATGCAATGAAGACAATTTGACTGGGAAGAATGAAATGATATAGTCGAGTCGGTAGAGGGAAATAGCGACTAAACGCCCAACTGACTGTTTAGTCTTTTTGGCGGAGAAACTGCGTTAAGAAGTCATTTCCAACTGAATACGGATATAGTCAGTCAGATAATCAGCTGACTATCCTCAGTTGATTATGACTATGCCGAGCCCTGCTCTATAAAACACTGATCAGAAATAAATATACAAATACTTCCCAATAATAAAATTTGAGTATCATTCGAATGTATCCTTTTTTCGGGTAGATGTCACATTCGGGTAAATGTTACATTTGGGTAATTGTCGCATTCGGGTAAATGTCGCATTCGGGTAATTGTCAGTTCGGGTAGATGCTACATTCGGGTAGCTGTCGCATTCGGGTATTTGTTACATTCGGATGAGTGGAATTTGAGTAAATGTCTTTCGGGTGAGTGGGTTTTCGGTAAATGTGACACAATCGGTAAGCACCGTAGTGAACGTGTCAAATAATTACGATGCAAAAATAGGAGGTCAGTTTAGGACCACATTTTTGAGGCTGCTTCAGGACCACTCCGATTTTTTCAATTAATGACATGTCGTGTTGGCAAGACGTAGAATCATTTTACATAGATTGTTCTGATGAGCATATTATAAGAAATTTGTTTTTTGTTTTGTAATTTCTCACCATCTAGAAAGAACAATTAACTCATTACATAACATACGGGCAAAAATCTTTGTTTTTACTTTTTTTCAAACACTGAAAACGATTATTAACGATCGATTAACTGTTTCACAAGAAATTGTTTTCCAACGTTTTTACTGAAATTAGAACAAACCGAAAAGAAGCTAATTTTTTCTTATGTGTATGAACCAGCATTGCCAACAATAATTTTTAAAAACCAGAGAGCTTCAGCTTGAACTAGAACTTTGGTTGATTGTACATTTCGTAGTTGCTCTCAGTGATTGACCTGAACTAACAAAATTGCACAAAAAACACACTGAATGAAGCTTGGGAGTAGCAAACCATTCTCATTGTGCATCTTTTAGAGATTCGAGCTTTGAAGACGATGCCGGTTACGTCCTTACAGTCACCAGGGGAAAGGAAGGAATGTTAATATGATATTCATCGCATAATTTTTAAAAATCAGAGAGAATGAAAATTAAAAAATAGAAGGAAATCACGATTGCTTAGGGAATGTGGCTCTAAATCAACCCCCAAAGGAAACGTCCCTAATATCCTGAAAAAACGGGAAATTTTGCATCACTACCCTCAATCATTTCGCTTCTGACTGCAATCAGCTGCACGAAAATTTGTAAACCACTATATCGGTTTGATATGGAATAACTTTAAGAACATGTTCATCTGTCAAGTATTTTTACATTTGGCGGTTTGATTTCCGCTTGAAAACGCGAGGCATTCCCCAAAAATAGAATAAACACATTATCAAAAACTTCTCTCTGTCCATCTTACTTCCACTGACAGCTGTCTATTTCACCCCATCAGTACAATTATTTCAATCATTGAAATGTTTGACCAGGGGATATTACCTTCAAGTAAAAAATGGGGACCGATTCGAGATTGCTTTTATGTTAACAGCGAACTTTTTACACTCTAAAAATTGCATTGACAACTGAATGAGATTTCCCAATGAGTGGTGCCTCGGCATGTCGTATTAATTTTTAATTACTGTATTATATTGTTATTTATGTTCGCATCATAAGCAACGAACACACATTTATTTTCCACTTGCAACAGTATTCACGGCATTACTGCACAGCAAACAATGAATCGTATAACCTGCGTATGTACCGCATTATATATCCTATATTTGGGTGGCATATGATGCGCCTAAGTGACTTATACATGCAAAAGTGGAGGTGATATACATATCCGATATCTGCTAGCGAATTGGTATATACGATTTACTACAGACAACAACAAAAAAATTGGATGTAGCTTGCCAGAATGCATTCAAAGCGTGTTATTTGGCATAGAAATCTCAACTAAGTACTGATAAAAAATGACGCAGGTAATACTACGTTGAGACGGCAAAGTTCCTCTAAGAACGTTGTGCCATTTAAGAAGAAGAAAAAGAAGAAAACTCATATAGAGCAATTCCACGCCAAAATCAGCCAAAAACAGCAAATTTTGACGTGACACTCTTTTATTTCATTGAAATTTGGTACATATGATGAAAGCTATCACAAATCAGAATTTTGCATCACTTCAAGAAGCATTTTCCAATGGAATAATACAAAAAAAAATCGATGTAGGGGTGTTTACAGATATAAAAGTTTCAATATTAAAATCAATTTTTGAGTAAGATTCTTCAACAGCATATGTAAAATTACACTTTGTTAATAAAAATGACAAATGTTATTTTAGATATACTGTTAAAAAAATCTAATTCTAGAATATCGTATACGCATGTGATTAACTCGTGTGTATTTGTATGTGTAGTTGACAAAAATATATAACTATCTGAAGTCACAAACAGCATATCTGAAATAGCGTCGTTGTATGCTTTGCAGCGATCCCCAGACTCTTTATTTCTACAACTAATGCCCTCATATCTCCACTACCGCTCGTCTGACTGACTGGTTCTGGTAGCATTGCAACACGAATCCACCGCAGAACCATTCGTACATCCTGCCGTATTATCCAAATATTATACATGCAAGTATTACAATTTTCACATCGTCTCTTGCACCACGGCATAGTTAGTGAAAATGATGCGGAAACATTCAAATGAGAGAAACAATTTTACTCAGCCTGCATTTTCATCCATTCCCTACAGACCCGAGTTGACTACCAGTCGCCAGTCACTAGCGTTTTTGTTTTTTACTGTTTTGTTTTATGTTTTATCGCGCGATAGCGATTGTGGAAAATACAAGTCAAATCCACCGCCATCGCCATTGCAACGTGTCACCTAGGGACATG
Organism: Toxorhynchites rutilus septentrionalis; assembly: GCF_029784135.1. Classification (NCBI taxonomy): domain Eukaryota; kingdom Metazoa; phylum Arthropoda; class Insecta; order Diptera; family Culicidae; genus Toxorhynchites; species Toxorhynchites rutilus. Next base: position 268,314,320 of record NC_073746.1, read on the forward strand.
GATTGACGTTGAGTGGCAGCTTGGGGATGTTTGCAAGTGACTGGTTGGGTACCTTCTGCATTCGGCTAAGGACAAAAAGATACATAAGTCTACAATTGAATGAGTCATCCCTTCCATGAATGTAGCGCACATAAACTACCGATACTCGCGGCATTTCAATTTTATATTAAACCACAAGTATCAACATATCGATAGCGAGTGTCTAAACAACTTCCCAAGGCTGATCCAAAAACGCAAAATGTCGAGAAACTGACAATCGGTTACATTCTGCGAACAGCTGACGAACACTTGGTGGAAGCTATCCGTCGTAACATTATGGAGGGCAACCGGTTTTCTGTTTTGAAAGTACTGCTTCCAACTGAGCAGACGCGTTGGAAGCGTTCCAGGGGAGTTTTTCTCCTATCGTTGGAATAGCTCCCACCGTTATGATACGATGCTCGAGCTGATGTAACGTGGGGTAGATAAGTTACAGTGAAACACGCACAACGTGTCTCGTGTTTCATGGTTTAGAGGCCTAGACGTATAATTATATTGCACTACCCAAAATATTGCGCAATAATATTGAACGTCCATGGGCCGTTTAAGGGAGAGTTGATTGTATATACAACTTATATACAGGTATGTATTCCCTACTTTATAAACAAATAGTTCCTTCATATCTTTCTTTCCCCCATTTATTCCTTCCTACCCAAACCTCACAATACTATCCTTCAATTGGCTCTTTAAAACGTCCTTCTAAACTTCACTACTAATCATAAATCATCAAATAACTAAATTCTCAGGTATTCTCGTTTACATTCTGTCCAACTTCTATAAGATCAGGTGATGATCTTGCTGCAATGCTTCAATTTATATTCTAGTGTATGGGTATTAGTTACTACCATACACTGCATGATGTTCATATGTGTGTGTGCAAGCGCTGAGCGTAACCCAAAGGTTTTGTATTTTCCAAGTTTAAAGTTTCTATACATTTACATTTTTTTTAGTGCACCCGTGGCCGTGGTTAGGGTCTCACATTATCATGCCGGGTGTTCGGGTTAGATTCCCGTTCTGGCCGGAGGATTTTTCGTCAGAGAAATTTCCTTCGACTTGCACTGTGGTCACGCGTATTCTAGAGCTTGCCCCTCGAAATACATTGAAGGCGTGTTATTTGGCTTAAGAAATCTCAACTAAGTATTAATAAATGACGCTAGTTAATGCATTCGTTGAGACGGCAAAAGTTCCACAGAAAACGTTAACGCCATTCAAGAAGAAGACATTTACATTTTTCCGTTGGTTTAGTTGTTTTGATCAATAAATCTGGAAAATACCGAAGCGAAAAGTGCTCACGGAGAGAAATGAAAGACAAATCGATGCATTTCACCAAGAAAATGTTGGAATCAGAGAAATTTCTTGTCGTAAAGGGTGTGTCACATCAAATTGCATCACGGAAAAAACGCTGTAGAAATTCGCCCAGTAGACCGATCCTTTTGAAAAATTTAGACAGTAAAATAAAAACTATTAAACAACTTTTGGCATTTTCTTTTTATTCATACTTCGAGCCCAAGCCCGTATGCTCGCACCTTCCTCTTTACCCCGTCCATAAGGTTCTGTACAACGTCAGGTTGTAGTTTTTTTTTGAACAGAAATCCATTTTCTCTTGAAGTCCACCTCCGATTTGACAACTTTTGGGTTCTTCCGGAGGGCCTGCTTCATAATCGCCCAATATTTTTCTATTGGGCGAAGCTCCGGCACGTTGGGCGGGTTCATTTCCTTTGGCTCGAAGGTGACCCCGTTGGCTTCGTACTACTCCAACACGTCTTTTGAATAGTGGCACGAAGCGAGATCCGGCCAGAAGATGGTCGGGCCCTCGTGCTGCTTCAATAGTGGTAGTAAGCGCTTCTGTAGGCACTCCTTAAGGTAAACCTGCCCGTTTACCGTGCCGGTCATCACGAAGGGGGCGCTCCACTTTCCGCAAGAGCAGATCGCTTGCCACACCATGTACTTTTTGGCAAACTTGGATAGTTTCTGCTTGCGAATCTCCTCCGGAACGCTGAATTTGTCCTCTGCGGAGAAGAACAACAGGCCCGGCAGCTGACGAAAGTCCGCTTTGACGTAGGTTTCGTCGTCCATTACCAGGCAATGCGGCTTCGTCAGCATTTCGGTGTACAGCTTCCGGGCTCGCGTCTTCCCCACCATGTTTTGCCTTTCGTCACGGTTAGGAGCCTTCTGAACCTTGTATGTACGCAGGCCCTCCCGCTGCTTGGTCCGCTGGACGAATGAATTTGACAAATTCAGCTTATTGGCGACATCCCGGACCGAACTTCTCGGATCACGTCTAAACTGCTTAACTACGCGCTTGTGATCTTTTTCACTGACGGAGCATCCATTTTTGCCGTTCTTCACCTTCCGGTCGATGGTTAGGTTCTCGAAGTATCGTTTTAGTACTCTGCTGACCGTGGATTGGACGATTCCCAGCATCTTACCGATGTCCCGATGTGACAACTCCGGATTCTCGAAATGAGTGTACAGGATTAATTCACGACGCTCTTTTTCGTTCGACGACATTTTTCCAAATTTACGAAAAATTGACAGTGAAGCATGGCCAACGTGATCTATACACTCTTATCTGATTATAAGCGAAAGCTGAAGATATAATTCCTAAAAATTAAATTTCTACAGCGTTTTTTCCGTGATGCAATTTGATGTGACACACCCTTTATTAGATGATCTCATCAATTAGTGCTCAATTATTTGACAAATCCTCAAGGATAATAAGAGAGCTCCACGTAAATCGAAGCTCTGTGACCGGAATATCATTCAAGGATTACATACATGTTCTGGGATCCTCTCTCCTATCGTAATTCACATTCCAGCAAAACAATGCAACTATTCATATCAGCAAGGAAACTAAGCAATTAAGGACCAAAAACGTAATTTTTTGGACTGGTCGGCTCACTCTCGAGATTTTAATCCTGTTGAAAATATTAGGGGGATCCTTGTACGCAGAATCTACACTGGGGGAAAACGGCACACCACGATTGAAGAGCTCAAGGTCGCAATTTCGGAAACATGGAAAAATATCGAGAAATTCGTTCAGCAGCATTTGGTAAATAGTATTCCAACACGAATTTTCCAGGCTATTAGTCGAAATGGCAAGGTTGCCAATTATGGTTGCCAAACATGTAAATCAGCCGATCGTTTGGAATTATTCATTGATAATCCTTATGAATTTTGCAATGGTCTTATAGAAACTGGACAGCTGAAATTATCATATTTAAGCACAATAACACAAACACAAACAACTCTTTTGAACGAAATAATATAAATATATAAATTAATTTTTTTTTATTTTAAGCATTCAACAATATATGAATGTATCTTGTTGAAATTATAACTGTTTGTGTTGCAACGAGATAGAATCAGGGTGGTCTTATAGAAGTTGGACAGAGTGTACTCTACCAATCGTTCTTGTCCCGAGATCATTTTCCTCTACTTCCCGACATACGTATCCGTCATATCACTCTTCTTCCTTTATTCATGTATTCGTGTGTATCACAGATAGGGTAGCCATAATCAAGTCTGTATTTTTGAACTAAAAAAATCTTTTTATCTTGGTTTTTTTCCCAAAAAATTTGTATTGATATCTGTATTGAATTTATAAGTTCAGTTTTTGGCCATAATTTGCATTTCACCAAAAATAAATTCACAAATCTTTATGCAATGGAATTCTCTTCACTCATCATGACTAATGTTTTGTAATATTGAAGCATTTTATTCGTAGTTCATAATCGTTAGTTACGCTAATTTATGATCCACGTCGTGCAACTTGATAAATCTATAAAATGCGATTTCCAAACACGGAATACAGTAAAACCTGTTTTTATGCATATATTTTTTCATTTATTTATTTTTTTTTTATCATACGCTCAACAATTCATGTTCGACGCAGGCTCTTGCATCTGTACATCTTATATCGAATATAAGAAAGCAGGACATCACGCTAAACATTTAATGTAAAAAAAGATTCATTTCATGAATTAAATCAAGTCATTCATAATATTGCAAGGTTTTTTCAAAAAATATGTAATCTGTAACTACAGATTCTACAGATTCTTACAGATTAAAAGTCTGAAAAATCTGTATGAATACAGATTATTCTGTAGATATGGTAGCCCTGATCACAGGTATTGTGTTGTGTGTGTCAACAGTTTCGTCAACTCCAATTGGTCGGTGTTAAGTCAGAGGGGACCAAGTCTCAAAATTAAAAAGTTCGAGTTATTGATTCCATTAGGCTAAGCATTTTGTAAGATACATACCACATTTATCATATTTGGAAAATCAAGCGCACAGCAGGATTAATGGATCGGAATTGTTTCAAAGTTCATGCTCGTTTTTCTCGAAATCATAAAAATGTCGTATGATCCGGTCTGACGTAACACCGACCAATTTATTTAAATCAATTACAACCAGCGGGAAATATCATCATCACTGGAACCTAGGGTTTTGTATATTCGTTTGATTCGTAAGATTTCGTCACGAACGTGGGAAATTCATTCGTTCTCTATATGGTCATAATATTTCAACTTGGGGTACGAACCTGGTATCCTAGTATCATGGGGGTCCGGTCGGCTAACTCGCTCGGCCACGATCGCTATTGTTATGCTTTCGAGACCACGAAAACTTTAAAAAACAAATGCAATCAATAATAACGAAGACAAAATTCAAATTTTCTGCAACTTTGCAACAACTATTTTTTCAAGAAAAAACAGCTAATTGGCTTTCATTTATTATATCGATCATCTGAATCGGCCTAATGGTTCGAAAGTTATGAATTTTATTTTGAAAGTTATGAATTTTCATTATGAAAATTATGAATTTATGAATGGTTCGAAAGTTATGAAAGTTATGAAAGTTATGAAAACTTATGGTTACGTTTGCTAACACCAGTATCGAGAACACAGTCAATGATGAAAACTGTTTATCATTGAAATAATTATCATCGAAAATAACAACACTTGGACTGAATTGAAGTTGCAAGATTCTATGTTAGTCATTCTCGGAAGAAATCTCTGTCTGAACTTGTTGAACTATCACGATGAAATGAGTTCTGATAAGATTTTCCTGTCCCTGAACTTTGTACATGTGTGTCTTTTCGCATGAATCGTCAGTTTCGTTTGGACACAATTCTTATTTCGAAATATTTAATTCCTTTCCTTTTGTTTCGCTCCCTAACAACACCATGCCTCATATTGTGTATTGAACCTTTTCGAACGTTTTGAATACATCAGTCGAAATGATATCAACTTTTTTTTTCAAACCTTCACTTCTAGATTAGAATATTTGTTTGGAACAGGAACAAAAAATATTCAAATCGCAATACTATTGCTTATGAGTATTTTATTCCCAATGAACCTGGAATCTACCACCAATTATACCAGTATTTCCAAAATTTTCAGGGCTTTTCTCCTATTTAATTGTCTTTAATGCAGACTCAGTCAATCAGACGAGTCTTTGTTTCATGCGATGAATTTAACTTAGGCTGTCGGTAATTTCGGTAGTTGTTTTGCTTTTTTTTTTGTTTTTTGAGACATTCAGGTTCTCGGTAAACAGGTGAAACACACCGAAACTTTTTTTTGACAAAGTAGACACATACAAGATTGGCTCTGATTATTAGATGTTCCACTATGCACTCGACGAATTGGATAAACATCTGACAAGTAGCATGATCACAAAAATCATAAAGGGAAGCATTTCCATTTCGGTTAAAAATTGTTCGTATTACCTTTGTCTAATGGAAAATGTTATGAAATTTATGATTACAAGAAAATATGAATCACACGACTTTTAACGTAAGATTTGACTTGGATTTCTAGCATAAGAAAGTTGTTTGAGCATTTTCGCCATTAATGTATGTTCGAAACAATGTCACTGAATATAAGTTTCAAATTCTTGGTTTTTTATGTCATAATCACGATTGTGTTTATAATGCTAAATATCCGGGTTTGCAAATCATTCCTGTGTGCCCAAAATGGCATACTCCAGATTCAAGAATCCCAAATTTGGTAAATCTAGCTTAACTCTAACTCCTCCTTTAACTCTTCGATTTTTGATACGTTATTTAATTCTTTAATTCTTAAATTCTTTAATTCTTTAATTCTTTAATTCTTTAATTTTTTAATTCTTTAATTCTAATTCTTTAATTCTTTAATTCTTTAATTCTTTAATTCTTTAATTCTTTAATTCTTTAATTCTTTAATTCTTTAATTCTTTAATTCTTTAATTCTTTAATTCTTTAATTCTTTAATTCTTTAATTCTTTAATTCTTTAATTCTTTAATTCTTTAATTCTTTAATTCTTTAATTCTTTAATTCTTTAATTATTTAATTCTTTAATTCTTTAATTCTTTAATTCTTTAATTCTTTAATTCTTTTATTCTTTTATTCTTTAATTCTTTAATTCTTTAATTCTTTAATTCTTTAATTCTTTAATTCTTTAATTCTTTAATTCTTTAATTCTTTAATTATTTAATTCTTTAATTCTTTAATTCTTTTATTCTTCAATTCTTTAATTCTTTCATTCTTCAATTCTTTATTTCTTTAATTCCTCAATTCTTTATTTCTTTTCGCCGTCTGAGCGATTTTAGTGTTAAAGACGAAAGCGTCCGAGATAAACGAAAATGCTTGAAGACGAAGAATTAGAGACACTTCTCGATCAATATTGGTGTCAAAGGCAAACAGAGCTTGGAGAATTATTGGGAGTAACTCAACAAATTATTTTTGAACGACTCAAAAATCGCCTCAGAAATCATGTTCCATATGAATTGAAAACGAGAGTTGTCAGCAGTTTTGCATGTCCGAAATGTCGCTTGAACGGCACGAATAGGAGTCGTTTTGCAACGAATCGTTATCGGGGACGAAAATGAATTCTCTATGGCAATTCAAAACGCAAAAAAATTGTATGTGAAGGCCGGCTAACCAGGGCCATCAAGGTCGAAGCCGAATATCCACGGTTCTCGAGTGATGCTGTGTATTTGTTGCTAAAAACTGGTCTACCAAGATTATTCGAACATACACGAGTCGATAATATTCCATCATGACAACGCTCGACCTCAAGTTGCTGTTCGAGTTAAAAAACTATTTGCCCACCATAACCCAGACCTTGTCCCTTCTGACTACCACTTGTTTCGATCGATGCAGAACGCATTGAATAGAATACGCTTTACAGGGTGACAAAAAAGTCCGGTCACACAGAAAAATCTCAATATTTCAAAGAATAAGAAGAAAATCTGAATCTGGCTTTCATAGCTTTATTCAGTAACTCATAAAGATACTTCACAGACGATATCTCGGAATACACCACCTTTCTCTGATCGAACCAACTTCAGACGTCTCGGAAAGTCGTCGCAAGCGACGCGCACGTGCTCCATCGGTATCTCGTCCCAGATTTTCGTGATAACTCGTTTGAATTGCTCCAAATTTGTTATTTTATAGTCGTTCAGCTTCGACATCATGTATTCCCACACGAAATAATCCAGTGGATTCAGATCCGGAGACGACGGAGGCCATTCATTCTTCGAAATGAAATCGGTCAAGATTTCCTCACACCACGCCTGAACAACCTTTGTGGTGTGGGATGGGGCGCCATCTTGCTGGAAGCAGTAGTAATCGTCTTCAAACAATAGTTCAGCTTGAGGCAGAACATTTTTCTTCAAAACCGTGTCCAGGTAGTACGCTGCGTTGATTTTGACCCCTTTATTGATAAAAATAAGAGACAGTTTACCTCTCTTGCAAATGGCTCCCCAAACCATCACTGACGTCTTATTTTGGAACCGGGAAACGTTCAGCTTGTCCGCAGGAGCTTGCTGGAGGCTCACACTCCAAACTCGATCATTTTGGCGATTGACTGTTTGCTCCAAAACGAACAGCTTCTCGTCCGAAAAAATAATCTCGTCATCTGCGCGCCAACCGAGCAACTCCCGCGACCGTTGGTACCTCTTGTCCTTTGTAGCTTTGGTAACCCCATGAACCACCTGTTTTTTGTACGGTGTAAGTTTTAAATCCTTGCGCAGAAGCAGGCGGATTGATTCTCGGTTCATTTTAAGGTTCCTGGCCAGCTTCCGTGCAGATTGGGCGGGATTCCGGCGAATCCGGTCTCGTATAATCTTGGTCGTCCATATCGTGCCTTGTCCTCGGTGCCTTCGGTCTCTAGGTACCGATTTATGGTCCGGTACACGAATTTTCGGTTGATTCCGAGTGGTTTTAGGTGTTTGAATATGTGTCCGGGTTTGTACCCTTTCACATATTCAGCGATAACAGCTGCTCTTAACTCTGCCATGGCTCACAACTCAATGTAAACAAACTGCACAGAAACGAAACTCTGCCACTTTGGGCAGCAAAGTTAGCCCTTTCATTTGACATATAGATGGCACCAGAGAGATGCAACGTGTAGGCTACAGGTGACCCCAAAAAAGTGTGACCGGACTTTTTTGTCACCCTGTACTTCAGGTCCGGGTTTCAAAAACTGGTTGGATTCATTCTTGGCTGCAAAAGATGAACGCTTATTCCGCAACGGAATCCGTAAATTGTCAGAAACATGGGAAAAAGTACTAGTGACCATTCTATCCTGGATTCCTCGAGTCGAGAAAGACGCACCACGCTAGATATGAGGTACAGACTAGGGGGGCGTTGCTGATTAATGGTCAGCTGCATCCCAATAGGAAGTATCCCGTGTCGGGCACACGTACAGAGCATTGGAGACAGCAACATCCCAATTACGAAAACACTTGTAATACTAACCATACCTCTCCCCACTAACAACCATCCCTTTCATTCGAATCGCAAGGAAACTATGCTATAAAGGCTACTCTACTGGCAGCGTATACAATACTAACAATCCTTCCCTTCCCCTGGTGACTGTCAGGATGTGGCCGGCTTCGTTCAAATCACCGAAACTTGCGCATCGAGAATAGTTTGCTGCTCCCAAACGTCATTTAGTGCATGGAGAGCAATTACGAAGTATACAGTCTACCAATGCTCAAGTACGAAAAAAACCGAACAATTTCAACTCGCATGTACCGTACAATGTACCGGGTATTGAAATACTTTTTGATATTTTTATCTCTTGAAAATGATAAAAACAACCTTCATTTTGACTTCTCAACTTTTTCCCTCAAAATCTCACCGAGAACGAGTTGATTTTATGATTCTTTGTTTCTATGTGACATTAACTTCATGCTTACATTGTAATGACTAGTTCACTATCCTAATTACAATTCTACAAAAAAAAATCGAATAAAAATTGAGTTGATGGACCTGAAATCACTGATCTGAACAGGATCATGGGCGTCTCCGTAGCCACATTGGTTGCGCGTTCGCATAGTAAGCGTTCGATCGTGAGTTCAAAACTCAGGGCCTTATTGACCATCTTTGTGTTGTTGCAGAATAACTACGTCCACGCAACAATCATCAGCGATGGAGATCGATCCACGGTCGAAATAAGATCGATTCATCCATACAACTGCTCTGCTCTGTTCTATAAATAACTCAACAATGATCAATCAACTGTCTCCAGTGTCCGGTCTAACTGGATAATGGAAGAACAGAAGGAAAACTCTAACGCCTAAATGGCTACTGTGTAAACGTGTAACATATGCAATGGCATAGAAGAGAATACTCTAACGCCGAAAAATGGCAACTGTGTAACATGCTAATTATAGATATGATAAACATGTGACATGTACACGATTAAATTTCGGCTCTGTTACAGCTAAAATGCTAATGAGCCTGAAATAAACAAAAGGGATAAAAAAAACAGTACTTCATATTTGCATTCAGACTTTACTATGGTTTATTATTAGTTCACTATTGAAATTTTGAAGGCATTTTTTTCATTTCCGTGTCAATAACATATTCAAAACGCGATGGTTTTCATGAAATCGAGCATGTGGTTTGGTCTTGTTTAAACTTTCGTTCTGCCAGGGCTCATCTACCGGATTCACTCAGGACACTAGGAAGGCAATCTGATTTACCGGTTAGAGACATCTTAGCTAGCCGCAACCTCAACCTTACCAATTTCTCAAAAGAAATGATATCTCTGTTTGATTCCTTCCCTCCTCATCAAACCAAACTACCCCACTCGCTCCATGCTAGTCCTAGATCATAATCCTGTCCAATCAATCTAGTGTTAGAATAAGTTATTATTAAATTGTTAGTCTTAATTATATAGAAAATAAAATATATTTTGAGGTGAAATTTGACTCTGTAAACGTTAGATTATAAGCAATTGAATCTGATTAATAAACGGTTTTGGAAAAAAAAACATATTTAAAACCCACAATCACATCTTGCTTCTCTGTAAAATGAAGCCTCTTCTCACGGCGACAAATCAAGTTGGGATGCCAATTAAATCGATAATTGATCATCTCTTGATGGATGTTGATCACCAGAAGACTTCAACGTGAGAAACATCCACAACAAAAACAAGTATAACCACTGGATCAAACATAGGGAAAAAGCGGATGAAAAAAAAATAAAAGCTTGGACGTCACACACGTAACGTTGGATTCTAGCATCGAACTTTCATTATCAATTTAGATGTAATTTATCATCCTCAAAACGCAAAAGTTTCGCAACACCACCCACTAACGGAACCTTCGCAACGCTGTGATAACACATAAACACACCTCTAGTATAAGGTTCGAGACGTGTGAACGAATATGTGCCAATGGCACAAACAAAATCCAGCCAAGTTTGTCGAACGAAGGCGAAGAGAAACTGGAAAAACTTTCATAATTATACGATAAGAAAACACCAACCAGTTCGGGTCGAGGAAAACTTAAGATAATGCCGCCACCTTCAGCCCCTGGTGGAACGACAACAACAGCGGGAAAAAAAGACGGGGGAATAGTGAAATGATGGAAAAATCTCATTTTCTGTGATTTTCCCACCACGACCTCTCGTACTGATTTCTATATGTATGTTTCGTGCGCTTTTCGAGCTTCCCCCTCGACTCTTGACTTCCTGATCGGGCGCCGGTATCAGCGATTCTCATCATCTCCATCATCATGGTGGCACGGTAATGAACAAGATTGTAATCTGAACTTCAATAAAACTTTGCATAGTGGTTTCTATCCGGTAAGGTTGGGGTTCTGTCATTGATATTTGATTTTTTTTTACATTCAGTCGGGGACAATCGTAATTCCTTTTTTTTTGCGAAAGATTTGACAACCCATTTCACAAATTTATTTGGTATATTGTATCTGGAGCATTCAATAATTCATAGCGATCATGAGATTTGTGCGTTTTTACGTATTCAATATGATTTATCGACGCTCAAAATGCGCTCAATAATTAACCGCAGATTTGTGAACGTAAATCTCCTCCACGATTTCGGATTTTCGGTGTTGATGAAAAAACCTGCCATTTGCCTGCAATTTTCCTATTGTTCATCAAGCCGCTCCTCGTATAGTATGCTTAATTTATAGCTCCAGCATACAATACATAGTCTGGAATTGGCACTTTATTGCGCCCGACTGAGCCATTCCCCGCTGGTCGCGCTTTTATGAAGAGTCCTCCGACGCTCGTGGTAGGTAACGCCAGGCGCTCGTGAACAAAAAGGGTTTGACACTCTCGGAAACCCACAACCATGCTGGTGTACACACACACGTATGCTCTTTCATGCTCAGATCTCGACGCCAATTACTTTAATGAACAAAACGACAATTAAACGAATGAAGCGAGAAATTGCAGCTCGTTATTAAGCGGAACCATTCAGAGGGTGGTTGCAGTCGTTTGGTTTAAAAATTAAGAAATTGGGGGCCAGTTTACCGATGTTTTGAACTGTCGTTTCGTTTCTCACTTGTGAGAACTTGTATGTCTATTAATTGAAATAATTGAATGGTAGAACCATTCTAGCATCCCCCTTGGGTATTCTTCTCGGTCCTGTCGCCGATGAATTCCCAATCATACATCATCGCAGCAGCATACAACACAAAAACTGTCCGAATTCCGCTGTAGATTGATCAGTGCGGGAGTATGCTGATTTCCAATGGCAGCTCCCTTTGAAGTGTGCCAATCTAAAAAATACTGCAATGATTTTCCCGCTATCCGTTGTGCTTGACTGCCTCTTTTTATATTTTTTTTATTAATTTTCCAATGACGAATGCGCAATTCACCGGAGCTGCAACTCTTGAAGAGCGCAATTTTCTGCCACTTGGGGCAATCATTGAAAATTTGGCCGAATGTTCACAGTGCTCATCCACACGCACGCACTCCATTATAAACAACATGAATGGCTGGCACTATTAAGCGAATTAAGAGAACGAAAAAATCACGGAAATTGTTTATTGGTTGATTATATTTTTTGCTGTGATGGATACGAACGTGCGTACGTTTTTCGTTCTATAACGCCCGTTCCTTTTGCTTTCGACGCTTTCGACACCGCGAGAAAAAATTGTTCTCCTATATTATTTCACTAAAGATTGAACGCATACAAATCCGGACAACAACTCTTTTTGGGGTTTAAAAATTCGTCTTAGTAGTTCTAGTTCAATGTAACAGGTATGCATTATGATCATTGTACAACCATTGTTTTAATCTTCCTTCTTAAGCGGGGACCCCGTGTCAAAAATATCGAAAAATAATGAATTTTAGTGATTTTTTTTGTCGGATGTTAGGAATGAAGTGAAGTGTTCGGGTATTTTGGTTATTGTTTAAGGTATATTTAAAGATGGGGTTTTTGAACGTGAAAAATTGCCAAAATTGCGATCATTTTTGTTAAAAATGTGTTATTTTTCATGAAAAATGGCTGTTTAGAAACTGATAAAAAATCGAAAGAATGAGATATCAAAACACGGCTATATAACACTTTGGATAATTCATTTGCTGATAAAAAAAATCAGCCAAATCGGTCAAGTAGATCCTGAGATATTGATTCCACCAGCTCAAAAACATGGTTTCGAGGAAAACGCGTTTAAAAATACCTCATACCTCATACTTTTGACTGTAACTTTCTAATGAAATCAAATATCGAAAAATCCTGAGGATCTAAGCTACCCAAAAATGCGAAAATGTTGACCAGCATTCCTGAATTGGTCTTAGTTCCGATTTACTTCCTTGGGAACCTGTTTAACGCTATTTTCACTGTATAACTGTTTTGTGGAATTTGAGTAGTGATAGCTTGCCAAGTCCGGCCAGAATAGGCAATTTATCTCTGTCTGCTCCAGAAAAGGAAGTAGTCTATTCCGTAGACACGCCTACTGGTTAATTCACTGGTTCACGAACAAAAAGTGGGCAAGAAAGACGCACCTTGCTAGATATGGGGTACAGACTAGGGGGGCGTTGCTGGTTAATGGTCAGCTGCATCCCAATAGGAAGTATCCCGTGTAGGGCACACGTACAGAGCATCGAAGACTGCGACATACCAATTATGAGAACACTTGTAATACTAACCTCGAGTCAATCGCGAGTAATCGGTTACATATTACTAACATAGTCTAAGCAAACATTGTCAAAATATTGAACTCCCGGCCCCGTTAGGCTGACGCCATATGAGCCTTAATAAAATATATATTTTGGATAAAAAAAAAAATGGGCAAACATAAAAGTATTGCCCGACGTTTTGTATTGTTGTAATGGACCCACCCTTTCTTTTAAGCCGTTGGGGCAGTTGTTCGCACGTGAAAAACGGCGTTCGAAGTCTCGTGGCTTCGATTCATACGGCATCCAATGTCCTATCTTTCGGGTCATTCCCATTGCTTTTAAACGATCGGATATGGTTTGCTGAGCTACTTCAAGTGTATCTCCAAGTTCTTGTTGCGTTTGTTACGGATCTTGATTGAGTAAAACCTCCAATTTTTTATCTTCAAACTTTTTTGGCGGTCCAGAATGTTATTCGTCTTACCACTTTTAAACCGTGCAAACCACGTCTGACACGTCCGCTCAGGTGGAGCATGGTCACCATAAACTTCCACCAAAATGCGTTGACTTTCCGCAGCTTTTTTCTTCATATTGAAGTAATCAAGTAACACTCCCCGTAAAAACTCAGTCTCATTGGTATGAAATTTGATATACTGAAAAAGACGCGCAATGACAGTAACTTTCCAACGAATGTCTGGAAATTTGATTCACTGTAATAATAATCAAGTTACAACATCTATTGTAAAACCGAAGAAACTTACCGGTTCACCTAATAACTAATTATACTCATATGATGCTTCTATGAATAAAGGATAACGGTACTCAGTAAAATTAGAGTGGAAACATAAGAGGATAGTCACGATGCTGAATAGCTACGATACATCGGATACAACAGTTGTAGTGAAAAGGATGAAACGTGGCGGCATCGTCTACGTTAGTAATCCAAATTTTATTTTAAACTACTATATGAATAGGATAGTAGCAAAATGTGTACCAGTGCCTCTTTCAAACTCAAAGATCCTTGTTCCGTGTATGTTGCTGAACTGGGTGCGATATACTACGCACTGGGGATCATTGAAACATTGCCCATCGACCACTATTTTATTTTTTCAGACAGTCTCAGCTCATTAGAGGCAATCCACTCAATGAAGGTTGATAAACGCTCATCTTATTTCCTAACAAGAATAAGACAACTATTGAGTGTTTTGGTCGAAAAATTATTCAAGATTACCTTAGCATGGGTTCCCTCTCATTGCTCGATTCCGGGGAATGAGAAAGCGGACTCGCTAGCTAAGGTGGGCGCTTTAGAAGGCACTCTTTTTGAAAGGCAAATTGCTTATAATGAATTTTTCCACATTCCTCGTCAGTATACGCTCGTAAGTTGGCAGCGCATGTGGAGTGGAGATGAGTTCGGTCGTTGGTTATACACGATTATCCCTAAGGTCTCGACGAGGGCATGGTTCAAGGGATTGAATGTAGGTCGTGATTTCATTCGCGTGATATCTCGGCTTATGTCCAATCACTACAACCTAAACGCGCATCTCTATCGCATTGGACTCGCAGCAAACAATCTTTGTGATTGTGGCGATGGCTACCACGACATCGAGCATGTTGTCTGGTCGTGTATCCGGTTCCATGCTGCTCGCTCTCAGCTCTCTAGAGCACTAAGAGCACAAGGCAGACAATCGGATATCCCCGTCCGGGATATCTTAGGTAGCCGTGATCCTGATCTTCTGCTTCATCTATACCTGTTCCTCAGAAACGCCGATGTCAACGTTTAATGATGTTTCCTTCGTTGTGTCCCCGTTTCATATCCCTCCTATCCAATCGATAAACTTTTACTTAGTCGCGGCAATACATACACACACTCTTTACAGATGCACGGGCCGAAGGTTGTGCAGTCCACTGATCATTCAACAAGAGCCAAAGGTTGTACCGCTCATGACAACTCTACACGAACTGATGATTGCGCCGGCTAGTGACCATTCTATCCTGGATTCCTCGAGTCGAGAAAGACGCACCACGCTAGATATGAGGTACAGACTAGGGGGGCGTTGCTGATTAATGGTCAGCTGCATCCCAATAGGAAGTATCCCGTGTCGGGCACACGTACAGAGCATTGGAGACAGCAACATCCGAATTACGAAAACACTTGTAATACTAACCTCGAGCCAACCGCGAGTAATCGGTTACATATTACTAACATAATAAGAAAAATTGTATTGAACTCCCGGCCCCGTGAGGCTAACGCCATATGAGCCTTTATAAAAACATATATTTTGGAAAAAAAAAAAAATTGTACGAATGTTGGTGGGATTTCTTGTAGATTTATTGCCTTTATTCGAGAGACTTTCAGCCGTATGCTAGTTCGTAAGACTTGAGTTCATTCACGTGTGGTGAACACGAAGGAGAATTATAAAATATATTTCTTATATAAAAACACATTATTCAGTAGATGCATATTTAAAATTCATAAAAATAAACAGATCTTTTTTAGCTTTCATAGTCTTACATGATACATGCAGTGATATATGCTCTTTCAAGGTAAATTAATTCCGACCAGTACGATGCCCATATAAAAATTTATTACGACTGCAAAGGGTTCAAAAGTTTTGCTCTTTACTTTTACTCTCGAACGGATAGACCGAGATTTTGTTCGAGCGTAGCGAAACCAGGATGTGAACAAATGAACTTATCATGACAACCAATAATAACTGTGATTCTTTAAAATTACTCAAAAATGCTTTATAAACCGCGTTTAGAATATGTCCAGATTCATTCGTGTTCAACTTTTCTCTTACTCGTAGTGTAGCGGAATCTAGCAATCAAAGCTCGAATTACAGTTTAAAACAATAAAATATTGGGCTGCATCGTTGGTTTTGTTGAAAACAAGAAAAATATTGAGAGCTAAAGTGAATGTTATTTATTGTACTATCTAGTAAAAATATCAAAAAATTATTCTGATATTCAGTATTGAAATAATACGAACATTTGTCCGTCATGAAAAATCATGTGAGTACGTATAAGGAAACCAGACTAGTATAGATGGATATCTAGAGGCGAATGAACTGAAAAGTTTGAACCCTCTCAAAGCCAAAAAAGAAGAAGAGATAGATAAAGCAATTCATTTTGATGAACGACTCAGTCGCTAACCGTTCACCGAATTGAACTAATTCTTTTGAACCGTTCTTTCGCTCTTTTTTTCAGCGAAATTACTACCGTTATGAAAAACAATCTTGAATGATGGCTGAAACCCAATAATCATAAGTTGCTTCATAGCCTTTCATGACATGGCATTTATATCGTTAGATTAGATGGGATAGTTCCTAATTTGTAAAGATTTTTAATACAAGAGAAACAAAGAAAAAGAAGTATTACATGTCTTTAAAAGCCGCAAATTGTGTGTGAAAAATATGTTTTTCGCCTATTATTTCATATTTTCTGTTGGGACTCAATCTAGGTTCCATCAAAAAATCCCGCAACGAAATTTTTAAATTTTCACAAACATTCCGGTAATGGTTATCACGATAATACGTACATGTAATAGGCCAAACAATGGATTGAAAGCAACGAAAAAACATTTTCAGATGGTTTTATTTAGCTTGCCCTGTTTGTATGTTTGTAACATGTCTGTAGCGCTGTTCCACATTAATAGAAATTTGTTGACCCATTGATCTGAAAGTTGGAACACACTTTTATCTCTGCAGTCACTATAAAACTGCGTATTTCATAATCTTGAAAATCCAAGATGGCGGCCGCTACAAAATGGCGGATTACATATTTTCTCAAAACCTCATCAATATGGGTTTGTCCAAAACCCCATCAATATGGGCATCAAATGAAAGTGCTATTAGAACGTAGTAGATCAGGAAAAATCCAAATCCAAGATGGCGCAGTCTCCAAATAACCAATTACGTTTTTAGTTGGTTTCATTCAGTTTGACCTGTTTGTATGTATATTTGAATGTATGGGAGTAGGTACCATGTATTTTTGCAACCTCCTCAATTTCGGTATGAAATGAAATGATTTGACTAATAGAATACAGTACATCATAAAAATATTCCGAGGAAAATTAGGTAAGAAATACAAAATTTAAAAAAAAAGGTGAATGGTTTTATTATAGGGAAATATGTTAATCATACAAATAATGTACTAAAAACTTGAAAATAAAATAAGTAAAAAAACTTTTTAAGTTTAAGGGTTTCTTTGTGATCAAACATAATTGTAATAATAGATAATGTACTAAAAGCTAGAAAATAATTAACAAGTAGCAGTTAGTAGTTATCATACCCCTTCCTTCATTAATCAAGGACATTTATGAGACTAAGATAAAATCGTGGACACGTTGGATTTCCATTATCCGCATTTAGTGGTTTCATCACATGCCCCGCGATATTATTATATGTGCCCCGCGATTTTATTTAAGTCTCACCAATGTCCTTGATTACTCATGTTTCCCAAAACTTAAATACAGTTTCTTACAATTGAATATAGTGTTTTCCGAATTCATAGGCGAAATGTTTTACAAAAAAGTGTTTTTAAATGTTTTTACTGAAACTAAAATAGACCTAAAAAAGGTTTTTTTTTCACTGCGGGTAATATGGACATTAGGATACAAATGAAAATGGTCATCTCAAAAAAAGTTACCCCATAAAAATGTTCACCACCTCGAAAAAACATCCTATGCAAAATATCAGCTCAATCAGACTTAAGGGAGAGTGGCGTAAAGCAGTCGTTTTTGTTTGAGTTTTTTGAAAATCGAAAAAGAACCCAATGGTGTTTTCGAAAAAAAAATTATGCTAAATATCTTAAAATTGCATAAAACGTCAAGATCTACTGTCATCTTGAGATTTGAGACACTTTGAGATTTAGTCTTTTTTTTTGGAAATACGATGCAAAACGTTTACGTGGTTAAAGGTGCCAATGGTAAACATCATCTCGATCTCCATATGAAATTTCTTGCGAAATGTCTTGATTTTTTTGAAAACAAAAAATCACCGAAAATCGGTGTTTTCTAGAAATTCTTATAATTGCACAAAACTTCGAGATTTACTGTTATCTCAAAAAAAATATGTCAAAAAAAATTTAAGGTCGATTTTTCCCATACATTCATTGGCACCCTAATGGACATATAGTGGGAGGAATCAGGAAAGGTTTGTAAAATACTAAGCGTCTACGTTCATCACTCGCGAGAGTTTTTTCTCTCTCTATCTTATCGTTTGTTTGTCCAGCAACTGAAATAGAACATACAGAGAAAGCGATAGAAGAAAAAAGTTGAATACCCTCATTTGAGCTAACCTTATTTGGTACGTATTCAGACCTTTTCTGGATTAGAGGAGATGTGTCTAAAACGCGCCTACCGGGCAATTTGACCCGCTTGATTTTCTCGTAAACCAGCAAGAATAGAAATGCAATGGATATAGGCAAACGTGCTAGTCAATGATAGAATCGTACCATGAAAGTTTTACATTTGTAACATGCTTTAAAAAAATAGGAAAAATAATTTTCTTTGGAAGCGATTTTCGATGAAATTTTCTACATCATTTCTATAAGGTTTTTGTTGCTTAAAACCGATTCAGAGGTGATAACTGTGGGTCATATCTATTGAGTCGAGTTCCCAGTGAATATCTCAGATGAAGAAAATGGTAAGAAAGGTTTCTTTTCTTTCTCAATTTGATATTTTCCGCATCAGCTTACCATCGGGCAGTATGGCATACCCTCGATCGGGAAAATTTGCTCGCTTTCGGCCGTAAAATTCTCACGAGAGAAATAGCTTGTATGTGAGGGATGCCAGATGCATGGCACGAATAAATGTCTTCAAATGTAATCATACTGAACAAAAATGAGCAAACCATCACGATATTTCTAAATCATGTTCGATAAATCACACAAAAAATTGTTTTCACATACTTTGAAATGACCTCAATATGTTTCCACAAAATTAAATGTCTTGACAACGAGAACATGTCTTCACATCTGGCATCCATATTATGTGCTCAGAGAATGCAGGAAAACAAGAGCGCGGACTGGAGAAATAATGCACGAATACTGGAAGAACACGCTCACCAGAAGAACGGTTTCTTCTCTTCGCTGGTGGGCATGAATGGAATAGATTGATGGTATCTCTCATTCATACAAGCTGTTTCTCTGAGCTTTATAGTCTCTGAGAGAAACAACTCATGGGCATATTATACTTCTGCTGGGCCATTTAACACCGTATGATTGGAAATTTAGAATTTGGGCGCTTTACAAAATAAAAAGAATTTTCTTTGACGAAAAATTCCCCGGCCAGAACTGGAATCGAACCCGAACCCCCGACATGATAGTGTTGGACGCTGATCACTCGACCACGAGAGCACGTTGTAACACTTACAAATATTGTAAACATCATGCTTGCACACCATTTTTATCAAATTTATATATCTAAATCATGTGATTAATACATCTCGATAATTTCAATTCTGATCATGATTTGTCCGATACTTTGAAGTTGGTTTGTTTTGTTTGGTCGTACTTAGCGCGAAGCAGAAATTAAATTTCTATCGAAGACGAGACGTGACAACTTACGTGGCTACTTACTCTTACTCTTCGACCAAGTGCAAGCAACAGGGATGCCGAACCACTCGAGATGTCAAGTTTCCAAATGTGATAAAGTTTCTGAAGACTATTGCTCTATTGTCTGGTCTTATTTTAGATTTCTCTGTGTTGAGTGCTGTTCACCTTTAAAATGACCAAGAAAATGCAATACAGTAGAACCCCGATTATCCACGGAATAGTCTGGCAAGGTCACTGTGGATAACGAGAATCGCGGATAACCCATCAAAAGACTGAAAACAAGGTGCAAAAACGAAGAAATGATATGTCAGCATGAAAACTAGGTTTCATCAATATAAAAATTATCTAGCTATCCATAAGTATGGTCATTAGGGTGGCAATGGATGTATGGAAAAAATTTCATCATAGAATTCCAAAAACCGACCATGTACATCTTGTTTATTGGCCCAAAAAAAAGACCTGTGCAAAATTTCAGCTCAATCGGATATGATTCAGGGGTGCCTCAAAGCACTCAAAGTTTTGATTTTTTGGCCAAAAAGTCGATTTTCGGCCAAATTTTTTTTTCGAGATAACACCAGATCTCGACGTGCACTTTTAAGTCATTTTGCATAAAAAAAAATTTTGATTTTCTAAATTTCCTTTACTCCAACCTTGGAAGATGTTCGAGGATAAAAAATCAACACTTTGAGAGCTTTGAGGCACCCCTAAACCATGTCCGATTGATTGAAATTTTGCACAGGTCATTTTTTTGGGCCAATAAACAAAATTTACATGGTCGGTTCTTTAAATCCGATAATTATTTTTTTCCATACCTTCATTGCCTCTCAGGCCCAAAAGGTCTGAATTTTTTTCGAGATGACACCAGATCTAGACGTTTCATGCATTTTTAGTTCATTTGGCATCGAAAAAAAAATTTCGATTTTCCAAATTTCTTTTAATCCCCCCTTGGAAGATTTTCGATGATCGAAAAATCAAAACTTTGAGCGCTTTAAGGCACCTCTAAATCATGTCCGATTGAGCTGAAACTTTGCACAGGTCATTTTTTTGGGCCAATAAACAAAATGTACATGGTCGGTTTTTGAAAGTTAACATGACCATTTTCGCTGCCACCCTAATGGTCATGTACACCAGTGGTCAGATAAGGTGGATTTCGGGAAGGCCTCTAGAGTTACTATGGTACTTGCTCCGCTCGCGGATAATCGGGTTCCACTGTATTCTAAAGAAACAGTAAACTCAAGCAATGAGAAATATGAAATTCGAATTTTTTCATTCACAAATGGTGATTTTTAAAACCGGACAAACCATCATCAGAGGTGGACAAACCATGATCACGATTTCTCTTTGAAGAAAATCGTTAAAAAACATAAAAAAATGGATAATTTGAACGGTGGTATTATTAGCAACTAGGACCATGGGGCTTACCAACAAACCCAAGTTCATCTTGAGTGCTTATTATCGAAGCCGCAAAAATAACATTTATGATTTTCGGTTTTCGTTCCCCTTTTCCACCTTTGATCAGTATTTATTATCATACGGTGGTTAAACGGTTCTAGAAAAAAAAACGTTATATATAGTTGTTCAAGTAGAATCGCATGTAGATTCCATTTTTATGTTACTCTACTTAAATGGTTACGATTTCACAAAGCATTGAAATTTCATAAATTTTCAACTCATGGTGAGTTTACCACAGCACCACTGTGCGTTAAACTTTGTTGAACTGGATAGGTTCTCCAATAGAAAAAAATATACCAAAAAAATAGAAGGAGGGAGGGGAGGGTTGTTTGTTTTGAGTTTAATACAAAATTCAATTTTTGAGAAGGATTTTTCACAGTGCATTTAAAATATTGCATCTAAAATATCCTAAATAGTTGGTTCATCAACTTTCCAATTTGTCATACATTATATTTTAATCAGACAACTGGATTTTTAGTTACGATTTTTTAAACATAGCGATCATTACTCAGTGCAATGCGTGCATTGACATAAGGAAAAATTTGCGACATATGACAAACTTGATAATGCTGGAGTACCAAAATTCTCTCCGTGCCATCCGCTCTCGAAGCAAATTGCAAAAAGGTTTTATTTAATGATTTTTTATGTCGAGAGCCAAAGAAATCAAACTACGAGCTGTTGTTCCGCTTTTTTGGGCTTCAGAGGAAAATCATTCACCATATAAATGAGTATCAATAAAAAGCAGAATTATGCGTCGTTCACTATCTATCCCCGGTTCTAAATGAATAGAAACTCGCGCATCATGGGCACTCCGGTACTCGTTCGCGTAAACGGACGCATCTCCTGCTCCTATTTCGACAGCTTTTGTACCCTTTTTCCCGTAACTTTTCTGGCAGACGCTTTTGGCAGAGGACTGTTATGTTCGCATTAGGCAAGTGGCATCGCGGCAATAACCGGAGTCTGAGAATGCAGAAATAGCGCGAATAGTTACGATTTTTGTCGTTCTGCCGTTTACTGTTTGCCTCCGACTTTGCCTGTCAAGTTTGATATTTGGAATTTTTATGATAGCACTATACTCTAGCTAGGCGCGAGTGTTTTTGAGTGACAATAATGTATAGCACAGGAAATATATTTTTTTCATTTCTTAGGGACTATAATAGGGTTTCGTTATAGAAACGAATGCGAATTGCACCAATGGTAGGCTCCAAAACCTGAATGGTAGTGTTTAAGAAACATAATGGATTTATTTGCAAAATTCACTATTGCATGCGTCATAATTCTGGAGCAATCTGGAGCATTATTTGATTATCTTTTTAAGAAAGACTCCGCAAGCCCTGAGAAATATGCGACCCCATCTAGAGTTGATTGCAATGGGTGCTTAGGTAAGGGGTATAAATGATTTATGAGGGTTTTGATCAAAATTGGAAGCTTTTTTTCAGAAAAAAAAGGTTACCGTGTACGAGATTTACAATATTGTCCATCGTAAATCGTTGACTTTTCCATATCTTTCAGGCAGCAAATGCACTCCGTCTTCGAATGATGGATCTCTATTCGCGTTGACGGCATTGAGCTTCGTTCACTAGTTTAGGGCTAAGATAAGTTCAAACAATAGGGGGTCTTTTACGGACCAAATTTCTGTCAGATACGGACCAAATTTCTGTCAGATACGGACCAAATTTCTGTCAGTCGTTCTGATTTCGGATTGACTGATTTCGATAAATTTTGTAAACAAAGCTGATTTTTCAATGTTGCCAATAAAAATAAATAGCGTTTGATTTGTATTGAATTTAGAAATGGCGAATTCAATGAATATTACGATATTTAGTTTAAAGGAAATGTGAAGGAATTATATGCAAGTTTATGTATGTGTTTTTTCACAATGGAGTAAAGTGAACGGCAAAACACTCATTTGTCAAATTAGCTTCGTTAGGTTCCTAGTGCGATTTCGTATTTCGGAATATAATTTCCATCGCTAAGAAGAAATGGAAAGTCTCATCATTTACTATGTGGATTGCAGAGTTGTTAGCTCTAGCTCGTAAATATGAAAAAAGAGATGGTTGATACAATCCAGGTTGTGTTTTGCTGACTACCAATTGTTACACTGCTGACATGTTCTTTCCCACTGATTTATTTTGGTGATGTAAAGAGCTACGAATTCTGTTCTGTACTGTCGAGGAAAGTTTTTTCTTCATCGACGGTGTACTCATAGTCGAATTCAATATTCATGTCATCCACATCATCACTAAAATTGGATGAAGCTGAAATTCGATATGATGTCGATGCTGCTTAACTGTCCATTTCTGTCCATTTCTGGGCTGAACATTTTTCTCGCCGCTTTGATAGCAAGTCCATCAATCCAACAAGATGTTCTTGTGTATCGGCTGTATGCGAAGCATTCGGTACTACGGTCACGATTTTCAAGTTGTTTCTGAATTACAATGGAGTTAAGCGCCTTTGTTTTGCACAAATCAACGAGGAAAGATTCTCCAGACAGTCTTGAACGAGTTGTTATGGATATCATTATTATATCATAGATATGGGTATTTAAAAGACTTATTTTATCCTTTATCCTTTTCGAGATTGCCTTACTGAAAATATGCAAAATCATTTAATTCGCACCAACCAAATTTTACGATTCATAAAAACAGAAATTTAAAAAATCCGAAATTCTATAATATTTGGCAACTCTGGCATCTTTATGTCATGGCTTCGTTTTTGTACGACGATTAAGAGTAAGAAGCCAGTTGTCTCATCTTGTCTTAGGTTTAGGGGAGCCAAAAATAATAATTGATTTTCAAGCGGAATGAATACATTTTCTTAAACTAAAACTATAAACGAAAATTAAATCTTCATATCAAATTAGTATTCTATTCAAATGAAAAACACTTCTTTTTGCAGGTGGTCAAAAAATCTCATAAGAAAATTGTTTTTGAAGACAACTTTCTATTATAATGAAAAGTTTCAGTAACAATGTCGGAAATGTATAGACAAATGATTAAATAAGACTCAGGAACACGTGTTTCAAGTAAATAAATAACATGATTTCAAAACTTTCATTCAATTTTTAACATTTTAAAACAGGCTTCGTGTCTTCTAATCTGATAAGGATTAAACTATCGAGTTTGGGACCCATATTATGGTCCCTTATTGAAAGTCGACACGGTACCTGTCATCGCGAATAGTCCTTTGAATAGCGCAATTGTTGTATGGGTTGCGTCTAGAATATTCGCCGTAAACAATTACACTTACAGCGGGTTCATTTTCACCTGTTCCTATCCTTTGACAAGCTAGTTGGTATTGACTATTATTGTCATAATTGTTGTTTTGTGTTGTGATTCATGTTTTGTGCTGTGGTAAGTACTTTGTATGATACAACTAATCAATATTCACAATCAAACAATAACTATCAACTATATATAAATTTCTTGGTACTTACGTATTAGCGTCACCGAAGCCGAAATTCGATAGATAGATATTTTGATATTTTAATTTTCGCACGGGCACTCATTTATCTTTTGTATTGTTGTTGGCTTGTTGTTTACACTGTTTTGTTATTTTTTAGTGCTACGAAAATGCGTATTTGAGATTTGCGGTTTTTACGTATGCCACCGTAGAGTCGCAAAAATTAACCGGGCAATCGTATCCCGTCCTCGTCGTTCGCTAATGCTCGGTCGGACCAAACTGAAGGATCGTCTCCTATGTTTCAAACTAACCGTGCAATCGGTGGAACACAGGTTTGCTTGTGAGAGACCGTCGACAACAAGGCAACAATAATGCAAAAGACAACTGAGTGCTCGTGCAAAACATAAAATTGCTATCTATTGAATTTCGACTCCGGTGACGCTAATATGTAAGTATCATATTCTTTTGTATAGAATGCACTTATACATCTTCCTCTCCAGGTTTGGATTTATGCGGAGAATTTTGATTAAAACATTAGATCGTGTTTTTTTTGTAGTTGTAAGGTAACATGTTTAGTTGTTTCATATTTTTTTATGAATATAGTGTTTTATATGAATAAATTGTGTGTTTTTTTATGTTTTGGTCCGGGCCGTGATACATGTGTTGAATAAAAATATATAGTTCGAGAGCTTTTAAAGAAGTTTTCTCAGTGATCTTCTCAGGTCACAATGAATATTATTTTCGAAATCTTGTTTCGCCGAATATTTGAAGGTTCGCGTTTTCAGAATCATAGAATCACACCATAGTGAATAATGATTCTTTTTACCCATTCCCACCAACAATTTTTCCTTCCGTGGTATTTATTAATAAACAGCAGAAACTTAGTTGCGCACATAATATAACTTTTTTTTGCTACCTATTCGATAAAAAATCAAGTATTCCTGTATCATAAGTAATTTTCTCGTTTCGCTCGATCATACAAATATTTAAAACAATGACATCCTATAAAAATGGAAAGGGAAAACGAAAACCAAAAATAATAAGAGATTCTGTATACGGATGTAATTTTTAACGGCTCCGATCTTAAGCATTTTGGGCACTTTCATTTTGAAATTCAATTCACTAGTGGTCAGTGGCGTAGCATGACCGGGTTACACCAGGGGCAGGAGTCTTGGGTATCACCCCCTCCATTCAAACTTTGTGTTCAAGTATTTTGGCGTAGCCTAGGTTCGCACGAGTTCCAGCATAACGGTTGTGTATCATGAAGTGCTAACCGAAGTAGAGTTCTCTCGCTCTCGTTTGTGTCATGCATCGTAGCATGTAACAACAAACGAATACCACTTGGGAAAAAAACTTCTGCACGATAATATTTGAACAAACGAAAATGGATTATTCAGTGAAATTTTCAATCGGCAAACATAGTTTATACTAGTTCCAACCCGAAAACTGATGAACTCGCTCCAAGGCCCTGGTATCCCTCTCCCAACCAGTGTTGCCACACGTACACATTTATCTGGAAATGTACAGATGTTTTCTTTATTTTTGGTACAGATTCTGTACGGTACAGAGTACAGATTTTCGTCAAAAAGTACAGATCGGTACAGATTTTTCCGCGTGTGAAATTTCTTACATTTAAAGAAAGCAACATTAAGATACATGACGACTTTTACGCCGCAGTATCGCTTGGTGCTGTTGATAATAAAGGATTCCATAAGGATTCCATAGGGTTCCTATTTCATAAGGACGAATTTCGTTTCCAGGGTTCTATGATGGGAATATACAAGATCTGGACAATGAATTCCGTACCCTAAAGGTGAAATTACTCCGTAAGGAAATCACAGTTTTAGAAAACGAGCATATGCAGGATTGATGGACACGCATTCGCACGCATTTTCGTCGCTTCGGTGCCTTGTTTGTATCGTTCTCACTACAGCTTATTCCTCCAACACCAACACAAATTTAGCGTAGGCAGCGTAGAAAGGGCTCAGGCTGTAAATTTTGTCGATATGTGAACTTTTTGAAGTTTGAAGTATTATATACTTCGCAATGTGAGTGTTGCTTGGGGTGATTTTTCAAACTCAAACTCAGTTCCAAACTCTCTGTATGATCTGGAAACGTTTCTTTAAAGTCTCACTACACGATGAACTTGAACACATTCAATGCAGTCCAATGCTTGGCATCGTAATTTGAGTAGTACATCATACCAGAAGTGCACCCGTGGCCGAGTGTTTAGCGTCTCACATTATCATGCCGGGTGTTCGGGTTCGATTCCCGTTCTGGTCGGGGGATTTTTCGTCAGAGAAATTTCCTTCGAACTGCACTGTGGTCATGCGTATTCTAGAGTTTGCCCCTCGGAATACATTCAAGGCGTGTTATTTGGTTTAAGAAATCTCGACTAAGTATTAATAAATGACGCTGGTTAATGCATACGTTGAGACGGCAGAAGTTCCACAGAGAACGTTAACGCCATTCAAGAAGAAGTGAACATACCAGAAGTACAAAAATTCGTACACAGACTACAAAAGACTGTTTGTTCTATTTCTAATGAATGTCTCGCGATTTTTTTAACATTGGACGGACCTTTTTAAAGATTTCCCAGCTTCGTTAAATCAAATTGTTCCTCTCGCAAGCGATAAACTTCTTACATTACCTGTCCGTCTTACTTCCGCGATATGTCCGCTTTGCCTACATCATGAAAAATGTTGGAAAACCCTTTTTTCGAGAATCACTTGACCGATCATTTAAGAAAAAGCACACTAAACTTCAAGAAACTGCTTCTATGTTTTGAAAAACATAGAAAACTACAAAAATACCATCGAAGTTCTTTTTAACTTGTCAGGCTTACCCACGCTTCCTATACGTATTTTAATATTCGAAAATCAGGAATTTGCAACTTAAAAATTGCTGTATATTTCATTAGTAAGGAAGATACAGCATTACAAAAATGGCTAAAAATTCGATGCAGTTTACTCCCCGACAAATCAGAGTGCAATTACAAAATGGCAATAAGGAATTTAAAAAGAATTCTTTTGTAAGTATTTTGGAACGTATAATTATATTCCTTCTGTGGTTATGTCTAAATTGGTACGATGTCAGCAAATGAACAATCGAAGTGTTGTTTAACACCAACTGTGACTATCCCCCTCATCCCCTCAATTGACAAATTCTGAGGAATGTGATAGGCAAAATGGTTTACCACCGTTGAGTGGGATAGTCAACGATAGATGTTGCATTCGATGATTCGTCCCTGTTTTACTTTGTAACTCAATAATTCATAGGCACCCGTGGGCGCTCTTATTCATAGATCGTAATATATTTGGCTAGATAAAGTACGAACCTTCATTCCAATATTTGCGTGTGATAATCGTATCACCGCTGGTATATTTTCCGGGAGCTAGAGACACATTATTCAAATGCTATCCACGAATCGAAAGAGCATCTCGCATCGCACCTCCCCCGCCACTACATATGCTCACTAATAAAATACCAACTAAAATTAGCATCGTGTTGACATGCGCAAATATCCAAAGCGAAACAAATCAAAACGTATGTTTGGCCGTTACTGACACAAGCGGAAAACTGTTATCCGTTGACCAAATAGCGCCTAAGTGCCATCAAGTGGTCATTCGACGGCCGCCGAAACCACAGCCTTCGACCTAGATTGTCACGGCAACACATGGATGACCGCAGTAAAACACATCACTGGCCCATCAAATGTGCGGCAGCAGACTCCAGGGAACGGTAACCGAACGTATGGCTCTCATCGGGACGCCCGCTAATCGAATTCCATTTTATTTCAATCCCGGCCAGCACTGCTCTAATTCGGTTTGACATGCGACCATGTGTTCTTGGTTCGGGCCGCGTGACGATCGACGTTACAATTCACCGCTGTCCATTGCAACTACACACGCCCCAAAGTGCCAATATAAATTCCAATTATTTTTTATTTCCCATTCAATATATTCGCATTAATTCCTGACATTTCGACATAAATAACGATATATTTATTGTCTTCCCAGTATACAGCCCGTGGGAGACCGGATGGTTGTTTTGCTTGTATTTTCTATTCACTTACTTCTTCTTCTTCTTCTTCTGCTTCTTCAATGGCACTAATATTTGTAGAGGAATTATGCCTTCTCTAGGTTATATTACTTGCCTTTGAATTAGTTGTACTCAATCAAGATTTTTACTCCAAACAGCACGCTTGGAATGTATCCTGAGTGGCAAACTAGAGAATACGCGTTAGTCACAGTGCAAGTCGGAAGCAGTTTCTCTAGCTTGAGCGGAAATCGAACCTAAAGGTCCCGGCATGATATGCTTAACGCTGACCACTCGGTCACAACAGTCGCTCGTTTTTATTCACTCGCCTTATAGGCAATATTGTCTGCTTTATAGCATTTCTAACGCGCTCCGGCGGTAGGAAACCACCGGATATGATGCTTTCGCGTCCACCTACGCAATTGTTGCGTAGGTAAAGTTGTCCAACGAGATCGTTGGAGTTTTATTAGCACCGCATTTATGTACTCGTTTTTCTTGTGACCCATCGAACCTGCGCTCACTGCTTGCATTCTACTCCACGAATGATTGACTGTTTCGAGTTGAGTTTTTATATATTCTTGCTTTTATCCGACGGTATGTTTCAACCAGTGCCAATTAAAATTTTGCAACACTCAACTTTGGTTCCGGCAACACTAACAAAACATCATTATTTACATGTTGCACTAGTAAAGTTATCTTTAATACTAGCAGACGCGGATAATAAAAACGATGTAACGAAAAATAAACTGAAATGTACGTCATTTTTGTTAACATTGTATTATGGGAGTTGTCCGATTTGCTAATTATTGTTCATTTGCTGGATTTATTTTTAAGAATCAACAACAGTCACATCGTAGAACAGCTGTTATAATTAGACTTATCTGTGAAAAAATATCATTTTTGTAGTTTCTTAGCATTTATCGCTTCGTTTGATCCAAAGGTTTTTCCGCCGATGCCTCGATAATGTTGAAATAGTAATTTAAGAACTAGTGACGTACTTTTCCGGGCTTAGCTCACTAGAACAATTGAAGAGACAAATTCATGTTGCTCATTAAAACAAAATAAAAAATAAATATGGAAAAGTATAATATAACATTTTTTCCATTTCTTTTTACTACGAAATGTTTCTGCATTTAAGCATGCGGGAATGCAGAAATGAAATGATGAGATATTTTGGATACATAGAGGGGAAGGTGGTTCTGACCCGACACCCTAAATTTCAACGACCATTATTGACATAAAATTATTGGGTTTAGGCAACGGCTTTAGCATTGAACTGTATAGAATAACTCTTCAACTATGTTTTAAACTGGTCGATGGGGTTCATGAGAGTTAAAAAGGGAAAAACAGCGCCCATACCGGAAGTCCTTTTTTCGAAACTTCAAAAAATGTGGCCTTGAACCGACTCTCTATTGTTTGCAGTTAATCTACTCCCGATTGGCTGGAAATGACATACACCCTCAATTATACAGCCATTCCATACCAACCCAATATAGTGGTTCACAGATTTCCGTGAAAAGTGTTAATTTTATTCGTTATCGCAAAATATTAAACTCGTATTTTTAATTTTTAAATAAGGGTAACCATTTCCTTCTTAGGGTGGTCCGAAAATATTTTTTTACAAAACTTAATAACTTTTGAACTTTGAAGCCGATTCAGAAAATAGACATATCAAATTAGAGATGGGCGAGCGCTCACGAGCCGCTCATATGAGCCGGTACGTCAGGAAGAGCGTACGATCCACGGTTCTTTGAAAATGAGCCGCGGCTCTCAAATGAACGGCTCTCATATGTACGACTCTTGAATGAACCACGGTTCAAAACAAGACCCACGGTTCTTTCATGAGCCGTGGCTCTTTTTGAACCGCGGTTCATTTAAGAGCCGTTCATTTGAGAGCCGCGGCTCATTAAAGAACTGCGGTTCATAAAAGAACCGTGTTTCTTTTAATCGGATTTATTTTGCTGTTTGTATGTTTGTAAATTTTGGCGGATTACAAATTTTCTCGAAAACCCATAAATACGGGTATCTAATGAAAGGACTCGACTAGTAGGACACAGTTATTTATGTAAAATGGAAATCCAAGATGGCGGACGTTACAAAATGGCAGACAATTAATTTCGTCAAAACCCCATCAATATGGGTATAAAATGAAAAGGCTTGACTAGTAGAATACAGTTATTCATGAAAAATGCAAATCCAAAATGGCCGCCACCCCAAAATGGCGAAATATGTATATTTTTTTTCAAAACCCACTCAATATGGGTATCTAATGAAAGGACTTGACTAATAGAACACAGTTATTTATGAAAAATGGAAAACCAAGATGGCGACCGTTATAAAATGACAGACTACATATTTTGTCAAAACCTCATCAATATGGGAATCAAATAATACAGTTTATCATGAAAACATTCCATTCGAAATATTCTAAAAACGTTTGGGATATAAAAACGGGGAGAAAACGTGTCGTTATCGAAAACTGCTATACTCTCCCGACTGATAATTGGACATGATCAACATTATATGGATCAAGTGAAACCAGTTCTAGTGATTATAAAAAAGCTCTGTATGAATTGATTTCGGAGCTGGTAAAGCGATCTACAAATCTTAGTCAGACGAATTTGTAGCCTAACAAATACTGCTAGATCCTCGCTTCAAGCTGCAAGGTTTTGAGGATAACAGAAAGTACAACTATGCACACCTGTCGTTGACAAGGATGCTAAAAATGACATGTATAGAATACACACCTACGAAACTACCACAAATCGTTGGTAATTAAGCGCTGTCATCTGTATGGGAGGAATTTGATGCATTGGTTGGCAATCTTCGATCCTCACATGATTAAAAAGCTTCTGCAACATACATTGTAGATAAACATTTAGCGGAACCACATTTGCTGAGAATAAGCGATCCTTCGTTTTGGTGGAATGAAAGGAAATCTATCTCTCCGAGGCCCTATCTTTTTTTTTTAAGTATTATGTATTCTGGCGACTTTAGTACCATGTGAGCGAGTTTTTCCGACAGCAAGACAAGTTTGCAGTGACAGATGTAGTAGACTTTCAGATAACATTGAAAAGATAATGTTTATAAATAAAAAAAATAAAGAAGATTATTGTGACGGAAATATATCAGAGAAAACTTTCAGTAAAGTAATATTTTAACTTTTCTCTGCACTGATTATTGTTTCAAACTAATTTTTTACGTCTTCCATAACATATCCGAATAAACCAGTTTTTGAAAAGAGCCGTCGAGCCGCTCAAATGAGCCGGCTCTTTACATTGAGCGCACGGCTCTGAGCCGCTCACTGAAATGAACCGTTTTGACCATCTCTATATCAGATAAAACGTAATATTTCTTTCTAGAAATGGCTTTCTAGAAGTATTACACTTGCAAAAACAATTGTTGATTTTGTTTTCGTAACAATTGATTGTATTTATTTTTTAAAGATTTTAAAAGATGTTAAAGATAACATAACATATCTAAAAATCAGAGATGTGATTTTTGTCGTTTTTAAGTTATGGTTTTTCAAAGTTAACCGTCGGTTAAAAAATACATTTTTTTCTTCTTCTTTTCTAAAAATGACTATTTGAAAAAATCGTAACATATCAAATTTAAGCCAATGAGCCAGTCTTCTTAAAAAAATATATCATTTGCAAAAAAAAATGGATTTTGTTTTTGTAATTATTGATTGCAATTGTTTTTTTTTATAAGCGTTATATTTTTTCTTGAAAAATCAGAGATGTGTTTTTCTTCGTTTTTGAGTTATAATTTTTCAAAATTACCTTGTTTTCAGTCTTCGTACAATATACCTATGCGAATAGACTAGATCTATGCGACAGTGTAATATATTTTTTAAGGAATAGCTCATTGGTTTCAATATAACTTCAATTTGAAGCTATAAATTTAAGAAAAATTTATTTTTGGGAAAAAGGCGAAAAAATAATTTCGGTTAACTTTGAACAATCATAATTTAAAAACGAAAAAAATCACATCTCTGATTTTTGAGTATACAGGGTTTTCCATTTCGGGCTTCCGAAAGTATACAGCCCTGCGCTGACAACCGTTTGACATAACTGTCAACCAAAGCGTCATATCGTTAGTTGAATGTCTGCCATTTTACAATATGGATCGTTTCAGCATCGCACAACGTGTTAATTTTGTTAAATTATACTATAAAAATGATGGAAAACCGGCAAATGTTTTTCGAGCATTACGGACGGATTTTGGTCGTCATGGACGGCCTACAGAGCACACAATCGCTAATGTAGTGCGTAAATTCGAACAAACCAGATCCGTAGCGGATATTGTGAAACCTGTGCATCATCGTAATGTGCGTTCGGCCGAAAATATTGCTGCTGTTGCTGCCAGTGTGGAGGATGACCCGAATGTTTCGATTCCACGGCGTGCTCAGCAATTGGGCTTGTCAAACACAACATTGTGGCGAATTTTGCATTTGGACTTGCGCCTACATCTATATAAAGTCCAACTGGTAGAAAAATTAGAGCGTGGTGACCATGGAATGCGTCGGGCATACGTCGATTGGGTGAACGAACAACAGCAGCAAAATGCAGAATTTTCCAATCAAATTTTCTTCAGCGATGAGGCACATTTCGAGCTCGGTGGCTATGTGAACACCCAAAATTTTCGTATATGGGGCTCAGAAAATCCACACGTGATTATTGAGAGGCCATTGCATCCGCCAAAAGTCACTATTTGGTGCGTATTATGGTCTGGTGGAGTCATCGGGCCGTATTTCTTTGAAAATGAGGACGGCGAGACGGTAACTGTGAATGGAATGCCACAAATTGAAGATATGGATACGGATGACATGTGGATTCAGCAGGACGGCGCCACGTGCCACACAACACGACCGAACATGGCCATATTGCAAACGAAATTTGAGGGACGCATAATTTCGCGTTTTGGTGATGCCAATTGGCCGTCCAGATCATGCGATTTGAACCCGCTAGACTTTTTTTTGTGGGGTTATGCGAAAGACCGTGTCTATGCCAACTCTCCGCAAACTCTTGAACATTTGAAAGACAACATTTGTGAAGTTATGACCGAGATACCGCCCCATATGTGCCGAAAAATCATCGAAAATTACCTGTTCCGGATCAAGGTGTGCGGGGAAGCCCTAGGTGGACATTTGAATGATGTTGTATTTCACACATAATGCCATAAACCAAACTTTAATTTGAAATAAAAGTTTCATCGAAATTCGAATTCTAAGTGTGTTTTATTTCAATTTACTTTCGGAATTTAAAGTTGGAAAATCCTGTATTATGTGAAAAAACAGCTTTCAGGAAATTAATATAAAAAAATATAGTGCCCTCTAGTCCAAAGCAATGTAAACAACAAAAACAAATGCAACCAATAATTACGAAAACGAAAATCAACTTTTTTGCAAGTATAATATTTTTTCAAAGAAGACTGATTGGTTTATTGGATTTAATTTGATATGTCTATCATCTGAATCGGTCCAGTAGTTCATAAGTCATGATTGAAAATAAATTGGAAAAAATTTATCTTTCCGACCACCCTTAAATAAATATGGGCAACCTAATGAAAACATTAAAAATACAGCTCTAATATTTCGCGATTAGGAACAAAATTACCACTTTTTACGAAAATCTAAGAACCACTATATCGGTTTGGCATGGAGTGGCTGTATAGAAGATGTAATAGTTGTACTACAACCAGAATAAATTTGAACTCAATATCTCCAGAAAGCTGTGCTTTATTAAAAAAAGTTGACCAGTCCTCAATGAAAGACTTGTTATACATTTAAATCGTATATCTTTTAATACTCTCCTATCCGCTTCACCCGCACTTCCCCTGTACAATTTTTGTAACAGTTAAATGATTGGACTGTTTTAGTTTTAGAACGATGGTACAAAAAAAGATGGTGTGCGGGAAATGCAAGAATAAGTTCGTATGAGCATCATATGAAATCAGTCTCAACAGTTTTAAGGGTCATTGTGCTCAATATGCCTCTGGAAATAGATATCCCGAATGGCCGAAGGTTTACTAAACTGTGTGTTTTGGATTGGATTGTTTATGTGGTGAGCCGCCGTTCATTTACTCGAAACAACATAATTATTCTCTTATGTTCATTGTAATATTTTATGAAAGCTTTTCAGGAGCGGCGGCATTTTTATTTCCCGAGTTAGTGCTCTCCACGCAACAAACGTTGGATGGTGCTACCACAAATTGAACCACTCGATTTTACTTGAATTCGAACCCAAACAGGAAGAAAAAAGGTGCTTTCCACTAACAGCAGTGAGTACGGCAAACTGCCAAACGAGAAATGGGAATACACCATCGAGGCAAACGTTCCTGGTATTCGTAGCTTTTGCTGCCCTCTTGAAAGAACTTTGCGCACCCCCTTTGTAACCCCCAGTACCGCTTCTTTGTCTTAACCCGTGAATCGCGCCCGTGCATATACTGGCACATTTCGTCCATTTGTGGTCAAACTTAGCGAGAAATGAAGCTCATTCCGAGCACATCCATTTCTATCCATATCGGTAGCGCTGTCGTTTAGTCGTCAGGGCAGTGCGCTTCTTCAAGGATAGGGACACTTTGGTTGAATCAAATCCGGGAAATTGTGACTCATGAATAGGGTCGGGATCAGCTTTGGAACGAATGTAAATTTTTGAAATGCTGATAATATCTGATAACACTATGAAACAGTGAGTTAGATTTTTGACGTAGGACTACGTCGAACCGAAAGATATAGGGGGTAAAACGAAAATATAGGCTCTGAACAAGTAGGAAAAAATGAAAGATTTCGAGCGCCTATAACTCGAGCATTTCTTAATAGATCGCAAAGATGTTTGCATCAATTGATAGGAAATATTTCTACGCATCTATATCAATAAATAACCTTTTATTTTTCTTGAGATAAACAAATGAATGATTCAAGATGGTTAAAATGCACTATGTGCCACTTTATGATTGGTCCAATTTGTGCTCCTCAAATGGTTCCGACCAGAAGGAGCAACCAGAGTAACAGTGGAATATAATTAGAATACAAGCAAAAAATTGTGATTCTACCGCCAGTCGAATGAAATAAGTTTGGCAGTTGCTTTCCGGAAACATCATTCATTTTCTAATCGCGAAGAAGGGATGATATTTATGCTAGGGCCATCGTAGCGCATGCAGTGGCAGAAGTGGCAGAAACGGTACCGGCAACAACGACGACAGTGGGAAACGAGTTTAAATTTTGTTGCGCTTTTTCAGATTGCAAACTTTCCATCGACCGATAGTTTTGTACGGTTTGGGCTAGTGCAAACACAGACCCAACTGAATCGATGCATTGTGCGCATATGCATACCTTTGTGTACTGATCAAGCAGCCGATAAAACTATTGGACGATCCCCGACACTACCCACAAGTATTGTTCTTTTTTCGTACAATACAAGACCTATATTTTACGGGTTCTTAATGTCTTTTAAAAAAGACGGCTACTAGTCTCTGTAAAATGCCCAATTGGACAATTCCCTTGCGGATCCCAAATGGTTTGTTTTTCCTCTCGTTCCCGATTAATGTTTCCACTCCGTCAGTCAGGCGTCGTTTCCTTAGCGAGCTAAAACCTTTCTTATTCGTGCAGTTTATATCCAAATGAAGCTTTCATTGTTATATTCAAAACGTATTCACTAGAACAAATGTAAACTGTGGGATGAGAAGTCCTGCATGAGTAATTAGTTACTGGCGCTGGTGATGTAGTGGTGAGCTGGACTGCTGTCCTTTCATTCGAAACAAGACAGAGGAAGGTTATGGTATGTCAACAGTTTGGTCATGTACTTCGTCAGACGCTGCAGGTTAACCGTCGCGAAACGTTTTCGAGCAACCCTTATTTCGTCATTAATATTACATTGTTGATACAACCAGTCTCGTTTGCGTGTATCTGAATTTACTTTGTTCAGAAAGAACACATGATTACGACAATAGAACACAATTGGCGATCTAACGCAGAACGTAAACGATTGGTGAGACATGTAGATTTTGTTTTTGAACTAAGAAAATGATGATAATGTAACCTTAAATTCAAAAGCAAATCACGTATATTTTACTTCCGGGCTTTCCAAGGTAACTCTCACATGCAGGAATCATGCATCTTTCAACTTGTTTTTGATTGTGCTCTCGAATTTCTTTTGGATTCAACCATTGTCAACATTTTTCACTACTGAAAGAGGTAGGAAAATAACATGTTGTATATAAAATTGCGCAGAATTGAATTTCTTCCAAACTCATCGCAATCAAATAATCTTTTATGCTTATAACATTGTAATTTATGGAAAGAACTACAAACCTTCCATAAGCTCACATGGCAAAATTTAAAACCATCATCACTTTCACCGCAGCGCCGTCTAGGTGTAGATTTATACGTTAGATCGCCAATAGAACGCGTTTAATTCAATTTAAAAAACTAGAAGTGGCTTATATCTTTGATATAACCGCAAGGTGGACGTAGGACTAATGTTGACTTTGCAATAAATAAGTAACAAGCATATAAATCTTACACATTGCATCTTTCGAATAAAGTGATTATCATACCACTTCGTTTAGCCGGAAAAGAATTATTTACGCTCGAAGGGGGAATCAATTCCTCCTTGGAAATACCCAGCGCAAGTAGTACCCGCTCCCCAAGCCCTGACAATTAGAATCATTGTTGATCCGGAACAGGATTATTAACACTTGAGAAGGAATGGATTCCTCCTCGGAATTACACAACAAAAATAAGACTCCCTTCCCAACAATTCCAACTTCCCAATAACGACGATCGATTGCAGCATTCGTGAATGAATAATTTTATAACGCTGCTTTCATAAATGTGATTCCTTCGATATGTCAGATAATATCCACTTCGATAATATCCACTACAGGCAGGAAAAACTAGCGATTGGAAACGCCATCGTAGACGGGATAGCCCGTACCGCTCCGTTGTCGTTGATTCGTTCGAGAACTCACGAACTGATCGGACAAGTTTGAGAATCGATCCGATAACGGTGTTTTTTTTCACGCAGATCTATATTGTGCTTTTTTTCATCAGTGCTTGCGAGTGAAGCGAGCTCAATTAAAAGTGGTGCACGATCGAGACGCTGAGGATCCAGTTCAGATCAACACACAATTCATCACACGCTACACAGCAGCGGCAAGTAGAAGTTTATTTTTCTATTGTTCCATATATCATTCCTTCAACCTCCTGTGTACGATTTACACCATTGTCCAACATTGTATTTACCAAATCGGCAAGCGTTGGCATTAGGGGTGTACATCTTTCTTACATTACCGTTGAACTTTTGTTGAAACTTTTTTTCATTTTTGAATTTTATACAATAAAAAATTGAAATAAATATAATTTATATATACCTTGAATACAAATATAATTTATTTACTCATTTATTTTTTTCTATTTTTTATTATTATTCTACACTGTTCACATCGAACAGGTGACTAATTCATTATTATGGCTGAGGGTGGGGAGGATCCCCCATCCACGTCATTGAATGTTTCTGATGCTGACCCACCTCCTGAAGAGCAGGAGGATGAAGCAGACGTTGAGGAGGAAAATTCTGTGTATGAAGTAGAAAGTTCTGAAGATGAGGAAATTGATGAAAAACATGATTTTCGTCTAAAGGAATACCCGGAGGGATTCAAAGGTCCATTCATTGTATACTTTAGACGAAAATCAAAACCTCTTAATGTCATTCGCATCTCAAAAGAACTAACGCAGAAATTTTCCAAAGTTACTGAAATTACTCGGATGGGGCCAGACAAATTACGAGTTGTCGTCTCTTGCAGGACCCAAGCGAATGCAATAACGCGCTGTGATCTCTTTGCGATTGAGTATCGCGTATACGTACCCTGTTGCAACGTTGAAATAGACGGTGTAATAAACGAAAAGGGTTTGACTCGAAAAGAGATACTCGATGGTGTCGGTCGCTTCAAGAATTCCTCACTTAAAAGTGTGAAGATTCTTGAATGCGATCGACTGAAGTCTGTGTCACTTAAAAATGACAAACGAGTTCTCAATCGGACAAACTCTTTTCGAGTAACATTTGAGGGTTCCGCTCTTCCAAACTACGTTGCAATAGGTGCGCTTCGTTTACCTGTTCGGTTGTTTGTACCCCGGGTAATGAAATGCAACAAATGTATGCAACTCGGTCACACGGCCGCCTATTGTTGCAATAAACAACATTGCGCAGATTGTGGAGAGAGTCATGATGGGACTTCTTGCGCAAAAGAGCGCAAGTGTCTTCATTGCGACGGGGCCCCCCATGATCTTTCTCAATGCCCGGTGTACATACAACGAGGGGAAAAACTCAAGCGTTCCTTAAAGGAACGTTCCAAGCGGACTTATGCAGAAATGCTTAAGAGTTCCGCCCCAACGACTCAGGACAATCCCTACTCCATTCTGCAGAACGACGAGCCTGTTGCAGACGCTCCCAATGCAGGAAGTTCCGGTACATCGCAGGGTGCCATTAGGAAAAGAAAAATTACTTCTTTTCCATCACTCCCCAGAAA
The DNA here is from genome assembly GCF_029784135.1 of Toxorhynchites rutilus septentrionalis. Classification (NCBI taxonomy): domain Eukaryota; kingdom Metazoa; phylum Arthropoda; class Insecta; order Diptera; family Culicidae; genus Toxorhynchites; species Toxorhynchites rutilus. Next base: position 268,353,694 of record NC_073746.1, read on the forward strand.
GAAGACCGAAACTTCCCAAGTTGGAATGAAACCTCGTATCGAACGTGCTGAGAATAGACCGAAGCAAGTACCTCCTGGTTTAAGCGGTTCTTCTACGCACCAGGGGTCCTCAGCACTTCCCGGAGCAGAGCCCAGGTCGAGGCAACAGCCACAATCTGGCTTGCTTGCGCTTTCTGACCTGGTGGACAATATTTTAAATGCTTTAAATATAAATGACCCTCTTAAAAGCATAGTATTATGTTTGTTCCCGATTGTGAGAACATTTTTGAAAGAAAAATGTGGTTTTTTAGCAGCGTTCATTTCCCTCGATGCCTGATTCAGTGCAAGAGGTCAAGGATTTGACCAATCGCAGAAGCATCATCCCTAAACTAGATCAATTTAAATTTTTAATTCATAGTTCTAACTGTGATGTATTTTCCCTCTGTGAAACATGGCTTTCTTCAGCCGACGAACTGAATTTTCACGATTTCAACATTATTCGCCTCGATCGAAATGACTCGTTTGGTGGCGTACTATTGGGGATAAAAAAATGCCACTCCTTCTATAGAGTCACTCTCCCATCGATGACAGGCATTGAAGTTGTCGCTTGCCAGACACAAATCAATGGCAAAGACCTCTGCATTGCCTCGATATATATTCCTCCAAGAACTATGGTTGGCCGCCATCAGTTTTTTGATATCATCGAGGCACTGCCGGAGCCGCGGCTAATCTTAGGTGACCTCAACTCCCATGGAACAGCATGGGGTTCACTCTACGATGACAACCGTGCCACTTTGATTTATGATCTGTGTGACAACTTCAAATTGACAGTTTTGAATACTGGGGAAGCAACTAGAATAGCCAACCATCCTGCACGGGCAAGCATGCTAGACATATCACTTTGCTCTTCTTCGTTATCCCTGGATTGCACGTGGAAGGTAATCCAAGATCCCCACGGTAGTGACCACCTGCCAATAATTTTATCGATCGCCAATGAATCAGGTTCTCGTGAGTCAGTCGATATTGCGTATGACCTCACGAAAAATATTGACTGGAGAAAATTTGCAGAAATAATATCTGAAGCACTTGTTTCAATGCATGAACTTCCTCCACTCGAAGAGTATAATTTTATATCGAGTTTGATTTACGAAAGCGCACTTCAAGCTCAAAAGAAACGTGTTCCTGCTACCACTTTACGACGTCGTCCTCCATCACTTTGGTGGGACAAGGAGTGTTCAAAGGTCTACCTTGAAAAATCACCCGCTTTCAAAAAATTCCGGAAAACTGGACTAGTGGAATGGTTTCGAAAGCACCAAGCTCTAGAAGCCAAACTAAAAGGTCTGATTAAAGTAAAAAAGCGTGGATATTGGCGAAAGTTCGTCAATGGTTTGTCAAGGGAGACCGCTATGAGCACTCTTTGGAATACGGCTAGGAGAATGCGTGGCTGGAACCATACAAATGAAAGTGAGGAATACTCTGACCGTTGGATTTTCAAATTTGCAAGAAAGGTTTGTCCCGATTCCGTTCCTGCACAAAGCGTCGTACGCGACATTCCACTCCAATGCGACTATGAGAATTTTTCGATGGTGGAATTCTCAATTGCCCTCCTCTCATGTAACAATTCAGCTCCGGGGTCGGACAAGATTAAATTCAACTTGTTGAAGAATCTTCCCGACTTGGCAAAACAGCGTTTGCTGAACTTGTTCAACAAGTTTCTGGAGCTGAATATTGTCCCGCATGACTGGAGACAAGTGAGAGTGATAGCCATACGGAAACCCAACAAGCCGGCTTGCGATCACAACTCGTATAGGCCGATTGCAATGTTATCCTGTATTCGTAAATTGTTAGAGAAAATGATTCTACTTCGTTTGGACAAGTGGGTCGAAACGAACAATTTTCTGTCAAATACGCAGTTTGACTTCCGCCGAGGTAGAGGGACAAATGATTGTCTCGCGCTGCTATCTTCTGAAATCCAAATCGCATTTGCTCGCAAAGAACAAATGGCTTCCGTTTTTCTCGATATCAAAGGGGCATTTGATTCAGTTTCCATGGAAATTCTCTCAGAGAAACTTCATAATCGTGGACTTTCGCCAATTCTGAATAATTTCCTGTACAATTTACTGTCAGAAAAGCACATGTTTTTCAATCATGGCAGCTTGAAATCTTCTCGATACAGTTTTATGGGCCTACCACAAGGCTCCTGCCTAAGCCCCCTCTTGTACAGTTTTTACGTCAATGATATAGATGATTGTCTAACTAGAGACTGCACGCTGAGACAACTTGCAGACGATGGAGTTATTTCCATCACGGGTACTAATCCCGCCGTTCTGCAAAAATCCTTGCAAGATACCCTGAACAATCTGTTCACGTGGGCTCTCAAGCTGGGTATCGAATTCTCTACGGAGAAAACCGAAATGGTCGTTTTTTCTAGGAAGCACGAACCCGCCCAATTCCAGCTTCACCTATCCGGCAAAACGATCAAGCACTCGATGTTTTTCAAATACCTTGGAGTATATTTTGACTCTAAATGTACCTGGGGAATACACATTGCGTATTTGAAACAGAAATGCCAGCAAAGAATCAATTTTCTCCAAACAATAACCGGAACATGGTGGGGTGCCCATCCAGGAGACCTCATTCAGTTATACAAAACAACGATATTATCAGTGTTAGAATATGGCAGTTTTTGCTTCCGATTAGCTGCCAGGATTCATATTCTCAAGCTGGAGAGAATACAATATCGTTGCTTGCGTATAGCCATGGGGTGTTTGCATTCGACACATACGATGAGTCTCGAAGTTTTGGCAGGAGTACCCCCGCTTACTCTTCGGTTCACAGAATTATCCTACAGATTTCTCATCCGTTGCAAGATCATGAATCCATTGGTGATTGATAACTTCGAAAATCTACTCCAACTGACTCCTCAGTCAAGTTTTATGCCTTTATACCATGAGTACCTTACCCACGACGTGCACCCTTCACCAGGCATCTCCAACCAAGTTTGCTTCCCATACTTTTGCAATTCCTCTGTCATTTTTGATCTGTCCATGCGACAAAAAATCCATGGAATACCAGATCATCTACGCTCAGATTCTATTCCGCCGATATTTTCGGCAGAATATGGGGGCATAGTTAGATCTGATAAAATGTTCTTTACTGACGGTTCATTCATAAACGGGTCCACTGGCTTTGGCATCTTCAATGAAAATTCCAGTGCCTCTTTCAAACTCAAAGATCCTTGTTCCGTGTATGTTGCTGAACTGGGTGCGATATACTATGCACTGGGGATCATTGAAACATTGCCCATCGACCACTATTTTATTTTTTCAGACAGTCTCAGCTCATTAGAGGCAATCCGCTCAATGAAGGTTGATAAACGCTCATCTTATTTCCTAACAAGAATAAGACAACTATTGAGTGTTTTGGTCGAAAAATTATTCAAGATTACCTTAGCATAGGTTCCCTCTCATTGCTCGATTCCGGGGAATGAGAAAGCGGACTCGCTAGCTAAGGTGGCACACTTTTTGAAAGGCAAATTGCTTATAATGAATTTTTCCACATTCCTCGTCAGTATACGCTCGTAAGTTGGCAGCGCATGTGGAGTGGTGATGAGTTCGGTCGTTGGTTACACACGATTATCCCTAAGGTCTCGACGAGTGCATGGTTCAAGGGATTGAATGTAGGTCGTGATTTCATTCGCGTGATATCTCGGCTTATGTCCAATCACTACAACCTAAACGCGCATCTCTATCGCATTGGGCTCGCAGCAAACAATCTTTGTGATTGTGGCGATGGCTACCACGACATCGAGCATGTTGTCTGGTCGTGTATCCGGTTCCATGCTGCTTGCTCTCAACTCTCTAGAGCACTGAGAGCACAAGGCAGACAATCGGATATCCCCGTCCGGGATATCTTAGGTAGCCGTGATCCTGATCTTCTGCTTCATCTATACCTGTTCCTCAGAAACGCCGATGTCAACGTTTAATGGTGTTTCCTTCGTTGTGTCCCTGTTTCATATCCCTCCTATCCGATCTATGAACTTTTACTTAGTCGCGGCAATACATACACACACTCTTTACAGACACACGGGCAAAAGGTTGTGCAGTCCACTGATCATTCAACAAGAGCCAAAGGTTGTACCGATCATGACAACTCTACACGAACTGATGATTGCGCCGGCTAGTGACCATTCTATCCTGGATTCCTCGAGTCGAGAAAGACGCACCACGCTAGATATGAGGTACAGACTAGGGGGGCGTTGCTGATTAATGGTCAGCTGCATCCCAATAGGAAGTATCCCGTGTCGGGCACACGTACAGAGCATTGGAGACAGCAACATCCCAATTACGAAAACACTTGTAATACTAACCTCGAGCCAACCGCGAGTAATCGGTTACATATTACTAACATAGATAATAAGAAAAATTGTATTGAACTCCCGGCCCCGTGAGGCTAACGCCATATGAGCCTTTATAAAAATATATATTTTGGAAAAAAAAAAAAAATATATCCACTACAGCATATCATAAATGGCAATCGCATGATTTCAACATGCACAAAATGTTATGGCTGCGGTATGATATTGAATGTAATGCAAATTGTTCGAATTAAAAATTGTAATGGGTTGTATCTAGGACACGACCGCAGTTTTCGACGTAGAACTACGGAATTTATTATTCAATCCAATTGTTTATCACTTCAGATATTATTTTAGAATGCATCGACATTTTTGTGATATCTTATCGGCTATTTAATTTTTTATTACTTCAGTAGACTCGAAAAAGTCGAATAGAGTCGAAAGCTATCAGCACTACTCGTTTATTTGGTTCAACTCGCATCAGATTTTCTCCTTCCCACTCAGATATCGATTCCAAACTATGAACCCTTTTGCTTCTATATTCCGCTTTAGATGAGATCGAGCCCCACAACATGCAACAGTAAGGTTACCCTGCTGAAATTTGAAAGCATACTTCCATGAAATATACGTTTATCTAAATAAATGCAGTGTACACCCAGATTTTTTTACGCGAGGGATACGTACCTCGTAATAAAAACCGCGTTATTTGCAAAATCCGCGTAAAAAAACCATGTCACCTAATGATAGATATCAAATAGGACTATCCTTACGTAGAACGAAAGTAAAAAGTTGAGTGTTACTCGCTTCCGAAAACCCGTAGTTTTCTCCTGCAATTTCGTTGGCTACTGGTAGCTATAGTTCGGCTTTCCTCACGAATGAGGTCATCTGCTGTTGTTAGAAGATTCCCATGTGATTTGTACACTCTACTGCCGATACACGTGCAGTACCACTGTTGGACCGTCCAGAGCTAAGTAGACAGGGAAATCCATCCACGAATCGCTGCCCGTAAAAACCCCGCCCCGTTGCACAGCTCGGTGAGCTACCCGTTACCTAAAACCTAAAATCCACGTAAGAATCGTGATAATGTGCGGCACTAATTTCCTTCATAAGCGCTAAGCTCCGTTACAAACACTAACTACCTTAATATGCTCTGAGGGAACATAAGAGAAAAATGTGAGCTGAGGAGATGTGATATTGCACTGGTCTTGAGAAAGGCAATTGGAAAACCTTACTCTACTCCTGCACCACACCTCCACCCTAATTGCCTTGAGAAAGGCACTCGATCCCTTGCCGTCCAGCTCGTCCAGTAACGAAGTTGTCCAGTCGGTGTCCACGCAAAGAATGTGCTGAGTGTGGCTTCAAATCGCGGATGACTTATTTAAACCAAATATGTTGAAAACGGACAGAAACCAATGTATCAGTTGCTCGTTATAGACAACTCTGTTCGAGAATGCACACAAATCGACAAAACATGGAAAACATGATGTATGGAAAAATGGGAATGCTTCCAGTTTTCATTAATTTAAACTGTAAATGCATTAGTGGATTGTACGGTATAGTATATCAAACGAATCTTAAAGAATTTCCGATTCCATTGGTGTGCAAGGTATCAGAATTTGTTCGCTGTGAAAATAGTTATTAACGTTAACTTTATTTCACAAAAACGTGACCGGTTTTCCGATTTGGCACTCTTCCTGAAAGACGTAGTTCAACGTCAAAACAGTCCGGATTCAAAAGCATTAATGTAAAAAAGAGTTGACTCGACTGAAAATTTTTCAGTTCGGCCTGCAGAAACGGAATGAATTGGGAAAGAACAGCATATTTAATGCATAAACGTGTGAGTGTGGGCTTCCCGTCGCACATTTCAATAACGATTTATGGGTTTCCAAATGGGCGCGCTACATACGGATACGGATGATTTCAATAACCTGTTTTCAAAGCTACTTTTAAGCTATTGAAACAATTTTTCGAGTCAATAAATAGCAATCATATCACTTTTGGACATTTTATCTTTTATATGAACTGATTATCATACCATTCCATTGATCCGAAGCAGAGTGCAAAGGTAGCTTGCGGATCAGCAATTCGGTCGACTTCTGATAGCGACGGTTCCCGGTCGGTTAGCGATGTGGCTTCTTCACACCTTCTAGCGCGCTTTTCCGAGCTGCTTTCGTGGTGCCTTACCGCCGGTAGATTTACGAGCTGTCTGCTTAGTCCTCATTAAACAAGTTCAAACGGTACGAGAGTAGAGGTAGAAATGAACGAAAGCAAAGGAAGCGTCATGTTTTATATTCATCCGTTCGGTTCAACTGCAGAAGAGAAATGGATTTGGAAAAGAAGAGCATAATAAATAGGCGTCTGGAAAGACCGTCCTCATCTCACATCGCCGCATCAACTGGATGGATTTCCAGAGCGTATGCGAGTTTATATACGGTTCAATCTGTTTTCTAAGCAATTTTAAAGCTATTGAAACAAGTTTTCGGGTCGATAATTAACAATCATATAACTCGTGGACATTTTGTCTTTCGAATTAAATGATTATGATACCACTCCGTTCAGCCAGAAAAGAGATATTAACGTTCAAAACCTTGCAGTCCAGCGTCACTCTCTCGTTTTCGAAACTTTGAACTTACACCCCGGTAAAGACGTAGTCCTTCGTCATAAAATCAAGATAGCAGTAAATCTCGACGAGCCCTGTGATTTTAAGACATTTGGCATCAAGAAAAAATTGAAAATCCCGATTTTCGGTATTTAAAAAACTTAATTTTTAACCTCGGCGACACTGGTAAATCAAGTCCGAATGAGCTAATATTTTTCATAGGTTATATTATCGTGCAAATCAACATTTCGCAGCGAGTTCCGAATAAAAAATCGAGATAACTACTTTTATTTGTACCCAAAAACATATATTTCGTTTCGTATTCTGAAAAAATAGTCCCAGAGTTTTTTTTTGACAACAAATTTTTTTTAGATGACAGTAAATCTCGACGTTTCATGCAATTTTAAGACATTTGGCATCAACAATTTTTTTTCAAAACCTCGATTTCCTTTACACCCCCCTTGTGTGATTTTTCGATTTTCAGAAAACTCAAATTTTGACCGCTTTGTGCCACTTTTCCCTTAAGTCCGATTGAGCTGATGTTTTGCATAGTGTTTTTCGAGGTGGTGAACCTTTTTATGAGATAACTTTTTTGAAATTCGAGATGATCAGTGGCACCCTAATATATACACACTAGAGTGCCAATTGAAATGGTCATCACGAAATTCCGAACGAGACTCCCTGCAAAAGGGTAATTCCCGCGATCCTAAACTAAATTCAAACTCAATATTCATTTAATAGTGTCACAAAGACGCCAAACTTTGAGTTTTTTGAAATCCGTAGCCTTGGGTGCTCCTGTGGCCGAGTGGTTAACATCCCACATTATCATGCCGGGGGTTCGGATTCGATTCCCATTCTGGACAGAGGATTTTCCGTCAAAGAAATTGCTTCCGATTTACACTGTGATCACACATATGCTAGAGCCTGCCACTCCAGAATACATTCAAAGCGTGTTATCTGGCATAAAAATCTCAACTGAGTACTACTAAGAAAAATGACGCAAGTTATTCCTACGTTGAGAAGGCAAAAGTTCCACTAGGAACGTTAGTGCTATCCAACTCAACCTCGGGCGATTTTACGATTTTCAAATCCAAATTTTAAAAAAAATTGTAAGGGATTGTATCTAGGACACGACCGCATGTTTTCGATGTAGAATTACGCAATTATTATATGCAATCCACTTGTTTACCACTTCGAATATTATTCTAGAATGCATCGAAATTTTTGTAATAGATTATGTTTTTCGTTACCAATAAATTTGATGAACGTCCTTCTACGTTTGATATGATGCCTAGGACTACCAAAATATGTGAACGGAAAAATTGTCAAACGAGTATTGTATTCTACACTAGCTGACCCGGCAAACTACGTCCCGCCCAAAATTTGATTTTTGTTATCAATACCATCAAACATTCACGTTCTCTTACTATGAGCAAGTTCATGGGTCCAGAACTGTTCATCGATTGATCTTCTAATCAACCCCATTGAATTTACCTTTTTCTATAAAATTCCTAGTAAAGGGTGTGTCACATCAAATTGCATCACGAAAAAAACGCTGTAGAAATTCAATTTTTAGGAATTATATCTTCAGCTTCCGCTTATAATCAGATAAGAGTGTATAGATCACGTTGGCCATGCTTTACTGTCAATTTTTCGTAAATTTGGAAAAAATGTCGTCGAACGAAAAAGAGCGTCGTGAGTTAATCCTGTGCACTCATTTCGAGAATCCGGAGTTGTCACATCGGGACATCGGTAAGATGCTGGGAATCGTCCAATCCACGGTCAGCAGAGTACTAAAACGATACTTCGAGAACCTAACCATCGACCGGAAGGTGAAGAATGGCAAAAATGGATGCTCCGTCAGTGAAAAAGATCACAAGCGCGTAGTTAAGCAGTTTAGACGTGATCCGAGAAGTTCGGTCCGGGATGTCGCCAATAAGCTGAATTTGTCAAGTTCATTCGTCCAGCGGACCAAGCAGCGGGAGGGCCTGCGTACATACAAGGTTCAGAAGGCTCCTAACCGCGACGAAAGGCAAAACATGGTGGGGAAGACGCGAGCCCGGAAGCTGTACAGCGAAATGCTGACGAAGCCGCATTGCCTGGTAATGGACGACGAAACCTACGTCAAAGCGGATTTTCGTCAGCCTGGCTGTGGCCTGGCCTGTTGTTCTTCTCCGCAGAAGACAAATTCAGCGTTCCGGAGGAGATTCGCAAGCAGAAACTATCCAAGTTTGCCAAAAAGTACATGGTGTGGCAAGCGATCTGCTCTTGCGGAAAGCAGAGCGCCCCCTTCGTGATCACCGGTACGGTAAACGGGCAGGTTTACCTTAAGGAGTGCCTACAGAAGCGCTTACTACCACTATTGAAGCAGCACGAGGGCCCGACCATCTTCTGGCCGGATCTCGCTTCGTGCCACTATTCAAATGACGTGTTGGAGTGGTACGAAGCCAACGGGGTCACCTTCGTGCCAAAGGAAATGAACCCGCCCAACGCGCCGGAGCTTCGCCCAATAGAGAAATATTGGGCGATTATGAAGCAGGCCCTCTGGAAGAACCCAAAAGTTGTCAAATCGGAGGCGGACTTCAAGAGAAAATGGATTTCTGTTCAAAAAAAACTACAACCTGACATTGTACAGAACCTTATGGACGGGGTAAAGAGGAAGGTGCGAGCATACGGGCTTGGGCTCGAAGTATGAATAAAAAGAAAATGCCAAAAGTTGTTTAATAGTTTTTATTTTACTGTCTAAAATTTTCAAAAGGATCGGTCTACTGGGCGAATTTCTACAGCGTTTCTTCCGTGATGCAATTTGATGTGACACACCCTTTATTTCTAACAAAACTCTCCATTATAATATCAGATTATTTTCAGACATAATTCTCGTTCAAGATTTTTCAACCACTTGCAACCACTCGAGTTCTGCTCTTATCAATACATTCGGCGATCTATTTTTATTTATATAGATAGAAGAAGATATAGGAGTGCGTTTCATCGTGCGTAGAACATATGGGAATTTAATTTTCCGAATTTTCCTTTTTTCCTTCAAAGTTTTCCGAAAATTTTCAATTGTCATGTTTGGTTGAAATATTTTTGGTTGAAATATGTGTAATATTTTTATGGGACCCTCTCTCCATTTCAGAGGAGGGAGGGGTATCACACCATCATAGAAACATTTCTCGTACCCAAAAACCCTCACATCCCAAATTGTGCTTGATTAGCTTTCGAGTTATGCAGAAGTTTGGGCACACAACGACAAGCGAGCACAAAAATACTAAACACCAAAAAATACCCCCGACTTATATATTGATTATATATTGATTTTTTCTTCAACAGTTCACTATTGAATGGTTCCGGATTAATTCTACCAATACAACTTTTCAGTCCGTTTGAAGTTCGGTTCAGTTCTTATAACAAAGGGTTTTTCTAGTGTCGCCATTTGGAGTTTTAATGAGTTAGACTTACGGATTTCTGAACAGTTAGAAAAACTCAATTAAAAAACAGTTGTCCTCAAAGTCCTACGTTAAGTTTTCGTCCATAGCCTTCTACTTTTTTTCAAATTCCTGGGCCCAAATCCACAGAACTTCTGCGCCAGTACGCACTTATGATGCTATGTCATCCAATTATTTTTTTTTTTTTTTTTTATTAAATCGTTTATTTTTACAGGCTCAGTTACATAAGTTTAAAGGAGCCAAACTCCTATTTGTATAGTTACAAGTATATATAAACATTTTTTATTAATTCTAATGTTAATGAAGTAGAGAACCGATTACTCGCGGCTTGCTCGAGTTTAGAAGGGTGACATTTTGTTTCAGGAAAAGGATGGGATATAAGGATATGTTGACAATGTTCACTCTCACATTCGCACTCACATTCATCATACTCAATTCTTAAGCCTATCTTATATCTAACATGTATTTACATTTCACCTTATTCTATTGTTAGTAAGAAGGGATTTGATTTCTCGCGAAGGGAAAGGAAAAGGAGAATATAAGGATATAAGGACAATCACACACGAAGATTGATAGCTTTTAGGAAGACATATATTTGGGACATGTAATCAAGGTCTAAACCAGCTAACACATCTCTCACCGGCACATTGGGCTGCCTTCCTCTAGCCCGAAGAGATTTTTCTAAATTCGATCTGGCAACAAGATACTCCTCGCACGACCAAACAACGTGTTCGATGTCGTGGTAACCTTGGCCACAAGCACAGATATTGCCATCGGCAAGATTAAAACGAAAGAGTAGCGCGTCTAACGAACAGTGATTGGACATGAGTCGAGAGAAGGTGCGAATAAAGTCCCGACTTAAGTCCAGACTTTTGAACCATGGTTTGAGGCTAACCTTAGGGATAATCGAGTGAAACCACCGGCCCAATTCATCTTCGTTCCATTTACGTTGCCAGTTAGCGATGGTATTTTTACGGACTAAAGAATAAAATTCATTGAAAGCGATTTGACGCTGATAAATATCGCCTTCAATTGCACCTACCTTTGCCAATGAGTCAGCCCTCTCGTTACCCGGAATTGAGCAATGTGAAGGGACCCAGACAAAGGTAATGACATAACAGCGTCTGGATAAAGCACTCAAAATTTCTCGTATTCTCTCAAGGAAGTACGGCGAGTGCTTTTCCGGCCTCACTGAACGGATAGCTTCGACAGAGCTAAGACTATCCGTTACAATGTAATAGTGTTCAACAGGTCGTGAGGCGACGCTGTCCAGCGCCCAATGTATTGCTGCCAATTCAGCAATATACACAGAGCAAGGATTCTGAAGACTGTGGGAGGTGCTAAAAATTTCAAATTTCAGTAAAGTACATATTATCACAATTGACACGCCCATACTTTGCATTGAAGATCGTAGGAATGATCCCCGATCGATGATAATCTGGAATTCCATGGATTTTCTCCTTCATGAACAGATCAAAATGTACAGAGGAATTGATGTAGTCAGGAAAACAAACACGGTTGGGAGTATACGAAGAAGGATCAACCTGCATGGAGATGAATTCATGATATGAGCTCATGAATCCTGAATGAAAATTTAGCTCGATAAGCTGCTCAAAATTTCCGATCACCAATGGGTTCATAACCTTACACCGGATGAGGAACCGAAGAGATAATAAATTGAAGCGATCTTTTAGTGGGAGTACGCCTGCCAAAACCTCGAGACTCATGGTATGTGTTGAGGGCATACATCCCAACGCAATACGGAGACAAAGATACTGAATTCGCTCGAGTTTAATGAGATGTGTTTTGGCAGCTGATTGAAAACAGAAACTGCCATACTCCATCACTGAGAGAATAGTTGTTCGATACAACATTATAAGATCTTCGGGATGGGCTCCCCACCATGTGCCGGTAATTGTACGGAGAAAGTTTATTCTTTGTTGGCATTTTTTACTCAGATACCTAATATGGGCCCCCCAAGTACATTTGGAGTCGAACCAGACCCCAAGATACTTGAATGACATAGCATGAGTGATCGGTTTACCCAAAAGTTGAAGCTTTGGTTTTGCTGGTCTATGCTTCCTAGAAAAAACCACCATCTCTGTTTTCTCCGTGGAGAATTCGATCCCTAGCCCAATGGCCCAATCCAATTATTGGCATACTGTGATTTTAAGATGACAAAAAAAAATTCCTGTGAATTTCGTACGAGACGAGATAAATACAAGCCTCATCACTGACAACAGCATCTCAATATGCTAGATATTGCCATATTGAACAAACATTTAAAAAAATTGTAATTCAGTTTCCAAACAATGTTTTTATCTGATTTATGACTGATATATGATATAACAATTAGATACAACTGTTTATATGATGCGTTTTATAAATCCTAATTTTTTTCAAGTATGTTGCAATCATTACGAAAAGCACTATTACAGGAGAAAAATAACAATGGGAACAATGGGAAACGCGCTGGCGGTCATATTCCGAAGACATGAGTTTACTGTATGCTCATGGGAGCATCCATTATGATTGTATTAACATTGAACCAAACATTTTTTTTTCATCTTTTTATTGGTAAATGAAAATACACAAAAAAAATCTAAAAAACTCAACCAGCTGTCGGAAGCTCTTAAAATTCAACAATTTTAGTGAACGACTCAATTTGCATGCAAAATGTTTCCACAGCAATCGGAACTGGTGAAAAACAAATAAAACTAAAATATATACCAAACGTGGCCCCGGAAAACCACACCAAAAGCAGTTGCGAGAGGGAAACAATTTTTTTTATCCCCACTTAACCACTTTCGACTTTTATTTTAAGTTTTGGCTCGTTGAGCGGATCCTCGCGCCAATACCCCTCACCCCGAACACTTCGGACAGCACTAATTTGTGACGATAGCAGAAGGCACAACGCTTAGCAGCACTACAGGAAAGCAGTTGGAGAATCAAATTACCGCTTTTCAATTTAAATAAATTCCTCTCCGTTTTTCGACACACACACACGTTCTCTGTACGGATACTTTGTGTGTTTTGTGGCTTCAGTGTCCGGCACGGTGGATCCTGTCCGACTGTGTGTGTCTACAGTTAATGGAAACCAATAACCTATCGTCGCATTTCCATCGAAAAAAGAGCAATGAGTCAAACGGTTTTTGTGATGTGGCGATGGTTCGATGAAAATTGGAACTTTGCACTGTAAAATACATCAACTTTTGATGAATGCGATAATGGACCCAGGATAGAGGCGGGATACAGTAATGTTGGTTTTTTGCTCTCTTAGATATGCATTAAATTGTAGCTATAGCACAACCACTTCGAGATTATTTCAATACATTGTGACATATTTGCGCAATTAGTGGTTGTGAACACACAATTCTTTGTCGAATATCTGCAACCCAATCATTCGCAGCATTTTCACCCGAATGCACAAAAGATTATTTTACAAAAGTTCCCAAGCTTGTACTAAATGCATGGATTAATCTATCTTTCAGAATGCTGTATCCACCTAATGCAATAAGGATTGTTATACAGAATCACAAGGATTACCGCTACCTGCGAAGATGGCTGCTCCTAGCTACACGCACCTTGGGAAAAGCCCCAAAAGTTTCATCTTCAATGTAAATTCATTATGCAGAAACGCTGATTTTGGATTCGAAAAAGCTGTGCTCTCACCGATGGAGAACAGAAGCCATGTAAAATAGTTTCCACCGAGTTTCGGAGCGACAGAGTGCCAGCAAACTTCCCATCCGTTTTACATCATTTTTCTAACTCATTAGAAAGAACAAACTTTCCAATGGATGGACAAATTTACGTTCTCCGTTAGATAGGATGTTGTTTTATCAAATTTTCCCGGCACTGCAGGACGAAATGCCTGTCGGTGTGTATATGATAATACCACTCAGCAAGAAGCGAACCGAAGCCTGACAATATTCTCGAGCACAGGCGTGCAGCCTACACTCGGTGATGGTCTCGGGAGATGAATATACACTAGAAAATGGACAATATGTCCACAAAGCCGTAAAGGAATTCAATTAAAGCATAATTTATCATTAGGAACACTGCATGAGGTGCGTCGATTTCATGTGATGAACTATCTCCATCTGAGGCACGAATGGAAGAACTAACGGTTTTCCGTGACGATAATGAACGATTTATTCTTACGAAGTACAGTGGAAAGAAATAAAAAAAAATAAACTTATTTCACATGTAGATATTATGTTGGGGAAAAAGTTATCCATTATTTTCTCGATAGCTGGCTTTAGTGATCAATATCTCGCGTAATAAAAAAATTCTTTTGCTGTTTTTGTTTGTTCCATTCAGTTGTGCGTTACAGAGTGTCAACAATGAAGGTCAACGAAGAGAAAATTCGGTACATTTTACACTTTGTATGGTGTCGATACTGCAACAGTAAAATACGTTCAACTTAATTTATTTTTCATAATTTTCTTTTTGGCAGACTTATCTCACTTCTTAACTAGGCGAACCTAGCCAGAATTTTCACCTGCCCCCGGGCTTCTGAATGCCAAAGGGGGACTAGGCTCTGCGGAATGCACGTATCTGTATGCTCGTGCTGTTTCAGTCCTGACCGAGAAATTGTCGGACAATCGCGCAGGTGCTAAGGATGACCGACTTTTGGATGCCGGCCAATTCCTTCTCCATGTTCAACACCTTTAGCGCTTCCAGAAGTGTCTTCGGGACAATTCCAGTTCCAGAGAGAACGACTGGAACAATTCTTGGGACCTCCCTTAGCCCCCACAGTTCCTTGAGCTCCACGGCCAATGGTCGGTACTTGCAGATTTTGCGACCGTGGGTCTCCTCCAGATTCTGGTTCAGTGTGATAGCGACATCGATGATGGTGACTTTTCGGTCGCTCTTGTCGTAAACCATTATATCTGGACGGTTGTGGTGGATCGAGAGGTCGGTCAAAACAGTGCGATCCCAGTACAGCTTGAAACGGTCATTTTCCAGGACAGGTGCAGGCAGGTACCGGTAGTTTGGTACGTTGTCTTCCAGTAGAGCACATTGGAGCGCCAGTTGTCGATGAACAATACGAGCCACGTTGTTGTGGCGCTCGGTGTAGGCTGCGTTGGCCAAAACGGGACAGACTCCCATAATGTGCTCTATGTTTTCACCTGGTTGATGGCACATCCGGCAAATGTCATCAACGTCTTGATGCCAGACGTACCGCCTGCAGTTTCTCGTCGGCATTATCCTGTCCTGGATGGCTATCATGTCGGCTTCTATTACTGAAGAGAGTTCACCACGCGTTAGCCACAGATTAGATGCGGCCTTGTCGACGTGTGGCCGGTCCAGTTGATGGGGGTGGGCACCATGCACTGCCTTCTGCTTCCAAGCTGCAATCTTCTCCTCCACTGTCTGCAGATTACAGTTGAGTTGGTACTCCGCTTGCGCCAAGTGCAGAGCGCTGTATCCTCTGTCGGTGGCGCAGACAGCCCGGTATAGCGCGTTTTGGTTGGCGCGTTCTGCAAAGTACTCGCGCAGTTGTCGTACCTGGGCAACACACAGTGCAGATATGTCGACTATTCCAAGTCCCCCTTCTTTGCGTGGCAGTGAAACTCTCTCCAGTGCCGATTGAGTATGGTGCATTCCGGCCTCTTTAAATGCTTTCCTCATCCTCCTCTCAAGGTCCTCTAGGTCAGTTTTGCTCCATTTCACTACACCAAAACTGAAGGTCAGCAGGGGAACCGCGAATGTGTTGATCGCGCGTACCTTGTTCCCCGCGTTGAGGAAAGTCCTCAGGACACAGTTCACTCGACTCAAGAACTTGTCTCGCAGCTCCGTCTTGATGTCGGAGTGGTGAATCCCGGTGAGCTGTCGGAATCCAAGATATTTATAGGATTCGCCACGAACCATGTCTCTTATAAACTCGCCGTCATAGACCTCGTATCCTCCGGATTCGGTAAGCTGCCCTTTCAGCAGATGGACACAGCGGCACTTGTCGAGGCCGAACTCCATGCAGATGTCCCTGCTTATGTCTTCGACAACCTGGATAGCTACACCTAGACGCTGACGTGAATCAGCGTAGACCTTGAGATCATCCATGTAGAAGGTATGGGTCACTTCTTCGTGGGCGCCGTCGCCATACCTTATTTTATAGCCATGACCGTTTCTATTGAGCGTCCTACTGAGGGGGTTCAGTGCCAGACAAAACCAAAGCGGGCTGAAAGAGTCGCCTTGGAATATCCCCCTCTTTATCTGCAGCGTTCTAGACTGCAACACATTTTCCCCATCACTAAGGTGCAGAGACGTGCTCCACTGCCTCATCGCATGCTGCAGGAACCTAACGACGACGGGATCAATTTTGTAGAGCTCCAATACCCGGACGAGAAACGAGTGAGGTATGGAGTCATAAGCCTTCCTGTAATCGATATAGGCCATGCTTAGGTTCCGCTGGTTATATACCGCCTGGCCGACTATGGCTGCGTCGATGATGGCCTGGTCTTTGTAGCCATGCGTATTTTTTCTGCAATCTTTCTGCTCTT
The DNA here is from genome assembly GCF_029784135.1 of Toxorhynchites rutilus septentrionalis. Lineage (NCBI taxonomy): Eukaryota > Metazoa > Arthropoda > Insecta > Diptera > Culicidae > Toxorhynchites > Toxorhynchites rutilus. Next base: position 268,370,578 of record NC_073746.1, read on the forward strand.
CTGCGATGATGTGATGTTGTTCGCAGTGAGCAGAAACTTTGGCGGTAATGATATTGCTTAATATCTTGTACAGACTCAATAGGCACGTTATCGGTCTGTACTTTGATGGGTTAAATGTGTTGCTGTCTTTCGGGAGGAGGATGGTGACGCCACGGGTGGCGAATTCAGGAAGGTTGTGTGTGTCACGTAGCACCTTGTTGAAGCACTCAGCTATCTTCAGATGTGCGACGGTCAGCTTCTTGTGCCAGAAGTTCTGAACACCATTGGGGCCCGGTGCTGCCCTGTTCCTCAGGTACCGCGAGGCTTCGCGGACATCGTTCTCTTCGACGATGATAGCTGGCATCTCTCCAATTTCACCACAACTCTCCTCCTCCCGTCTTAACCACATTTGCCCGTCGCGATGTTCTACTGGGGTCTCCCAATTACCAGCCCAGAAATTCGTCACATCGCTAATATGTGGCAAACCTTCGCGGTAGTCGGGCTTCTCGTCACTAATGTGGTCGTAGAACGCTTTCTCGTTATCTCTGAATATCCGATTTTGTTCCTGGCGCTTTGCAGAGTCAGAGTAACGTTGCAGCCGTTTTGTAAGGACGCTCAATTGCTGTACTAGTGTGTCGAGTTTTTCCGTCAGCTGGTGAGCTCCCAGCTGGCGAAGTTCAGTAGGCCGCACGATCACAGCAACTTGGCGATATAATTTCGCCGATTTGCTGCCTCTTTTATACGCCATCAGCCTTCCAATTGCGGCGCGCTTGATTAGGATCCGTTGCTCCAATCTCCTTCGCCATGGAGGCTCACGCCTTTCACGGAGATGTTGGAGCAATCCGCCTCTTGGCCTTATACGGTATCCTAAACTTTTGGCGGTCGCCACAGCAGCACAGTAAACTTTCAGTTGCAGCTCCTCCATGTTCTCAGCATCAACCAAGTGCAGCGGAAGAACGTGCTCGTTCATGAGCTTTACTGCACTTGTCAGCCTGCGGGAATGCTGCAACTTCGGGATCCTGGGGCGCGACAAAGGGTCCGTGTCGCGGAACTCTGAGATCGCCTCGTCGTAATGGAAGACCAGATCGCGTAGTAGTTCTTGATCTGGCTGTGGATCTCCCGGCTCAGGAGGTTGTTGTACTGTGGCCTCCACTGGTGCTGATTCGCGTGCCCCACTCGCGAATGAATTGCTCAGCCGTACTGAACTTCGTCTCGACACATCGCTTGCTCTGCTTGTTCTGGAGCTTAGTTCTCTCTGCACCTGCTGCTTGATCTCGTCGACTTGTGTTTGGGAGAGCATATTGTTGCGTACAATCGCTCTACGCCTCGCGTTCATCGCGTTTTGGTCAAGCCTCCCGACGAACTCTGGATACGCTTCCTCGAACATTGCAAGTATTCGAGGGCGACCGCTCATGTCTGTCTCCAAAGCAGTGCAGATGTAATAGGCGCGGATCACGAATTCGTTCATTTCGTGTGTCCACATGATCCGTTGCCTAGTAGTACCCACAAGTGTGGACGACTGTCGTCTGACAGTCGCAACACGCCTCGTAGGCGCAGCGTTTCGTTGGTGATGTCTATGGCTGCTGTTTCCGTGTGGTGGTAGCTCTTCGGGTTGAACTCGGCTGGTGGCCCGCTCTTGCACATCGCCCTCCAGCCGCTGGCCGGAGGGTACAGCCGCTTCTTAATTTTTTCATTTATTTTCTAATTTTTTTATTTTTTTTTTTAATTTACATTTTAGTGCAATATACTAAATTGAGATCTCTACTGTCAACAACCGTTTGGAGCGAGCGATTGACCAGAAACGTTCAGAACTAGCTAACAGAGGCTTTGTGTTCCATCAGGACAACGCAAGGCTACAGATTTCCGAGAACCTGATTGGGATGTTTTTATGCATCCACCATATAGTCCGGACCCGACACCGAGCAATTACCACCTTTTCCACGCATTGCAAAATTTCTAGAGTGATCAGAAGTTGGAATGAAGAGAAGATTGTAAAAATCTATTGCTAGAGTTTATCGTCAATAAGGACCAAGACCTGTATGATAGAGACATTATGAAGCCTTTAGAATAGCAATAAATTTTGCAATAAAACGGTGTGTATTTGAACAATCCGAAGCATATTAAGCATAGTTTTGAATTTCACCCAAAAATAATGGATTACTTTTTCCCCAACCTAATATATGATCGCGCCACCGGTGTTACGCGCCGGCGGGAACGTGTTAAAGAACACTGCTGACGGATTTCGCGCCAACTCGTCTATGGGATTGGCATGACCCTCTCAGAACTTAATGAAACTTTCTGGGTGTGAAGACCTTATCTAATCAAGCAACTTGGCATACTTAGTTTACCGAAAATTTATCTAGACTAACATATGGAAAAGGCAAAATATTTTTGATCATTTTTATAAAAAAATTTTACTCAAAAATGGTAAGGCCTACAAAAAAGTGATCCATGGAAGAGTTTTTTAAGAAAATGATTGAATTTGCAGAATAAAATACTGAAAAAAAATATTTTTTTTGAAAAAAAATCTGAAAAAAAAACAAAATTAAAAATGACGATTTTGACGTGAGAAACGAAGAGCGTGAAAACCTCCGAAAAAGTTCGAGAGCAGTGAACTGCGAGCACTTTTGATCGAAGATGACACTTAAACCCAACAACAACTCGCGGATCATATTATTATGAATCAAGAGGTCATTTTCATACGTTTTAGGGCCATGGGAAGATCATCGAAAGACCGGTAAATGAATACCACCTATGCTAAAGAAAGACAGCAGGAAACTCGAAAAATTACTTATGAAAAAAAGGAGTAATATCTCCATGGGATTGTATTGGCTATGAAACGTGGATTTATTCGTATAACACTATGCGTCACAGATCTTGAGGATCCATCAACATCGGTTGCACGATGAAATCGCTATGGACGGAAGACAATGCTCTGTGTTCAGTGGGATCAGAGGGGCTTGATCTACTATGAGCTACTCAAACGTGGCGAAACCGGTAATACTGAACAACGCTATCGACATCAATTGATCGACTTGAATCGAGCTTTGGCTGATAAACGACCAAAATGTTAAAACAGGCAACACAAAGTGATTTTGTTGCATGATAATGTCATTTGGTTGAGAAATTCTTCCACATGCGGCTTGTTCACCAAACTTGTCTCTTTCCGACTGCAACGACCAAGCGCCAAAAAGTAAATTTTTTCGAGATAACAGTGAATCTCAACATTGAAATCCGAGTGAACTAATATTTTGCATTGGGTATTTTATTCTGTAAATCAACAATTCGCATGAAGTTCCATATGAAAAATCGAGATGACCATTTTCATTGGCACTCTAAGCCATACGTTTTGTTTCGTATTCCGAAAAAAAAGTCCCACAGTGTCAATTTTTGACAAAAACAATTTTTCAAGATGACATGAGTCGAGATGAGACACCTGGAACTTTCCAAGATTGTTGCTAATCGAAGTAGTGTACGAAGACGATAGTTGCACATGGTTATTATCGACTATTAAAAAATCTTTTGTTTTAATTTTGCCCACTATTGATGTTTGGTTTAAGACTATAATAGAATAACAATGAAATAAAAAGATCTATTAAAATCAATAACGAAAAAAAAAATTAAATGCTTCTAACAAAATGTGTCCGGAATTCAAATCATGATCAAAAAAGTGTCCGGATTGCAAATCACGGCACAGTGAAAAAAATTACAAATTTGAAACAAATATTTTCATGAATACCTTGTAATTTCTATATGAACTTTTTCATGCTAAGATATGTCATTATTTTTCAGTACCGTCGATGGGGGTGAAAATGGGTTATAGGGGTGAAATTGGGTCAAAAATGGAGAAATTTACTATTAGTAATATCTTGACAAATATTGCGAATATTGAAAGCTGTGAGTCGTATAATAGGAGACATATTTCCACACCTTCCAATGTATAATATTTAACTGTAGTACAAATAGTTATTATTTAATAATTCATCAAAATTTTATGTGTAAATAGCCATCAAATAACACCTCAGAAATCTTATTATCCCTGGATTGCATGTGGAAGGTAATCCAAGATCCCCACGGTAGTGATCACCTACCAATAATTTTATCGATCGCTAATGAATCAAGCTCTCGTGAGTCAGTCAATATTTCGTATGACCTCACGAAGAATATTGACTGGAGAACATTTGCGGAAATAATATCTGAAGCAATTGTTTCAATGCATGAACTTCCTCCACTCGAAGAGTATAACTTTATATCGAGTTTGATTTACGAAAGCGCACTTCAAGCTCAAAAGAAACGTGTACCGGCTACCACTTTACGACGTCGTCCTCCATCACTTTGGTGGGACAAGGAGTGTTCAAAGGTCTACCTTGAAAAATCATCCGCTTTCAAAAAATTCAGGAAAACTGGATTAGTGGAATGGTTTCTAAAGTACCAAGCTCTAGAAGCCAAACTAAAAGGTTTGATTAAAGCAAAAAAGCGTGGATATTGGCGGAAGTTCGTCAATGGTTTGTCAAGGGAGACCGCTATGAGCACTCCTTGGAATACGGCTAGGAAAATGCGTGGCTGGAACCATACAAACGAAAGTGAGGAATACTCTGACCGTTGGATTTTTAACTTTGCAAGGAAGGTTTGCCCCGACACCGTTCCTGCACAAAACGTCGTACGCGACATTCCACTTCAAAGCGATTATGAGAATTTTTCGATGGTGGAATTCTCAATTGCCCTTCTCTCATGTAACAATTCAGCTCCGGGGTCGGACAAGATTAAATTCAACTTGTTGAAGAATCTTCCCGACTTGGCAAAACAGCGTTTGCTGAACTTGTTCAACAAGTTTCTGGAGCTGAATATTGTCCCGCATGACTGGAGACAAGTGAGAGTGATAGCCATACGGAAACCCAACAAGCCGGCTTGCGATCACAACTCGTATAGGCCGATTGCAATGTTATCCTGTATTCGTAAATTGTTAGAGAAAATGATTCTACTTCGTTTGGACAAGTGGGTTGAAGCGAACAATTTGCTGTCAAATACGCAGTTTGGCTTCCGCCGAGGTAGAGGGACAAATGATTGTCTCGCGCTGCTATCTTCTGAAATCCAAATCGCATTTGCTCGCACAGAACAAATGGCTTCCGTTTTTCTCGATATCAAAGGGGCATTTGATTCAGTTTCCATGGAAATTCTCTCAGAGAAGCTTCATAATCGTGGACTTTCACCAATTCTTAACAATTTCCTGTACAATTTACTGTCAGAAAAGCACATGATTTTCTCTCATGGCAGCTCGAAATCTTCTCGTTACAGTTTTATGGACCTACCACAAGGCTCCTGCCTAAGCCCCCTCTTGTACAGTTTTTACGTCAATGATATGGATGATTGTCTAACTAGAGACTGCACGCTGAGACAACTTGCAGACGATGGAGTTATTTCCATCACGGGTAATAATCCCGTCGTTCTGCAAAAGTCGTTGCAAGATACCCTGAACAATCTGTTCACGTGGGCCCTCAAGCTGGGTATCGAATTCTCTACGGAGAAAACTGAAATGGTCGTTTTTTCTAGGAAGCACGAACCCGCCCAATTCCAGCTTCACCTATCCGGCAAAACGATCCAACACTCTATGTTTTTCAAATACCTGGGTGTATATTTTGATTCTAAGTGTACCTGGGGGAGACACATTGCGTATTTGAAACAGAAATGCCAGCAAAGAATCAATTTTCTCCAAACAATTACCGGAACATGGTGGGGTGCCCATCCAGGAGACCTCATTCAGTTGTACAAAACAACGATATTATCAGTGTTAGAATATGGCAGTTTTTGCTTCCGATCAGCTGCCAGGATTCATATTCTCAAGCTGGAGAGAATACAATATCGTTGCTTGCGTATAGCCATGGGGTGTTTGCATTCGACACATACGATGAGTCTCGAAGTTTTGGCAGGAGTACCCCCGCTTACTCTTCGGTTCACAGAATTATCCTACAGATTTCTCATCCGTTGCAAGATCATGAATCCATTGGTGATTGATAACTTCGAAAATCTACTCCAACTGACTCCTCAGTCAAGTTTTATGTCTATATACCATGAGTACCTTACCCACGACGTGCACCCTTCACCAGGCATCTCCAACCAAGTTTGCTTCCCATACTTCTGCAATTCCTCTGTCATTTTTGATCTGTCCATGCGACAAAAAATCCATGGAATCCCAGATCACCTACGCTCCGATTCTATTCCGCCGATATTTTCGGCAGAATATGGGAAAGTTGGATCTGATAAAATGTTCTTTACTGACGGTTCATTCATAAACGAGTCCACTGGCTTCGGCATCTTCAATGAAAATTCCAGTGCCTCTTTCAAACTCAAAGATCCTTGTTCCGTGTATGTCGCTGAACTGGGTGCGATATATTACGCATTAGGGATCATTGAAACATTGCCCATCGACCACTATTTTATTTTTTCAGACAGTCTCAGCTCAATAGAGGCAATCCGCTCAATGAAGGTTGATAAACGCTCATCTTATTTCCTAACTAGAATAAGACAACTATTGAGTGTTTTGGTCGAAAAATTATTCAAGATTACCTTAGTATGGGTTCCCTCTCAATGCTCGATTCCGGGGAATGAGAAAGCGGACTCGCTAGCTAAGGTGGGCGCTTTAGAAGGCACACTTTTTGAAAGGCAAATTGCTTATAACGAATTTTTCCACATTCCTCGTCAGTATACGCTCGTAAGTTGGCAGCGCATGTGGAGTGGTGATGAGTTCGGTCGTTGGTTACACACGATTATCCCTAAGGTCTCGACGAGGGCATGGTTCAAGGGATTGAATGTAGGTCGTGATTTCATTCGCGTGATATCTCGGCTTATGTCCAATCACTACAACCTCAACGCGCATCTCTATCGCATTGGGCTCGCAGCAAACAATCTTTGTGATTGTGGCGATGGCTACCACGACATCGAGCATGTTGTCTGGTCGTGTATCCGGTTCCATGCTGCTCGCTCTCAGCTCTCTAGAGCACTGAGAGCACAAGGCAGACAATCGGATATCCCCGTCCGGGATATCTTAGGTAGCCGGGATCCTGATCTTCTGCTTCATCTATACCTGTTCCTCAGAAACGCCGATGTCAACGTTTAATGATGTTTCCTTCGTTGTGTCCCCGTTTCATATCCCTCCTATCCGATCGATAAACTTTTACTTAGTCGCGGCAATACATACACACACTCTTTACAGACACACGGGCCAAAGGTTGTGCAGTCCACTGATCATTCAACAAGAGCCAAAGGTTGTACCGCTCATGACAACTCTACACGAGCTGATGATTGCGCCGCCATTCTATCCTGGATTCCTCGAGTCGAGAAAGACGCACCACGCTAGATATGGGGTACAGACTAGGGGGGCGTTGCTGATTAATGGTCAGCTGCATCCCAATAGGAAGTATCCCGTGTCGGGCACACGTACAGAGCATCGAAGACTGCGACATACCAATTATGAGAACACTTGTAATACTAACCTCGAGTCAACCGCGAGTAATCGGTTACATATTACTAACATAGTCTAAGCAAATATTGTCAAAATATTGAACTCCCGGCCCCGTTAGGCTGACGCCATATGAGCCTTAATAAAATATATATTTTGGATAAAAAAAAAAAAAAAAAAAAACACCTCAGAAAAAATCTCATGCCCAGCATTATATAGAACTACTTAAATTGTAAATATTGGATAGAATTATTCTTTAAAATCTTGCCAGATGAGTCACTGACTGATTTTGAACATCAAAAAAATGGCTCCATTCATATTTCAATATTTTCGAAATAATCCCTTATTTACACTGAGTTGGGGGTGAGAATGGGTCAAGCACAAAATTGAATTCCATGCCAAACCGCTATAGTGATTGTCAGATTTTCATGAAAATTGGTAGTTTTATTCCTCATCGTAAAATATTAGACCAGTATTTTTTTTCATCAGGGTGGCCATTTACATTTTATGGTCCGAAAAATCAACTTTTCCCCCTTTTATCCAAAAATGACCTTTTTGAATAATTCATAACTTTTGAACTACTGGAGCGATTTAGATGATCGATATATCAAATTAAAGACAATGAGCTAGATTTGTTTGAAAAACATTACACTTTAAAAAAACAGATTTTGTTTTCGTAATTATTGATTGTAATAGTTTTTCATAGCTTACATGGTTTCGGAACTAAGGTCACCATATTTTTTATACACAGAGAGGTGTATTTTCGTTTTCGAGTGATTTTGCAAAGTTAACATGTTTTCAGTTTGTGTTCCATATTCATATGCGACTGAACAACATCTATGCGACTAGTAAAATGCAACACAAAAAGAGTTTAAAAGTCATGAATTAAAAAAGTCATTTTTGGAAAAAACGAAAAATGATTTTTCGGACCATCGGAATTTGAAAAATTATAACTCAATAACACAAATAAACGCATCTCTGAATTTTGGATGTGTTATCTAAAAAAGTCTTAGCTTTCAGGAAAAAAACCTTAAAAATATAGCGCCCTTGATCCCGAGACAATGCAAACTACAAAAAAAAATACAATCCGTAATTACAAGACCAAAATCCAAAATTTTGTGCAAGTATAATATTTTTCGAAAAGATTATTGGCTTTAATTTAATATGTCGATCATCTGAATCGGTGCAGTAGTTATAAAGTTATGAGTTTAAAAAAAAAGATTTTTTGAAAAAAATGAGGAAAATGATCTTTTGAACCACCCTAAAATGGAAATAGTCACCTATTCAATTTGATATGTAGATCATCCGAATCGGTACAGTAGTTCAAAAGTTATGAATTAAGAAAAAAAATCATTTTTTAAAAAGAAATGGAAAAAAATGAAAATGAAAAAAAGGCGTGATGAGCAACCCTAAAATGGAAATGATTACCCTAATGATAAAAAATACGGGTTTACTGTTTTGCGATAAAGAACAAAACTACAACTTTTCACGAAAATCTGAGAACCACTATATAGGTTTGACATGGAATGGCTTTATATAAACATGTCCATCGCACTTCTAGGTGGATTGACACTATTTTCGTAACTCAAATAATCATTCAGACACTTACATGTTGTTAAATTATCGTGAAATTATTGAGAATTGATTTCTAAACACAATTCTTCATAGAAAGTAATATTCACTAATTTGACCCATATGGTCCAAAGTTCGAAAACTACCTTTTTTTGGTAAGTGAAGTTATCATCATAAGCGCTTGAGTGTCCGGATTTCAATGCATTATGGTATATAATACGAAAAATATATGTTACGTACATGGAGAAATAATCCTCATAAACCAATATCAATTGGAAACCTGACATCTCACCTGTTGTTCGCGCTAGATCGAAAAAAAAGCAAAAACAAATAATGAGAATCCAGTAGTCCGGTCTCGTCTCATGTCTCAGGTATTTCCGTTTCGGTATTGGTTTAACTGTCAGATCAGCAAATCACACAGATGCCTTATTCACACATTGCTAAATTGCAAAGATAGTGAAGCACCTAAAACATTACTTTTTGGAAGACTTAAACATTGCATAATACAGTAAGACTCATGTACAATATTTTTTACTTCTTGGTTTAGTGCATGGATGTAATGAAAGAAAAATACAGAAGCCAAGCTGGAAGTACTTTCTATAGACATGTTCAAACATAGTGCTCACTTAGCAAAGGTAGCAGGAATAAAGTTACTTGCAAAAGAATTGTCATCGTTTTGACAGCGGATTAGACACTACGGAAAATTCGGCAGGTATATCCATTCCTGAATCCAAATGGGTTCATAACCGCTCTCCCCTAATGATTATTTTGCCCGTCGCATTATGGTTTCATCAAAGCACCGATATGGATGACCTCCACGTGTAAAACATTTCACCAAAAAACGAACCCTTCTTCATGCAGATTTTGGGGCAACCATTATGTGCATATGGACAGCGGATCCAATGAAAATCATCAGCGTCCGCTGTCAGCCCAACTAAATGGATTATTCATACTCCATCAGTGATAACAACCGTAACCATTCTCCAGTTCGGTTGCACCTAAATGATTCTACGTAATGTGCTACATCGATGTCAGTAAGCTTCATTCAATAATCCGTTGGATTTTGCAATTCCAATCAACCATTGACTTTCACTAATGGTCAAGGATGGAATATGTCAACATGTGGCGGATGCAATGAATGGCCTATTTGTATAAAGCCATTTATACACCCAACAAATGATACAGGATAGATATGTAAAGATTCGAATACTACAGATGTGATAGATCTGTTTCATACAGCCGATATTCTACAAACTGACTAAGTCTCGTTGGTTATATTATTAATCATACATGCGGTCGTTTGTCTGTTCTCACCCACCACATCAAGGAACATTCCTAATCTTAAACTTTATTCAACAAAGTATCAGTTCACACTCTTAAAACGAATCTTAATGTCTAGTGAAGCTTTCCACAAATCAAAACGGTGCTTTTATAAACGATAGATTACGGTAATCAGTATAAACAAACGTTATCACCGATGCTAGAGGAAAAAAATAAATAAATAGAAATCTTCATGTATTGCGGCACTGTGTATATGTAAAAAGCAAGGATTGTTCTATATGTTCAAACAGAAAGATATAAGGCGGGAAACGTCACACTAATTATGTTTGTGGTTAGGATTGGGCGATCTTGGATCGATTTTTAGAAGATCGATCTTTTCCATTTCGATTTCCGATTTTTTGGATTTATTCATTGTACCCGAGAAAATCGTGAAGATCGTTTTTTTTTCTTCGACTTTTTCGATCTAAGAGTTTTTTTTTCCAGTGCACATCGATTTAAATCTCACCACCTGACAAATTTTATGAACATAATTTCAACATTTGGATAGCTTTCGAGAATGTCAAATAAGTCATGGTGAACAGGATTGGTCGATTTGGATCGATATTTGTGGAGACGATCTGGCATAGTGGTAACATCCATACCTCACGCAAAAATCACAAATTCAATTCTCACTCCCGACATTCTTCCAAAAATGGAAGTAAAAGTGACGAACCAGCCGAAATGTGTTTGAAGGTCACTATAATAGAGAAAAAAATGGATAGATATTTAGAAGATCGATTTTTTCCTCTCCGAATACCTACTCCAAAAAAAAACAGTTTTGTAAGTTTGGTCATTACAAAACCAGTGGTCACAGGTTATATTTAGGGGAAGACAGGGAAAGACCGCCCGGCGGGGTAAGACGAACCACTTCTAGTTTTATAAGAAATCCTCAGATACATTAATAACATATTTATGTCATTTCGAAACACCTTGCAACACTTGAGCGCACGAAATATCAAAATTGTGAACAAAACAAAGTTTTCGTCAATTGCGGTTGCAAGCGATCTAATTATCTTGAAAAACCGAAATTAGGATTTCTCCAGCAAAAACTGTATATTCCGTTAGTTGCCAGTATCCCATTCCTTCGGTAGATTATTCCGGTTCTGCCTGCGTGAAAAGGTATGAAAAATATAATATAAAAATGCGTGTAAAGTGCAAAATAATGCAAGAGGTGCTTTGGGGGGAAGACGAACCACTTCCGACGGGGTAAAAGCGCCACACGTTCTGATATTGAATGATTCTCATATCAAATAAAATACCATCGTCTACTTCCACACAAATGCCCCGAAAGTACATAAGGAAGTCGTTGTGGATGTAATAAACGTTGGATGATATGAATATGGCTAAAGCGGCAGGGGATAACGATATATTCATCAGACCAGCATCAGTTAGTTTTCCACCTACAAATCAAATGCAGTAAATCACCGACGATGAAGCTCGGATACATTGAACCAGTTTTTACCACTAATCAGGAACAAGAACTGGTGGAGCATTTGCTGCAGCTGGAGAATCGATTCTATGCCATCACAATGCGAGATGTCAAAGAACTGGCATTCGAGCTGGCTGAACGAAACAACATATCGAATCGGAACAAGAAATACCTACTAATTTGGTAAATTTTTCACGAATATTTTCAAAGCTCTGCACGGGGAATACGGATGGCCTTTCCAGAAGTTTGTGGGTAGTTTATGACAACCCTAAACATTTAGTGCTTTAGACAACACTGTTCCTGTTATTTTTACTAGACTAAACTGCTTGAGAATAGCATCGCTTCGTCTTACCCCGTCATGGTCTGTTTTACCGCGGTTGGTCCTTCTTAACCCGCCAGCAAAATAAAAAGTAATTTTTTATCATTTCGAAATATAATGATGAAAACGCCAAAAAACTTATACAACTAACAGTTAAACATTTTTTAGTAGTAGATTATCATATACTCAATGATATGCAGCTCAACAAATAGGGGAAATCCTGAACGTTTAACTGAAGATTGGTTTTCTTAGGGGGCGGTCTTACCCCGTCTTCCCCTACACCATCACATTCACTAGGCTGACAGTGAAAATTGTCACGAGATGGGATGATGACATCAGGTTCAGCTGATGCATTCTTTTCAAAAACTGGAACTACTACCAAAATTTCGACTAAATGCCAGACGTATGACACGATTAAATTCAACGGGATTATTGAATTTCTAATAATAATTTTCAATTAATTTATTTAATTGAATAATTCCATGACGGTTCAAAATAATGGACTGGAAAAAAATTGTTTTGAGCTTTCAAGTTTTTTTGTGACTTTTATTCTGATAATCAAAATGAAATGACTTTAATGTTTGAATAGAAAAGTGAAATGTTCATTCCACGTTTAAAGACAACACTTCTATAGAACAAGTGAATAAATTGGAAATTCGATTTTTCAAAGATCGATTCAGAAAAGATCGATTCAGAAAAGATCGATTCAGCAAAGGTCGATTCTTTGGTACCAATGTTCACTAAAGTTCACAAAAAAAATAAATAAATCTTGTTTATCTTTCATAATCTTACAGGGTTGCCACATATACAGAATGTTTTGTATTTTACTAATTTTTCGCCAAATTTCAGATACAAAATCTGTATATACTGAATTACAGATTTTCAGCCAACATACAGAATTTACAGAATTTATTTTAAAATGTAATTTTAAATATTAAATTCATTACAGCGCATACATAGATATATTGATTTATATATATGTTGAACGCAACGCAAAGGGATGGCTTCGAATGGAGGCAGTTGTTAAGCGATATCTTGTTCTATTTGAAGAGCTTAAACTATTATTTTCGATCCAGGATAGTATGACCATAATCAATCCGCTAATTGTATACTCATTTGAACGATATTAGGACTAAGTCGATTATGCTGTTCAACCGCTTATCAATAACGTCAATTGCACTTTTTAGTTAGAAAGTTCTCAATTTCACGAACTTTAGATTGGAACAAGAATGTTATTGTTGATCAAGTCATCCAGACTTATGTTTGGAGAGTTAAGTGCAACGATTCGCTGATGCTAACCATGACGTGAAAGATTTTGAAAACTTTCTAAGGATGTTTACGTTGGTGTCGATTCAGTAGAAGCTAAAAAAGGATTGGATGCAGCTAGGAAGCTGACCTTCAAATCGATTTGTCGTGACTACTATATTGAACTTGTGAAACAGATTTCAAAGCGATTTGATTTCAGTGATCCTCAAAATTTCGTCAAGCTACCAAACCTTTATGATTTGAAGCACCAATTTCCTCAATTCCTTGAAGAAGCTAATAGACAAGCTGTTGGATGTCAAAAGGCGTGATGATAAATTTTTGTATCCATTGCTAAGATCGTTTGTAAGACACTTATGGACTCTATTCGGATAAAATTGAAGAAACATATGAAGTCAAGGTTCAACAAAACCATGTATAAACATCATACAAATCAGAGACAATCCTTTTAATTATTCAACCCATAAATAAGAAAAAAATATATTCAAAATGAAAAATAAACCATCATTTTAATTTTTTTCCCTTAATTCTTCGATACAGATTTTTTTTGCTTCAAATACAGATATACAGATTTTTTCAGAAAATTTTACAGAATTAAAAGTGGCAACCTTGCTTACAGGTTATGTTTTTATTTCTTTTCGTAGCAACTCAATTCACCAGAGAGAGAGAGAGAGAGAGAGAGAGAGAGAAAGAGAGAGAGAAGATGACTAAAAGAGCATGTCGATCAAGTGTTCTGAATCAGGGCTTGACAATTTTAAAACTAAAAGATGAAAATGGCTTTTCCTTTCTTTTCATCCAATTTCGATTATGTGTATTCCCTACGCATACTGAAACATCGATTCTTCAGTTTCGTTTTCACTGATGTTTTCTTTGAATTTGAAATCAGACGCTTTCACTTGACGATACTACTCTGTTCAATATAATATGAATGGGCTATATGTCACTTTCAGTTTCACATGTGAAAGGACAATCACTACTTTCAATTGAAAGTTTCATTCAATTTTATTTCTTCAAATTGGAATTCCTCAGATCGTCTTTCAAAAAAAGTGCAATTAAAAGAGGCATATAAAAGCATAATAGTCTTACAGCCAGCGCTGACAACTGGATAAGTGGCATAATGCACATTCCTTCACATCGTTTTTTTCATCAGTTTGAGTTAATACGGTTCGAGCTCCAACGAAATTTTCATTCGAAATAAGACAATTTCATTCGATATTAGAACCTTTCATTTTTATTTGACGATTTGATAATTTCGTTTCAGTGAGAAGAACGAAAGAAATGAACGTGAAATAAAACGAGACTGCACGTCGGTGAAGTGATATAGGGAGTAGCACTATTTTCAGCCTGTATAAGTTTGCATGAAATTGCAAGGCACAGGCTAATTATTGAGTGACGATGTAAGACCCTGGTTCTGGTTTACATTGATACATTGAAAAACTCATGACAAGAGTTTTCTCACCCAACTTGTCCGAAAGGTTTTTATAATATTCTTTTGTTATAGTTCTACCGGTATGACTATAGTCAATTCAAAAAATTAGTTTTGCGTCCCAAAAAACTAATGCTCTATCCTTCCAGGACGATCCCGACCTCATATTTTTTTTGGAGGCTGAACAACCGGGCCCGAACTTTTCAACAAGGAAATTTCCTTCGACTTTCACTGATATAGGCATATTTCTCGAATTTCCACTCAAAAATACATTCCAGTTGTACTATTCGACATCAGAATAACAACTAAATGCTTAATCCTTCTATAGTCGCGCACAGGTCTCACAGACCGAGAAATCAGTAAATCGACTTTGCGATTCTTTCTAGCCCCCTCATTCGTCGTTCGTCATTGTTTAGCGTATCCTAAGTTTTGTCACGAAGGGGACGTGCGTCCCTTTTGTACTATAATCGGTCTGTGACACCGACGCGAGTATAGGAGTAACTTTTTTGGCAAATGCCTTTTTCCTATTCTAGAACATTCTTCAATGAAATGTAAAAAATAATGTTAGTGGTGTAGAATATTTATTGAGTTTAATGCATAACATTATTGCAGGACTATTCTTATTTGATTTGAGTCCTTTTTATCACCGGATTCAACGGAGAAAGAATAAAGACGTCATTAGATTCATATTTTCCGAAGCAAAATACAAATGTTTGACCTTCGTATACTCGCTAAATACAATGATCATACATATTCACACTTGTGAAGGAATTGCACTTGTGGAAGGATTGTAAACTATAACGGCGCTAGAGAAACTAATCGGGGACTGTTGATTATTTTTTACAGTTTCGGGGATTTTGTTTTATAATATATGGGCTTAACTTAATATCGACAAGAAAACAAGTCGCAGGAAGTTTCTAGAAATTCTTTCATATTATCTTATTATGTCCCATCAAAAAATCAGGAATTAATTCTAAGTTTGGGTAAGAACACAGAGACAAAGGATAGTAGAAGTATGTAAACTTGATATTCTAGAATCTTTATCATCTGGTAACTATCTAGAAGGTTGATATATATTTCTCTCTTCGAAAAAAAAGATCCAAAAGCATATTACAACTGCATGAAATGAAAAACAAAATATTTGTCCTGAGCATGCAGTAATGATATGTTCTGATTCTTAACCCAATGAAACCTAAATCGATTAATACGTTTTTATGTTATTTCATAGCATATACTGATTATACTTTCACGAATTATATTCAATTGTTTACTTTTAGTTAATAAAAGGTAAAAAGACAAATTTCGTTATTTGTGTTGGAGAAACAAAAATTACTCTGTTCTGAAGGGGCTGAATTAGATGACTATTAAAACTGAATGAAGTTCAAGATAACATATTTTTTGGATTTTTTCATTCAATTATCTTCTTTAAACAAATACCAATAAACATATATCTTCTTCAAATAAATAACGCCTAAAAAGTACAACTTTCGGTCTGTGACACCGTGCGCGAGTATACGAGTTACGATTTTGCGTGCGAGTACAGGAGGGTTGAAAATTTATGCAAGTAATACAGTGATTTGATTCTAATTGGATTTACCGAGGCAACACTCAGTGTCGCACTAGAAGCGAGTGTGACCGGTAATTGGACATATCACAAAACACAACACAATGTGAAAAACAAGTTAAAACAGAAGAATCATTGAAATCTAACAAAAATTAATGAAAATGGTTGAAAATATTCCTATAGTTCATCGTTATTCGTGTCGCATTACAGGTCTGCCCAATTAGCTAGACATCCGATTAAGGGCAAATATCTGTACATTGTTGAAAAGGCGTAGCTCTAGAAACGTTATTACAGAGTAACTTCGATATAACGTACATTTCATTTTCAAAATTGTACGATGTATCGAATTGTACGTTATATCGAAGCATAATAAAGAACTCAGAAACGTGGATTATATTACTGTTTGTAAAATGTACGTTATATCGAGGGTTCGTTATAACGAGGGTACGTTATATCGAAGATACCCCAAAAAGTAGAAGAAGTAATAAACACTTGTTTTTTTTGTTTGTTTTATTTAAACTTAACTTTTTAACTTAAATTAACTTAAACTTAAACTTTTCTGTTTCTAATTCGTGTAATTGTGCAATTATTTTTATCACCAACCAGTCTGTCGTTGCAATCTGCCTGACACGAATGTTATTACCTAATTGAACTAAATCAATTAGCTTCAATTTCTGACATCCGGGACATTGTCGTCTTTGTTCTGAGTACGTGTGTACACTTTGCATAATTACCAATCGGTGACTGGATCGCTTGCCGCCGATGAAGTACATCATGCACGGCTGATAGAAGACACCGCTGATGAGGAAGCTGATGATAACTATGGATGCGCCAGAGGGAAAATTTCGCCATTTTAATGAATGAAGTCATGAAGTGGTAGGGGAGGTGTGGGTAATACGGATATGTTGAGAAGAACTTTAATTATATCTTTGAAAATTCATGTTTCCCAAAACTTTAATGCAGTTTCTTATAATTCAATATACTGTTTTTCGACCTAATTGACCAAATGTTTTACAAAAAAGTGTTTCTCAATATTTTTAAAGACATTAAAACGGACCGAAAAGTACAACATTTTTTTCGATGAGAGTAATATGAACATATACTGTGGGGGAATATGGACACGTTTGTAATATACAAAGCGTATATCATCGTTCGTGAGAGGAATAATTTTATTCAACCAAGGTCTGAACTCATCACGAATGTCCATTTGAAGATAAAGACTCAAATTAATCCACCTAGAAGTGATATTGTGCTTTTCAGCAGTGTAAAGGGACAGATCCACAACTATTTTACTGTTCGTTCCAGTCAGCTTCTAAGCAGTGCACCTTTGGCGATTTGATTTCCGTTTATAGACGCAGGGCATTCCTTAGGAATAAATTAAACAGACTTTTCATAGTCCATCAAAAAACCACTGGCAACTGTCCATTTCACCACACCAGTACAATTATCTCAATAGTTAAAATTTTCCACTCGCAAATAAATTTACTGTTCCGTACATATCTAATATCCCTTCTCTGTTAACTCACAAACCAAAATATAACCATTAGCGAATTAAATCACTCAAAAAGCTTAATATCAAAGCCGCCAAAACCACATCCGCGCGCGGAATCATAGATGATATTCAGTTTATGTTTCACTTCTCCAACTTTTGATCAGTATTCATTGCCATAGGGTGGTTTAAATATTATAGAATAACATGTAGAAGGTGTTCTCATTAACACAAATCTGAATTTCAAAATGTAACTATAGAGCAATTCCAAATGAAATCGACTAATGACTAAATATTAGTATTTTTAATTTGAATGAAAATTTGTATTCCATTTGTGTTGAAGGGAATATGAGATTACCACAGCAAATGGAAATTTTTGACTCAAGTGTAACTTTTAGAGCACTTCAAATGAAATCGTCCTACAAATGCAGATTTTAAAAACAAGTATTTATGATTCAAATGAAAGTTTGTATTCCGTTTGGGTTGGAGGAAATATGAGTTTCTTGGGAATTTTTTGACTCAAGCGTAACTTCTCAAAAGGGCGTATCGATTTGAGTAAGAGAAATCTTCGATAATTTATTTCTCAAAAACTATGAGTCCTACCGAAATAGTGTCTTAGAAAAGTTATAGAGCATTGATGTCCAAACGTAAAAAAATATACACTGAGAAAAAAATTAGTACTTTTTTTATTTACAAAAAAAACTTTATTTTGCAATATCTAAAATATATATTTTTTAATTATTTTTTTTTAAATTTTTATATAAAATAGAAGTCATGTAGAAAATTTAGAAAAATGGGTACAACATGGTAAAATTATTTTAAATTTTCGAAACATCGAATTTTTGTATATTAACAATTATTTTGAGGCACACATGATGAATCCTGATGTAATTAAAAACAAAAAAGATTGTTATTAATCTCCTTCTAAATGCAGCCATTCTCGAGATATTTGAAACAAATATTTCTAATTTATTGTCTTTTTTATAGTAAATAGGCTCTTTTAATATGTTTGTCGTGTTATACTGCCATGTTAATGAAATTTTATGAATTTGCTTATAATTTTCAACAACTTTTCCAAATACATCATTATGATAAAAATATATGTTTAGAAGTAACGTTGAAAAACATTTGAAGACATGTGGGTTAATACAAAACGTAGCGATAATGTTTTTCAACGTAACGTTTTTAAATTCTGTATTTAACTGCACTATAGTGCAATTCCAAATGAAACCGACAAATGACAAAACATAAATATTTTGGATTCGAATGAAATCGTCCTACAAATGCAGATTTTAAAAACAAGTATTTTTGATTCAAATGAAAGTTTGTATTCCGTTTGGGTTGGAGGAACAATGAGTTTTCCACAGCAATTGTATTGATGTTACTATAAAAAATACAATAAATCAGAAATATTTTTTTAAATACACCAAGAATGGCTGTATTTAAGAAAGATTGATAATGAGCTTTTTCGTTTTAAATCACATCAGGGTTCATAATTTGTGGTTAAAATTGATTGTTAACATATAAAAATTCGAAGTTTCGAAAATTCATAAAAAATCGATGTTCCACAAAGTTCGTCAAGAATAGTTTTATCATCTTCGACTTATTTTTTAAATTTTCTGCATGACTTCTTTTTTATATGAAAGAAATGAAAAAAAAATAAAAAATATGCTTTTTAGATATTGCAAATTAAAGGTTTTTTTTCGTAAATAATAAAAGAGTATATTTTTCTCAGTGTATATTTTCTTCACATTTAAACATCAATACTCTATAACTCTTTCTAAGACACTTTTTCGGCACAAGTCATAGTTTCTGAGATATAAATTATTAAAGATTTCTCTTACTAAAATCGATACGCCCTTTTGAGAAGTTACGCTTGAGTCAAAAAATTCCCAAGAAACTCATATTTCCTCCAACCCAAACGGAATACAAACTTTCATTTGAATCAAAAATACTTGTTTTTAAAATCTGCATTTGTAGGACGATTTCATTTGAAGTGCTCTATCCAAATCAACCACCTGTCCATATTACCCCCACTACTATTACCCGCAGTTCCCCTACCTGTATTTAGAGCCTTCGCTTTGACATGCATTGAAATGTATTTCAGATAAATAGAGCCACACTGTTTCACATGAGCGTGTAAATATTATTTAAAAAAACTGTTTTAAATTAACTTATACCTTTTCAAAGCATCTATCGCGGGTGCGCATCGAAACTTTCCATTCGAGCTACAAATGACCTTCTCCTATGAAATATGAACTTTCCATCACTACACATATCAAAACTCGACGATGAAACTTTGAATCGAATTAATTTAGATCACTTCGCTCTCTTCCGGCCAGGTCAGTGCGCGCCATTGATTGCACATAAAAGGAGACTGTGATCTAAGTGTTCCATCGTGTTTCTGGCAGAAAATATGTTTGACTAACAATGCGTGAAAACCCATACGTAATTTGGAGCAGTCCATTATTCGAGGTCTGTTCAAAAAGTATCGCGACTTTCGAGTTTACGCGGGTTACGTATATTCGATGCTAGACAAGTACGGCTATTTTGAATGTTCAGTAAATTTTTAACAACTGCTTTTCTTACCTGTGTTTTGGTTCACCTTCGATTTTTCCCTATTGCAAAAAAGGATCAAAGAATCTGTGTTAAATTTTGAGTGAAAAATGGAAATGCTTAATGGAATGGGATAGAGTGGATCACTCTATCTACAAGAGCTGTTTTAAAAGTATCACGATTTTTGTATACCCACGGATTACTTATATTCGATTTTAGTTGTTGACATGCTCGGGCTCGGGCGTAGTTCTACGTCAAAATATAGCGCCCTTGGTCCCGAGCCAAGCAAAGTATAAAAAAATACAATCAATAACTATGAAAACAAAATCAATGCGTCTAATGTTTTGCGGTGAAGAACAAAATTATCACTTTTCACGGAAATCTGAGAACCAGTATATTGGTTTGGCATGGAATGGCTGTAAAGTTCTATCGTAATTATTGTGAACGCTCAGGTCGGCCAAGAGGAGGAGTTCAGACCGGTAATTGGTAGGTTCAGCGCCCACTAGCGAACCAAGGAAACCGGCTAAAACATAACGACTTCGCTGCCTCCAAAAACATGGCCATACGTAGCACCTTCTTCCAACACAGCCTCCAATACCTTCACATCTGGAGATCACCACAGCAAACAGAAACACAAATTGACCACGTTTTGATCGATGGTCGGCACTTCTCGGATATCCGGGAGATTTTTGGTCAAAGAAATTTCTTCTGACTAGCACTGTGGTCCG
This sequence comes from Toxorhynchites rutilus septentrionalis, assembly GCF_029784135.1. Taxonomy (NCBI): domain Eukaryota; kingdom Metazoa; phylum Arthropoda; class Insecta; order Diptera; family Culicidae; genus Toxorhynchites; species Toxorhynchites rutilus. The sequence continues at coordinate 268,391,679 of NC_073746.1, forward strand.
CAATATTGCAGAGCATATTACTCCGAATACATTCAAGGCGACCAGAAATCCCAACTAAGTACTAATATAAATGACACGATCCATGAAATACTACGTTGAGAATCACAATTTCTCGTGTCGCAGCGCATTCGCCTATCATGGGATCATGCAATGTCTTCAACAACATGTGGATTGGATCTACACAATTGCTCGTCAGTCGGTTTTTTTTATCAAAACTCATGACAATAGCGTGATTGTCATTTTGCAATCCGAGCATGCTTGATTTGAAGAATTTCAATAATACGTAGTCCCCATTAAAAAGGCTCGCTGGCGATGCGGCTGGCTTCAGGCGAATTGAAGTTACTTGCGCATGTGTGGATGAAAGTTCCATGAAGCACACGTAGCGCCATCTGAAAAAAATTTGGATATTTTTATACAATAAGCACTAAAATCGAGATTAAAGTTAGGGAATGGGGGGTGAAAATTTTGGGTTATATGTATTTTTTAAAGCCAAGTTAGAAAAGGGGTTGTATCTAGGACACCACCACATTCTCGACGTAGAACTATCGAATTATATCATCCAATCCGCTTGTTTATCACTTCGGATATTATTTTAGAATGCAGCGGAATCTATGAAATATTTTTTAATATATTTTTACTACTTCAGTAGTAACAATTTTCATTTGAATTTTTAACAATTTAAAACTGCCTTCGGGCCTGCTAAATATACATATGACAGTAAATCTCGACGAGTAATGCAATTTGAAAACATTTGAGGGGCTTAGAATGAAAGGGGTGTAAGTGATTTGATCGATTTCTCTACATCGACTCTCTCTTTTGGTCATAACTTAGCTGCAAATACATTCCCAGCTGTATTTGACAATGTGGAAGATAGGTCAGAACCTCATCTATCGGATTGTATAGCAAACTTAAATTGGAACGTTTTTGCAGTTGAGTTATTAACTATATAAAAAGTTGATGAAGAGAAATCGATCAAATCACTTTCACCCCTTGCATTCTGAGCCCCTCATTTGGCATCAACAATTTTTTTTTAAAAACCCCGATTTTCAGTGATCTTTCGTATTCAAAAAAAAACTCAAATTTTAACCTCTGTGACACTAATCAATGAAGTTCGAATGAGCTAATATTTTGCATAGGGTATATTATCGTGCAAATCAACATTTCACAGCAAGTTCCGAATGAAAAATCGAGATAACTATTTTTATTGGCACGCAAAACCATACGTTTCGTATCGTATTCCAAAAAAAACAAAGTCCCAGAGTGCCGATTTTTGAAAAAAAAATTAATTTTCGGGATGACATTAGATCTTGACGTTGCATGCAATTTTAGGACATTTGGCAACAAATTTTTTTTCCAAAAACCCTGGTTTCCCAGAACATGCAACAGTATAGTTTTTCTACTGAGATTGGGAAGCCATTTCGCAATATCTTTCATTCTTGTATCAAGCTGTGTGTGTATATGTGTGGAATCAACATTAGGCATGAATGATGTGTCGTTACCGTCGTTACCAGTTACCAGTTGAATGATGTGGTCGTTACCAGCTCACATGCAACTGTGATTGCATTCCATTCCATTTCTCATTTGGTTTTCATTCACCTCTAGCCCTGAGAAGGGCTCTCGTGGGGAAAAACTCTACTCTCTACTCCTCCTTCTTAGAAAAGATTCCCGCTTCCCGCCATTCCCGCACGATGCTCGCGGGCAACGATGTTGCTACGATGATCACCAAACGAGAAGTGGTTAGAGACGTCGGTTAATCGTTCGATTAATTCAAATAATCGAATATCTGAAGTTATTATCGATTAATTTTGTATCGAATAATTTGAAATCAAAGTATGAATACATCGAATAATTGTCACTGTAATCGCGATTAATGAAAGAAGGAATTTCTCTCAAGGTTAATGCATTTTTAGGCTAAGAATTAGGCTATATAATTTTTTTATCCAACATTTTTTATCCAACCATCTAATATCGTCAACCCGAAAGACCACACGACCAGAATGACAACGTGATACGTGATTATTTTAAGAAATAAATATTTGTTCGATTAATCGAATATTGAAAGACAATTATTCGAATGAATCAAATATTGAAAAATGCCCCAACGATTAATCGATAATCGAATAAATGAAAAAAATAGACATCACTAGAAGTGGTGTGTTTTCAAATCGCGGATGGCTTATTACTACCAAATAAGTTGAAAACAGATAGAAACGTATTAGTTGCTCGTTATTGATTGTACGAGTTAGCACACAAATTGACAGAACAAATGTATGGAAAAATTGTAATTCTTTCAGTTTTCATTAATTGAAACCATTTAGGGATTAGGGAATTGTAATGTAGAGCATATCAAACAAATCTTAGAGAATTTCCGATTCGATTGGTATGCATATCATCAGAATTCGTTCGCAGTGAAAATAGTTATTAACCTTAACTTTATTTCATAGAAACGTGACCTGTTTTCTGATTTGGCACTCTTCCTGGAAGACGTAGTTCTACGTCAAAAATACAACAAAATTAAAATTTATTCAAAACATTTTTATTTTACATAGGACCTTAGGACCTTGAACGGTGTTTAATATATTGTACTCGATACCGATATCATATAGGGTTTGGGAAAAAGAAATGTCGTAATTCTGATCTAAATTTGACGCTTTATTTAACATACTTAAAATTATCCAATTTAAGTCAAATATGCGCTGTTTTGTTCGCAAACTTGCTGCCATTTAGAAGGCAACTTCATTATCCCCCGAATTTTTTCGACCGCCTTTGTTGCAGTTTAGTTGCAGGTAGTAAAAACGTAAAATATGGCCAATTTCTTGCTTGGTGGACTCTATCTTTGTCGCGCTATAACTTGAGACTGAAAAGGATAATCACAACACTGTCAAAACGAGCACAGATTGTCGTCTTTAAATAGCCGTATAGTATGACCCGATGCGATAAGTACAACACAAGATATGTTTAAGTGTTGCCATATATTGACGATATACGACATTTCTTTTTCCCCAACCCAATATATAGTTTATGACCTATTCTCATTCCTACCAAGCATTTCAGCATTATTTCATACAAGTCGGTTGAGCCATTTCGGAGGAGTTCGACCGCGAACATCGTGACACGAGATTCATATATGGATGCTTCAATTGCCAAATCGATTAACTCCATAAAACAAGAAGCCGAGAAAAATGATAAAATATTTTATGTTGTTTTTAAAAATTCTTTTCAAATTACAAATTCGAAAATACGATGTAGATTATTATTACAAACGCATATTCCATCTGAACATATATAGAAAATATAAGATGGAATAAACTTGGAGTATTTGTTATTATTACTACAATTTTGACGGAGAACTACGTCTTTCATTAAGGATGCCAAATCAGAAAACAGGTCACGTTTTTATGAAATAAAGTTAACGTTAATAACTATTTTTGCCGCGAACGGATTTTGGTGTTTAACATACTAAACGAATCGGAAATTCCCTAAAATTTGTTTAATATGCTATACAATAGAATCCCTTGGTTTGTAAATGGTTAAAATTCATGAAAACTTTAAGCGTTTCTATTTTCCCATACATTTGTTCAGTCCATTTGTGTGCTTTCCCGAACAGAGCTGTAAATAACGAGCAACTAATCGACGAGTAACGAAGGGGAAATCGTAGGATATGAAGTCACCGTGAACAAAGGAAAAGAAGAAGAATGAAGGGGAATACTTGCCTAGAGTTTAAACATTGGATCTCGCTGAGGCAAACTTTCATTCGGCATCGGACTGTTGAGCAATCCAGTTCACTTTGCTTTCGCTGCGCTTCGATCTAAGATTGGACCCCAACAGTGGTAAACTTGGATATCGTCGTGTGGTTTTGACGTAGGACTACGTCTTTCATTTCTATACCGGGGTGTAAAATCAAAGTTTCGAAAACGAAAGCGTTACGCCGGAGACCGAGATTTTGAGCGTTAATAGCTCCTAAACAACTGAACGAAATGGTATGATAAACACTTCATTCGAAAGATAAAATGTCTACGCGTTCTATACTTGTTACTTTCTGATCCTAAAACTTGTTTCAATAGTCTTAAAATTGCTTTCAAAACAGGCTATTGAAATCACCAATCGGTATATAAGCGAGCGCCGCTCGGAAATCCACTCAGTTCAAATTGAACAGCGATTGGTGCATGTTGTCGCTGTTATGGTGAAGCTCTTCATTTATCATGAAAGCGCGGATAAACGGTGTCACCAAGAGCCTGTTTGTGCACCTTCGGCCAGAAGGGAATCCATCAGGAGGAGAGTGATGCCACAAACGGTTCCCCGGGAAGATCTCGAAGCAGCCGCTACACACACACACACACACACACACATATACACGCGCGGAATTCTGCACCGTGGAGTTGCCGGCCTAGAATAGCACTTCGGGTCTTGGTCCCTGTCCCTGTCGTATGAGGCGACTAATCGGGTGACAACGCGAGTAAGGGCGCGGTAAAGCCTATTGGAGATTGCACGGGGGAAATACCGTGTACAGGAGCCACGAAAGGAGTGCCAAGCACATCAGGATTGACGCCAGTAAGATCCTGATTACGACATACTGGTTACGACATAGAAAACGGACACGATACGGAAACGATTTCAACACGACGCTAAAGGCTGACAGTCGTACTATCCTGTTCCCTGAGTAAGGAAGGGTGACACCGTCCTGAAATGGCGTTTGGGCTAATAGTGCGGTTGCCCCCGTCCCAGTAATAACTTGGCAAGTCTTCGGGTACGTTCGATGCTCGTCTAGGCCCAGGCACTAGGTACTAGGCGTCAGATGTCACATTCCTGACTTGCGCTGATCTGGCTCTGAACACGGTCCCCATGAAGGACCGTGTCAACCCCTGCATGGCCTCACTGCTTGCATAGATAACCATGGGATCACTGGTAGCGACTATGTACAACGAGCGGAGATAGCGGCCCGAAGTTGGGACCCAGAAAAATATGAATAGTTGCAATAACACACCAACAAACGATGGAGAGGAGAATGTGTTCGCGAGAAGCGGACGAATGCTGAGGTCACCTGTCACTCGAGTAGCCACAACGAGTACAAGCAACACAAAACCACAAGAAGTGTTTGCTGCCCAAGCATTCCAAGGAGATCTTGGCTCCGTACAGAGCCAATTGTTTACGCTGACCTCAAGCGCATCCCAAGAAGGGCAACTTGGGAGGCTCAGCATCACGGACGTTAGGAAAAAGGTCAACGAACTTTACGAGTTCGTAAAGGACAAAAACAATGTCCACTTAAAAATAAAACATCTGGTGACGAGCATCAGATCGGTCGTCATGGTTGCTGAACGCGAGCATAAGGAGCTGCAGATGAGAGCAGAGGGTGCTGAAAAGGCTCTGCTCGAGGCGAATGAGAAACCCGTCGAGATACTTGAGACGCCGAAGGGTCCTCTGAACACACGATCGGACAAGAGAAGGAGGGACACCCCAGGAGAAGAAGAAGAGCTGAAAAAGGCCACAAACGATCTGAGTAACGCGAAAGGAGGTGAAAGCAGTGAATGGCGTACTGTCGATAACCAGGCAGAAAAACGCAAAAAACAGAAGGAGAAGAAGAAAAAAGTTGAGCAGGAAAAGAAGAAACTCGGACCTCGAGTGGAGCGAATCAAGGGCGATGCTTTGATCGTTGAAGTGTCAGCAGGAGTATCGTATGCAGCTATCCTTCGGAAAGTGAGAGACGATCCGGAGTTGCAGACACTGGGCGAGAACGTCGTGAAAACTAGGCGCACGCAGAAAGGCGAGATGCTCTTCGAGCTTAAAAAAGATCCAGCGGTTAAGAGCTCTGCTTTCAAACAACTCATTGAGAAGTCACTAGGGGAGGAGGCGAAGGTGAGAGCTCTCTCTCAGGAATCAACCATCGAGTGCCGGTATCTGGACGAGATCACGACTGTTGAGGAATTGAGAACTGCGTTACAGTCACAATGTGACCTTGGCGATGTGCCAATGACAATCCGGCTGAGAAAGGCATACGGTGGGACACAAACGGCCTCGATACGGCTCTCGAAACAAGCTGCGAATAAACTGGTGGAGAAGGGTAAAATAAAAGTGGGGTGGTCCGTGTGCCCGATGAAAGCTCCTCCTCGTATGGCCAAGCAAATGGAGAGATGCTTTCAATGCATGGGCTTCGGTCACCAGGCGAAAAACTGCGGTGGTCCTGACAGATCGAAATTGTGCAGGAAGTGCGGGACGGAAGGTCACGTTGCTAGAGACTGCACAAAGCAACCGAGGTGCATGTTGTGCAAGGAGGAGGACGGAAACGACCACGTCACAGGTAGCTTCAAATGTCCGGCGTACAAAAAGGCGATTGCGGGTTCGCAGTAATGGAGGTTACCCAGCTCAACCTCAATCATTGCGACATAGCACAGCAATTGTTGTGGCAGTCAACAACTGAAACTAAATGCGACGTTGCAATGATCGCAGAACCGTACCGAGTTCCTCGCGATAACGGAAAATGGGTGGTGGATAAAGCAGGAATGGCTGATGGGAAGGTTCCCCATCCAAGAAGTGGTGGAAAGCTCACAGGAAGGTTTCGTGATCGTCAAAATCAACGGAATCTTCATGTGTAGTTGCTATGCACCCCCAAGATGGTCAGCGGAGCAGTTTCACGAGATGTTGGACGTACTCACGGATAAGGTCAGCGGCCGCAAACCAGTCATCATCGGAGGAGACTTCAACGCCTGGGCTGAGGAGTGGGGAAGCAGATGCACCAACGCCAGGGGGTACAGCCTACTAGAAGCCTTCGCAAAACTAGACGTCACACTTCTGAACGAAGGCACTAGCAGCACCTTTCGAAGGGACGGCCGCGAATCCATCATCGATGTAACTTTCTGCAGTCCATCACTGGCGGCTAATACGAAGTGGAGAGTGTCGGAGGGATACACACACAGCGACCACCAGGCAATCCTGTATAGTGTCGGCCAACGGAACCCGCAGCGGTACGGAATACAAAAACCTTTGAGCGGAAGTGGAGGACAAAGGTTTTTGACAAGGAGCTTTTCGTCGAAGCACTACGCATAGACAGCAGAACTCTTAATCTGAGCGCCGACGGGCTGACAGGAACATTGGTGAGGGCATGCGATACAGCGATGCCGAGAAGACTGAACCCGACGAATGAACGACGTCCAACCTACTGGTGGAACGAGACACTCAGCATCCTCCGCGCTAACTGTCTACGAGCCAGAAGAAGAGTCCAGAGGGCACGAACCGATGTAGAGAGAGAGGAGCACCGCGCGTCTTTCCGAGCGACCAGAGCCGCCTTGAAACGAGAGATACGTAGGAGCAAATCGAACTGCTATAGGGAGCTGTGTCGAGACGTCGACGCAAATCCTTGGGGTGAAGCATATCGAATCGTGATGGCGAAATTCCGTAGTTCAACGACTCCCATGGAATTATGTCCGGAAAAACTCGAGGTCATTGTGAATGGACTCTTTCCGCAGCACGACCCACCGACGTGGCCACCCACACTGTACGATGAGGACGAAGCAGAGAACGCACAAGTCACCAACGAAGAACTCATCGCGGTGGCAAAAGGTCTAAAGTTGAAAAAAGCACCCGGCCCCGACGGAATCCCCAATGTCGGTCGATCCTTGCTTTCCCCGACATGTTCAGGGTGGTGCTGCAGAAATGCCTGGATGACGGTCTCTTCCCTGCGGAATGGAAGATACAAAAGTTGGTGCTGCTCCCGAAACCAGGAAAGCCACCTGGAGATCCAGCGTCGTATAGGCCTATTTGTTTGTTGGATACTTTGGGAAAGCTCTTGGAAAGGGTTATTCTCAACAGACTGGTGAAATGCACGGAGGATGACCACGGATTGTCGAAAATGCAGTTCGGGTTCCGGAAAGGAAAGTCGACAGTGGACGCTATTCGGACAGTTATCGAGAAAGCTCAGGTCTCGCTTAAACAAAAACGAAGAGGCGACCGTTACTGCGCGGTGATTTTGATTGACGTGAAGAACGCCTTCAATAGTGCCAGCTGGGAGGCCATCGCCGAGGCGCTACACAGATTGAAGGTCCCTAGCTACCTGTACAGGATACTGAGGAGTTATTTCCAGAATCGGATCCTGGTATACAACACAGACAGGGGACAGATAGTGAAGAATATCTCGGCGGGAGTTCCACAAGGTTTTATCCTAGGTCCTACGCTTTGGAACACGATGTAAGACGGTGTTCTAAGGCTGAAGCTACCCAGAGGTGTGGAGATCGTGGGCTTCGCGGACGACATCGTAACAACGGTAATCGGCGAGACGCTTCAGGAGGTGGAAATGTTGGCGACTGAGGCTGTAGACATGATCGGTAGTTGGATGGACAGCGTAAAGCTCCAGATGGCACATCACAAAACCGAGGTGCTGTTAGTGAGCAATCGTAAGGCAGTGCTGCGGGCAGAGGTATCGGTCAGAGGACATACCATCGTTTCGAAGCGGGCGGTGAAGTACCTCGGAGTCATGATCGACGACCGGCTGAACTTCAACCAGCACGTCGACTATGCATGTGGGAAGGCGTCAAAGGCCATCAACGTGGTGGCGAGGATCATGCCAAAAAGCTTTGGCCCAAGCAGCAGCAAGAGGCGTCTCTTGGCAAGTGTATCTTCGTCGATACTGAGGTATGGTGGCCCTGCCTGGTTGGCGGCTCTGGAAACCCACCGAAATCGGAGGAAGCTGAACAGCACATTCCGACTCATGGCCATGCGAGTCGTAAGTGCTTATAGGACCATTTCGACAGAAGCTGTGTGTGTAATCGCCGGAATGATTCCCATCTGCATCACTCTGGCGGAAGATAGCGAGTGCTACAAGCGACGGGAAAGCAGAGGTATCCGGAAATTGATGAGAGCGGAGTCGTTGGACAAATGGCAGTATGAATGGGATACGGCAGAAAATGGTAGATGGACGTACAGGCTGATACCGGTACTTTCGACCTGGTTGAACAGGAAACACGGTGAAGTTATCTTTTACTTGACGCAGTTTCTGTCTGGGCATGGCTGTTTCAGGCAATATCTACACCGGTTCGGGCACGCAGTTTCACCCCTCTGTCCGGAGTGTGGAGATATGGAGGAAACACCGGAGCACGTCGTTTTTGTCTGTCCTAGGTTCACCGAAAGGCGCGAGGGGCTGCCTGCACTTCATGTCGAGAATATTGTGGAGGAGATGTGTCGCGACGAGATGATCTGGAATGCCGTGAGCAGTGCAATCACACAAATCATGTCGGAGCTGCAGCGAAGGTGGAGGGCTGACCAAAGTGCTGACAACGTCCGACGGTGAAAGGTGAACAACGGCGACGGCTGTTGCAAGAGATGGTACCTCACGAGAGTAGCTGTGACGGGGTGCGCGTTGTGTTGGAGGGCACCACCTAATCGGCTCTCCGCTGGGAAGAGAAATCCTTCGAGGGTGACTGTGACGGGGCGCGCGTCAAGTTGGAGGGCGCTTCCTAATCGGTGCACGTCTTGACAGGTAAACGGATGCCGATTTAATAACTACGACGGAGTGAGTGTCAAGGAGGGCGTCTTCAAACTGGTGAATACCCCACGAGAGTAGCTGTGACGGAGTGCGCGTCAGGATGGACGGCACTGCCTAATCGGCGCTCCGTTGGGAAGAGAAATCCTGCGAAGGTGACTGTGACGGGGCGCGCGTCAAGTTGGAGGGCGCTTCCTAATCGGTTCACGTCTCGACAGGTGAGAAACCCCGCGAGGGTGGCTGTGACGGGTTGCGCGTCAAGTTGGAGGGCAATTCCTAATCGGTTCACGTCTCGACGGGTAAATTCAAAATGCCTGCGAAGAGGACATCAGCGCAGTGGAATTAATAACGAATGGAAAGAAAAAAATATTGAGAAAAAGGGAAGGACAACGCTAGTTAGCGTTGAAAACTCGAGAAGTGCATGAGCACAGCCGCCCCCTGAAGTAGTCGCCTAGATGTGGTCCCAGGGGGAATAAGGCAACGAGTAGAGGGCTTGGTTTTTGTGGGTGCGATCCCCACTCGACGTCTGGGTTAACCCTTCCCAGGTAAGGCTGGTAGAGCGTTCCTCACCTCTTTAAAAAAAAAAAAAAAAACGCGCGGAATTCTTTCCGTTTGGATGCCATTCAACATCGAGAAAGATCTGGAAAATAATCTGCCAGTTCCTCTGGGAATTTAAAAATACATTCATGTGAAAGAGTTTATTTGAATGTTTTCTATTCATGTAACACTGTGACCAAATACATTTGGTTTTGTGATTTTTCAAGCAATCGCAATTAACAGGATAGCTTCTGAAGATTATTCTTCCCCATCAGTAGGATATTTCCGTATCCAATATTGTATGCGCCCGCAATAGATTATTGCTCAGTCGCCGAAAGTTCCGAGCTCAGAGAGTTCATTCCCCTCTAGTTTGCCTTCCAAATTGCCATCGTAAACCACGCCTTCTCTCGATTTAATCACGTACAAAAAGCATACTTAAGCGATATTCTGGTGGTGAGATGCATTCATTTTTCGTGAAGACATCTACAAGACAACATCGTTGCTGAGGGTGCTCGACGGCGAAGTATCGAGATCTGCCCTGAAACGCAATCAGTTTGTTTGAAACAGTGAGGGAGCACAGAGAAGCCGATCCTTCAGGAGAAGAGAAGGTGACCATCGAAGTAGCCGTTACATACACACATACACGCATGGAATTCATTCCGTTTGGATGCCATTCAGCATCGAGAAAGATCCGGAAAATAATCTGCCAGTTCCCCTGGGAATTTAAAAATACATTCATGTGAAATAGTTTATTTGAATGTTTTCTATCCATGTAACACTGTGACCAAATATGTCTCAATCAAGTGCTATTAACTGATGGTTATCGAGTTAGCATTAACCACTGGTGGGCTTCCAGTATCGAGGAAAATGTGGAAATATCTAATCGTTACTGAAAATAATCTGCCAGTTCCTCTGGGAATTTAAAATTACATTCATATTCAGTAGTTTATTTGAATGTTTCTATCCATGTAACACTGTGACCAAATACATTTGGTTTTGTGATTTTCAATCAATCGCAATTAACAGGATAGCTTCTGAAGATTATTCTTCCCCATCAGTAGGATATTTCCGTATCCAATATTGGATGCATAAAACCTTGTGCCTCCAACGTAACGCTCTCGTTTTCGAAGTCCCCCAAATATTCATTCATTCAGAATGAATTTAGATTCAACTTCAAACAAATGATCTCTAAATCAACGATAGTCCTACGTCACCCTTGCGGTTATACCATAGATATAACCCACTTCCTGTTTTTCCAGTTCGTTTTTCGCGTTATTCGTATCGTGTGTTTTTCTTTCCGCGTCATAAATTGGACGCTTAGCATAGTGTGTGATGAGCAAGAAGAAGGGGAAGGCTGGCTCGAGCCCTGCAAAAAACGAACACATTGCCGGGGGCAATAAAATTTCGAGGCAAGCGTCATCTAATGATGCACGCGATGTTAGTGCAGTGAAAAGCGCTCGCACTGAATCGAGCCTTCGCATCGAACAACAGCGAAGTAGGCGACTTTGGCATGTCGGTTGAAAATGTAAACGCCGTTACCCAGGCAGGTTATAAGTTATTTGGGTTCGCGTGCCAGTCGCAAAACTGCCTTCAACTAGGATTGCATTTGCACTAGTCTTGATCATAATGAAGCAATGCTACTGTTTTCGAGGTTGTTGATATTTAAAAAAAGAGTTTATTTCGCTTGTTTAATCACCAAGAAAGTGAATGTCGTTCAGGTATTTTGTATGTGATTAGGTTTCGCTTGCCAGTAGCAAATCTTCCTCCACTGAGGGTGACAGCTGCGCTTAGCTCGAGTATGAGAAAGTAATGCAACTTTTTTTCGAGGCCAGTAATATAAACAGAAGTGTTTCTTTTGAGAATAGCGCAAAATGATGAGAAGTGTTTATATTCCTAGTAGTTTCAAGCCACCAATGTATGGCTCTGTATGCATGCTATGGCGAACGCTTGTTTGGCGCTTGGTTTACGTTGTACGAACGATGCCTGGATGCAATCCCACTGAGGCAATACTAAATAACATGTAGCATGATGTTTGATGCTTGCAAGGGTTGTTATTGTTGTCGTTTCCTCGCGGTGCCAAAGATATATTGGTATAATCAACTGTAACCGAGTAATGTCAATTGCGAAGAAGGCCACCGGAATAGCGTTCGAGGTAAATTTTCAATGCATTGACATGAAATAAATTGCGACATACGATCAGCTAGTGTATTGTTCTGCGAAGGCAAGAATGAATCATCAGTCAATTATCGTCAACTGATTCTACAATGAAAAAAAGCATTTCAGAGATTGTTCTACTAAGCATTTGTTTCTAAAATTTTACCGCATTATAGAATAATATCCGAAGGTTTAAACAAGCGACTTTTATAATATAACAGCGTAGTTCGACGTCAATAATGCGGTCGTATCTTGGACACAACCTCCTATAATTTTTTTCGTGGTTAGCGGAGTCAAATGGTTTGGCAAGTGAAAGCCAATTATTAATTTCAAATTCAGTATTTGAATAATTTTTTTATTACGAATTTGAAAATGTTTTTTCAGATATTAAACATCCACCTCTATTCCTGTATCTTACCCCTTTTATCATGTTATGCTTTTGGAAATTTCGGTCCCATTTATCAGGATAACGGCTTCTTTTTCGTCCAGTTCTTTTTTTTTGCTGCGATTCTATCTTGCTGTGATTAGATGACGAATCCGAATAAATACAAAACCGTTTCCGGTTTTATCGAGCTTTCTGCCAGTAATTTGTATTGAATTGTATTGTATTGTATTTGTATTGTACTATCCGATTCATTGTTTTCTCAACTCAAATAATTATTATTAACATCATCCATTTTAATGTCATAACGGTTTTTTTTTTGACGTAGGACTACGTCTTTCATTTCTATACTGTGGTGTAAGTTCAAAGTTTCTAAAACGAAAGCGTTACGCCGGAGAACGAGATTTTGAGCGTTAATAGCTCCAAAACAACTGAACGAAATGGTGTGATATACACTTCATTCGAAAGATAAAATGTCTACGCGTTCTATGCTTGTTACTTTTTAATCCAAAAACTTGTTTCAATAGCCTTAAAATTGTTTTCAAAACAGGCTATTGAAATCACACCAATCGGTATAAAAGCGAGTGTCGCTCGGAAATCCACTCAGTTACGATTGCGCAACGACTGAGGTACCATCGCCGGAATGAATGGATGTTTCCCTAACACTAAAGTGACCAGATGGTCAGAGGTCTAACGCGGGACACAAAAAACAAAAAGTTATGTATATACGTTATGTGACCATAAACCATAGTTTAGCGAGTCTAAACTGATCAGTATTATTTCTTTCTGAGTATCGGCACTCAGTTGTGATTTTTCGGTAGTTTAGATTTTGTTTACGCTCAAAAATCACTCGCTCAATCAGAGCATTTCCGCCAGGCAAGCACGATTCAAAATACAATTTTCTTCGAATTACCGATTATTTTCCAGCAACGATTAGATATTTCCACATTTTCCTTGATTGAAACATATTTGGTCACAGTGTTACATGGATAGAAAACATTCAAATAAACTATTTACATGAATGTATTTTTAAATTCCCAGAGGAACTGGCAGATTATTTTCCGGATCTTTCTCGATGCTGAATGGCATCCAAACGGAAAGAATTCCGTGCGTGTATGTGTGTGTGTAGCGGCTGCTTCGATGGTCACCTTCTCTTCTCCTGAAGGATCGGCTTCTCTGTGCTCCCTCACTGTTTCAAACAAACTGATTGCGTTTCAGGGCAGATCTCGATCCTTCGCCGTCGAGCACCCTCAGCAACGATGTTGTCTTGTCGATGTCCTCACGAAAAATGAATGCATCTCACCACCAGAATATCGCTTAAGTATGCTTTTTGTACGTGATTAAATCGAGAGAAGACGTGGTTTACGATGGCAATTTGGAAGGCAAACTAGAGGGGAATGAACTCTCTGAGCTCGGAACTTTCGGCGACTGAGCAATTATCGATTGCGGGCGCATACAATATTGGATTCGGAAATATCCTACTGATGGGGAAAAATAATCTTCAGAAGCTATCCTGCTAATTGCGATTGATTGAAAAATCACAAAACCAAATGTATTTAGTCACAGTGTTATATGGATAGAAAACAATCAAGTAAACTCTTTCACATGAATGTATTTTTAAATTCCCAGAGGAACGGGCAAATTATTTTCAGTAACGATTAGATATTTCCACATTTTCCTCGATACTGGAAGCCCACCAGTGGTTAATACTAACTCGATAATCACCTGTTAATAGTACTTGATTGAAAAATATTTGGTCACACTGTTACATGGATAGAAAACATTCAAATAAACTCTTTCACATGAATGTGTTTTTAAATTCCCAGAGGAACTGGCAGATTATTTTCCAGCAATTATTAGATCTTTTCGGAACTTTCTCGATGCTGAATGGCATCCAAACGGAAAGAATTCTGCGCGTGTATGTGTCGATCCTTCGCCGTCCACCACCTCCAACACGTTAGTCAACGATGTTGTCTTGTCGATGTCCTCACGAAAAATGAATGTGTCTCAAAGGTTAAGGTTAAGGTATTGTATTATAGAGACTTTAAACTCTTGCAGTTCATTCGTCTCTAGCCTTGAGAAAGGCCCTCAGAAAACTCTAATCTACTCCAGCGCTACCACCTCCACCCTCTTGTCTTAAGAAAGGCACTCGATCCCTCGCCGTCCAGCTCGTCCAGCAAAGTTGTTGTCCAGTCGGTGTCCACACAAAGAATGTGGAATGTGTCTCACCACCAGAATATCGCTTAAGTATGTTTTTTGTGTGTGATTGAATCGAGAGAAGGTGTGGTTTACGATGGCAATTTGGAAGGCAAACTAGAGGGGAATGAACTCTCTGAGCTCGGAACTTTCGGCGACTGAGCAATAATCGATTGCGGGCGCATACAATATTGGATACGGAAATATCCTACTGATGGGGAAGAATAATCTTCAGAAGCTATCCTGTTAATTGCGATTGCTTGAAAAATCACAAAACCAAATGTATTTGGTCACAGTGTTACATGGATAGAAAACATTGAAATAAACTCTTTCACATGAATGTATTTTTAAATTCCCAGAGGAACTGGCAGATTATTTTCCAGATCTTTCTCGATGTTGAATGGCATCCAAACGGAAAGAATTCCGCGCGTGTATATATATATATATATGTGTGTGTGTGTGTGTGTGTGTGTGTGTGTGTGTAGCGGCTGCTTCGAGATCTTCCCGGGGAACCGTTTGTGGCATCACTCTCCTCCTGATGGATTCCCTTCTGGCCTAAGGTGCACAAACAGGCTCTTGGTGACACCGTTCATCCGCGCTTTCATGATAAATGAAGAGCTTCACCATAACAGCGACAACATGCACCAATCGCTGTTCAATTTGAACTGAGTGGATTTCCGAGTGGCGCTCGCTTATATACCGATTGGTGATTTCAATAGCCTGTTTTGAAAGCAATTTTAAGACTATTGAAACAAGTTTTAGGATCAGAAAGTAACAAGTATAGAACGCGTAGACATTTTATCTTTCGAATGAAGTGTTTATCATACCATTTCGTTCAGTTGTTTAGGAGCTATTAACGCTCAAAATCTCGGTCTCCGGCGTAACGCTTTCGTTTTCGAAACTTTGATTTTACACCCCGGTATAGAAATGAAAGACGTAGTCCTACGTCAATAAAGAAAAAAAATGCTTCTAGTTGACACTCTAAAAAGAAAAAAGCCCAATATCGTTGCGATGAAACCAGATCAACGTAATAATCTTTGGATGCATTAGAAGCGCTCTTGAACAGTCTGCCAAATAAAAGTTTTTTTTTGAGGTTCATCCATTTAAGAAAATCAACATGATCAATTGTGATATTGAAATATATTGTTATCGCGGGACATTTTCGTTTCTTTTGCCAAATGCGGGACATTTCGCGGGACGGAATCTTACGCGGGACATTTTGTTGAAATGCGAGACTGTCCCGCGTAACGCGGGACGTCTGGTCAGTTTACCTAACACAGACTTCAAAACCATTGCCTGGCATTGCAAATTAGATGCAATCAATGAGAACTTTTGTACTAGTTGGCGTTTTTGCAAATCGGAATGTTTCCCTAACACAGGCTTCAAAACCATGGAGCCTGGGAAAATCGGCATGGCAAAATAGATGCAAGCAGTCGGTACTTTTGTACTCGTTTGCGTTTTTGCAAATTGGAATGTTTCCCTAACACAGATTTCAAAACCATGGAGCCTGAGGAAACTGGCATCGCGAGAAAGATGCAAGTTGTGGGTACGTTTTACCCGTTTGCGTTTCTGCAAATCGGAATATATCCCTAACACTGATTTCTAAATCATGGAGCGTGGGAAATTGGCATTGCAAATGAGATGCAAGCTGCGAGTACTTTTGTACTCGCTTGCATTTTTGCAAACCGGAATGTTTTTTCCCAACACAGATTCCGAAACCAATAAGTTGGGAAAATCGGCATTGCAGATCTTAGCAGTACTTTTATACTCCCATGCATTTTTACACTCCGGAATTCGTTTTACTAACACGGTCTACAAAAGCGGGTACAACTTCTACGCATACCGTTTGATGATTAGGCAAAATGTTGATAACTATTTGCTGTGATAACGACTACCATAATGCATGAATTGACCTATATTGGGATTTGTTTGCAATTGAATTCGTAAATTGTTTCATTCATTCACTAGTTTAATCAATAATTTAATCAATACATACAAAAGATAGCTCAGCGCAGCAGCGATATCGTACCCAATGAGGGAAATCCGAGGTGCGATTATTGCTAATTGAAAAAATTGTGAAGGGTTGTATCTAGGACACGACCGCGTTTTCGACGTAGAACTATGCAGTTATATTATGCAATTCACTTGTTTACCACTTCGAATATTATTTCAGGATACATCGATTTTTTTTAAATAACTTTTTAGTTTTTTTATTGTTACTCGTAGTAATAATTTTTATTTGAAATTCGAACAATTTCAAACTGGTAGGCCTAGCCTGGTAAACTGATAGAGAATAATATGGTTATCGCTACCAGACTGCAGATTTACATATTATTTATATATACACAGCGTTTCACAACTATAAAATCACTCTTTTTTTTTGAGTTTCCAAAGATATGTAAGAAGTCAGTTGAATTGAAGTATATACTGTAGAATATAATAACTATCGTCATTTAAAAGTCTGGCCATTTTAACTTAATTGTTGTGTTCTGACGCGAAACATTCAAAAAACTAAAATTCCAGTGTTTCATAACTATAGAACCAGATGGAAAAAATCACTCCTTTACAAAATTAACGTCAATTTCACATGAATTACTATAAGTTTCTAATTCGAAGGTCATCTTTAGATCTCAATCAGTTAAAAAAACCCATTCGGGGTGCTTTTGACCAAGCTGCGCCATGTTGTAGTGTATATCTTGTACTACGCATAGGATATTGTCAGTTTAAACTCTTCAAATCACTCATACTGCTTGTAAGCTACATCTACTATTCGCATGATCACTCCTCATATGTTCTTGATAGGGTTTTGATCTGGTAAACAATCTGACCAGTTCAGAATCTGAAGCCCCGTTTACGAGTTTAGGGGAACGTAAAAGATAATAATTGATTTTCAGGCTGAATGAACAGTTTTTTGATTCCAAATGACTTTATAGCAAATGAGAAATATAAGTTTAACAAATTTTTCTCTCAGTGTGACGATTAATCGATTATTTGGTTCGATTAATCGTATCGAATTACAAACTGCTGAAACGTATTCGATTAGTTGATGAACGAATATTTTCGAAAATCGGGGATCACTACAAGCGAGTACAAAAGTACTCAACACCAAAAAAAACCCCAATTCGCGTGTACTTGCAAAGCGGATTCCCCCAGGCACATTAATTTTTAAGTCCGTGTTAGGGAAACACAGCTCGGTGGGAACAAAAATATCCCCAACTTGCATGTTTTGACAAAGCGGATTCCCCCAGGCAAATTTATTTTGAAGTCCGTGTTCGGAAAACACAGCGGTGAGAAAAAAAATTCCCCCGTCTTGCATGTATATTTGCAATGCCGATTTCCACAGGTACATCGATTTTGAAGTCTGTGTTGGGGAAACCGTAAATCGGGCCAATCAAAACTTGGCAGTTAGGGCGTTTAGTTACGCTAGACATTTTACAGCTATTCAATTGTTCATCTTATGAAAAATAACATTTTATCAATTGTGATAGACGCGTAGAAATATCTTCTATCAATTGATGCAAACATCTTTCTGATCTATTAAGAAACGTTCGAGTTATAAGCATTCGAAATACGGGTAGGGTTAGCAATAAAATCAGCAGAACAAATGCAAGGGAAAAAGGAAATTCTTCCAGTTTTCATGAATTTAAACCGTTTAGAGATACGCGAATTGTAATGTATAGCATATCAAACAAATCTTAGAGAATTTCCGATTCGATTGATATGCAAATCATGAGAATTCATTCACAGTGAAAATAGTTATTAACGTTAACTTTATTTCATAAAAACGTGACCTGTTTTCTGATTTGGCGCCCTTCCTGAAAGACGTAGTTCTACGTCAAAAACACAAATGATTATTAAGTCAACGGCAGTCCTATGAGGCAAATTATTCTCTATCAGATTAGTCGGTCCGAAGGCAGATTTAAATTGCTAAAATTTGAACGAATTTTTTTTTTGCGTTATTTAATTACTTGAAATACGTTATCCATACCATAATTTAAGCTATTTTCTATAGATTTTCAGATACTCTCACCAAAACTAACCATTATAGTATAAAATTATCTTTAGACACAATTTTTGTTTACATTTTTTTTGTTTCATTTACTTATAGTACTAATTTGATTTGGAAAAAATAATTTTAATTCATAATTTTTGTTTTAAGAGTGGGTTCATTCCTTCTGCAAAACCCATAATGTCATGCTCACTCCCCCAATTCGTAATACCAAGCTCAATGCCGTCAACACGAATAACGAAATTAAACGAAAAACTTACAGATGTATCCGTAGGAGAGGAAAAGTAGTGCAGCGGGTTAACTAGATTTTCATTATTATATAATTACATTATAGTATGGAGTTAATCAGATTGGCTTCTGACATAAATTATTTATTATTCAATAGCTAAAAATTTTTTGTCATTTAGTGGTGTTGATTTATATTATTAAAGAAATTTGTTTTGAATATGTACATTAAGAAGCTAATCAAGTGCTTTGATATTAAAATTTAATAATATTCAAAAAAATGAGTTCATCGATTTGGCAAGGGAAGCAGCCACATATATAAATAAATAAATAATAATAAGAATAAGATAAGATAAGAAGATGAAGACTAGAAGAGAATAACGGTCGCCTGAAAAGCGTATTTCCGAGAAAAATGCGTTTAACACGTTGACTGCTGCGTGACAGCAAAACTTTCAATGGAGCCGTTTCACTCGTATTCAGACAAAATATGGAGAGTAAAAAGAAGACGAGTGCGGAACGTAGTACAGGTAAACTTCGATATAAAGTACATCTCACTTTCAAAATTGTACGTTGTATCAAATTGTACGTTATATCGAAGCATAATAAAGTACTCACAAACGTAGTCTATAATACATTATTGTGTTGCTGTTTTAGTCAAGTTAATGAATAACTTCAATCAGAAGACGAAGCCAGCTTTTCTCATGATGTTTCCCTTCGTACTGTTGATTAAAGCTTGATTCATTTAGAATCTGGAATCACAAAACCAGCTGTATTTCGAGATTGATTGAAGGTACAAAACTTGTTTTAGCATCACAATACAGATAATTCATTGTTCTATCAGAAAAAAAATATTGAAAAAAAATTTCCTTTACACTTTGAAAAGGTGTACGTTATATCGAGTGACGTTATATCGAGGGTACGTTATAACGAGGGTACGTTATATCGATGTTTCCCTGTAATGCATAAACAACATGAGTCAACCAACCTTTCGTAGTAAACACGCGTGACAGTCAACGTATTAAAGGGAGGTCTCAAGGTCTGGAGGGCAAAAAATAGGTTTTGGCGATTTATAATGTTATTTGAGATTTGGTCAAGCGTTCGAATCTCCTCCGGCGTGTTTAGAGTATGTTTGTAAGACGCTGGTAGTTGTGCGCGTAAGTGCCCTTTAAAAAATGGCGGAACATTTGTCTCGGGAACACAGGGAATACATTTTTAATGAAGCAAAATATTTTCAAATAAGTTACTTCATGTTTTTGGAATTGTGAAAATAAAAAAAAATCGATTTTCCAGTCCCTCCTTAACCCCTTGCCGTACGATTTAATTTCCAACAACAGGACCCAAGCACGAGCACAGTTAGTCGTTTCGATACTCTGCTGAGTGTGTGTTTTACTTACGATCCTAGCAGTCCCGCATCATCACACGCCTGAAGCATGTATCCATTTCACATCGATAGACGACGAGTCAGGTTCGATGCTGTACGTTCTGGCAGTCTAATCGCCACGAGTGTGGTTCGACGTTATATTTGAAGGGGTTAAAAACAGGCGAGCGAACTCAGATAGTAGATGTCACATATGTCACAAAATGTTAGTCAAACTGCTCCGAAAGATTTTAACATGATTTGGCCCTCCCATAATCGCGCTTCGGTCTCACAGACCAAAAAATCAATAACTCTGTTTTGCGGAAACTAAATTAAATGACTATTCAAATTGGACGAAGTTGAGGAAAATATATTTTCTGGAATTATTTCATTCAATTTAAAGATATAATTAAATAATTACCATTAACGCCTAAAAAGTACACAATATCAATATTACAGAGACACGTACAGTCTTAGATACCGTGCGCGAATATACGAGTTACGATTTTGCGCGCGAGTACAGGAGGGTTAATAACCTTTGTCGGAAGTCGTATCCGTCACGAATCGTCACTGAGTGTTACAAAGGCTCAAAATATAAATAGTACCCTTCGAAGGGACCAATTAATTCTTGAATAACAAAGTACATATACATTAGAATCATATGTTGTATGAAAATGTGTTATGTTCCGAATTTTCTTCGTATATTTTACACTATTTCAATGAGTTCTTTATCCGTCACTCTCACAACACGCCTAACGAAAATGCCCGTGCTTCCATTATGATCACTACTGGAATAGATGTTTTAAATTCAATTATACAGGAACTGCATGAGCAGAAAAACTGTGCAAAAAGTTAGTAACAGGAATGCAAAAGTCACATCCGCCCCAACGCAATGCACGTTTCCCAACCAAACCTCCCTATTTTGATGGCGGGCAAATGAGAAGAGAACAACGTTAAAAGCTTTTTGGTTTTCCCACCTTGCTAGCGGAAGGCAGGAGGAGGAGTACTTTGTGAGTGCAGCGATATTTTCACGGAACATCACCAACCAATACAGGCAAATGCATGCAATCAAACCCGTAGAATCTGTATAAAATTGGATTGATCACGAGAAGCGAAAACCCAATAGCGGTAAAAGCGTAAAAAACAGTTCACTCAACTGGATGAATTGAAGATGAGCCAATAATAAATTATATTTATTGATGCATTACACTGACAAAAAAGGACATAAAGAGAAATTCTGATTCATCTGCGGGGGCGGGATAAGTTGCTTCCATTTGGTCGGATCCGAACACGCGCGGCAGATGAAAGAAGAAAAATTCATAATTGCAATTACGAGGGAAAAAACCACCCGAGCTTCAAATGCAATTCTATTCTGTCGTCCCTAGCCTCCCGGATGCGTGATGGAATCTCGACAATTGCTCTGGTCTGCATCCGCGATACGTCCCAATTGATTCCATTGGTTTTTTTATCGCTTCGCACTCAATTTCTTCACAGTCAGTCAGAGAGTACACTCGGCTCATCAATTCACAGAGATACAAAAAAAAGGAATTGATAGGAACGCTCAACATTAAACAATAAAAGAATCTCTACACATTTTGCACACACTAGAAGCACTTGGGATTCACTGGATGAAACACAATTTAAATCAATTATCCCAGATGGTTTTTTGTCGGCACATCGTATTCATCAGCCCTAGAGCCATGGATTCATGATTGCAATGAGACTGACGGATTTTCTGTTGACTGTGCCGTTGCTCGCACATTTTTTCATTCGCGACGTGCAAGGATGTGATCCAGTTTTGCTTTGTACGGAGTTCCTACTGCAACTTCATTAGAAATGTCTCCGATTAGTGCTCGATGATGGACGGCCAATCGTTCGATGGATGCTATAGGACAGAGAAAATATGATGTAAAGTAAAGATGAAAAGAATCGACAAAGGCAAAGATGTTCTGAGATTGTGTATGTTAGCCCCTTTTTGAAATTTTTGAAATTTGACTTTGTTATATTTTCTTGTAGCCAATGAATTCCATTGGATATATAACATAAATCGTTGGCTTTCGTTACGAGGATCCCATGACAATCTCTGTTTCAAGATCAATTTACCTAGAATAGTGACGCGCAGTTTCTCCTCCGGATTTTCCAGGTGTAGGAACATGGTGGGTAGCATTTGCCGTAAAATTGTCTCCCAACGAAAATTGTCATCCTCGTTCATTGGGGACAGTTGCAAGCATCCCAAACACTTGGCCGCCAGTTCACGTATGTCAACACTGGGATCGTCCAACCGAGCAATACTTATTTGTGCAGCTTTCTTTAAGACTGAACAATGCGTCGGACCCATAGATAACAAAATTCCCAATGCGTATGAGCGTGTTGTAACGCTGCTATCCTCCGATAATCCTTCAATGATTTTTATGAATGATTCCACTAACTTCGTACACTGTGGAGAGATAAGAAGAAACAAACAATGAGGCTCTTTTAAACACTGTGTCAATGTTGTTCTGTTGTAACAGTAATGACAAGGTCCTATATGTCCCAGGGCACCCTAAACGTCACACCCGTTTCAAAAAGGACTAAGTAAAAGCACTTCACGATATCCGACTGCGGCAAAGCTATGTAGAAAGATCAAACAACTCTCTGGAAATTCAATAGAGTGAATTCTGCACATATCCGCGAACTGTTCTCGGAGATATGGTCAAATATTTGCTCAGAACGAAATCCCAAAAATGGCTCCCCAGTACTAACCGCAATTCCACAACAGTAAGCAATCATTATCATTCAACTCAACTCACAGTACCAACAGCGGCGACAAAAGCCTCCATCAGCAGGCAAATCGCGTTATGAAGTATACGAAAAGACTTTCGGTTTTGCAAGAATATGCCACTATCCGACAAAGGGCACGAAATATTATAAGGAGACTACATTATCCTTTTAGTGGAAAGGCATCACCAAGGAATGTCGATTGGTCCTTGCTTCAGGGCGTTTTCCTTCTCGCTACTGTTCGTCGTAAGTTGCAGAACAAAGGAAAAAAGGCGCTACATACAATGCATAATATCAAAAGTGGAAATATTAAACACCGTCGACTATATATAAGGTAAGTTGAGGTGATTTGGACCTCCCCTCCTTTATCTCAAAAAGTAGGGAAAGTTATTTTTTCGTGAATTTCACAAAAAAAAAATATAGCTATCTCACCACGAATCGATGGTCTAGGTTTCTTTTCATAATAAAAACTGTTTTTGAGGCAAAAATTTTACAAAATTAATGTGTTCGACATCTTTGAAAAAATGAGAGAGTCGGGAAAGATGGACACTAACTGAAAATTCAAGTTTATGTACTCAAATTGTTTTCGAAACAAAATGTTTGTCTTTCCTTTCGGTGGAATGTCCGTCTTACCCCACTTGATTAGTATTCTTTTAACGTCAATATTTCTGGAGTAAAAATGAGAAAACTTATTGCTGATTCGATGAAATGGAAGGGAAGTGATGGTAAAACACCCACGTAACGAAAAATAAACAAAAAAAATTAATTGTTAGCAATGAGAACCTCATTTTCTGCAGATGAAAATCTACATCGAACTGTTCTTCGTAGATCACTTTAATGGGGCGAGGGCGGATGGTAGGTGTGTCGAGCCACCATATAAACATTTCTTGCCCCTAAAACGTCCACATGGCAAATTTGGTTCAATTTGCATGATTAGTTCTCGGGTTATGCAGAAATTTGTGTTACATTTGTACGAGAGCCTCGCATAAATGGGGTTGGAGGGGTCTCAAACCCCTACTTACTCATTACGTCATATCACGCCGACCGGTTCAGTAATTTCCGAGTCCATAAAAATCAGAAAGACGGAAATCCGTTAAAATATATAGAATAGTTCGGCTGAAAAGTTCATAAGGTAACACAGTAAGACTATTTTTTTTGCAGAATTCAATTTTATTATTCAACATAATTGCCTTCGAGGGCGATACAGCGATTATAGCGATCTTGCAACTTTTCGATACAATTTTTATAGTACTCTTTCGGTTTTTCCTCGAAATAGGCCTCAGTTTTGGTAATCAGTTCATCATCGGTATTAAATTTCTTGGCAGCGAGCAAGTGTGAGCATCTCTGCAGGTCTGCGAACAGGAAATAGTCGCCGGGGGCTAAATCTGGAGAATACGTAGCTCAGTGTACTGTTCTTCGTGGTCGACGAGATCTAGAAATCGTTCCCTATTATTTAACACAAGTTCTTATCTCAAGTTTTCAAGATACTGTATAAGTTGTGTTAAGTGAATCAACTTGTAACATAAATGACTAATATTTTTGTAGAAAGTATCATTGTTGTAATTTGGGTTAATTAGCTACACTTGATATTTACTAAATTGTGTGTCTACTTATTGATGAAAAAATGATGTCAAGTTTACTCACTTAACAAACCGTAAAGTTAATGAATTGGTGAGTATTTTGTATGAATAAGATAAAAATGTTTTTTTTTAATTTGATCGATGGTTTCACTTCATTCTGAGAAAGGGGTCTCTTGCCCAAAATAGTTTGAAAATATCTGGCTTTGGGGGTACAAATAACTCCCACTTACAATACTTATGCCAAAACGGACACGGATAAATGGGAAGCATAACGGGTGTTAAATAAAAAATGAGAATTTTTTCAATCACATATAAAAAAAAAAAGTTTTTTCATCGATTTCAGTATTTTTTATTAATAACATAATGTATTTTCTTCAAAAAAATGTCAGTGTATGTTTGAGTAAGGGCCGTGGTCTGCTGTTCGACGCTACTTTGTCGCGATGCTCTCACAAGAACGTTGTACGGCACTTACGTCCATTTACCGGATACAATTCCGGATTCTTGTAGTCAGTTGCTTCGTGTCCTTGGCCCTCCAATTGTTTTTATACACTAGGGCACTGAGTGAGCCAAAGAAATCCTCTATTGGGCGGCACTGGGGCAAGTTTGTTGGGTTACGATCTTTCGGCACGAACGGTATCTTTTTCTCCTCAAGATACGCCAGCGTCTTCTTGATGTAATGGGAAGACGCCTTGTCCGGCCAGAAGACGTACTTCCCATCCGCGTGATGCTCGTTCAGGAACGGCAGCAGGATTTTATCGAGGCACTCTTCTCGATAGATTTGTTGGTTGATTGCCAGACCACTCGGCTTAAACCACGGCTTTGAAATGCCCCGGTCGGAAATGGCGATGTACAACATAACCTTTTTTTCAAACTTGTGCTTGAACTTGTATTTTACTTCAGGCGGCGTGGATGACTTGTCGCTGAAGTAGTAATTATCATTTCCAGGAATATGCGTTTTGGACAGCGGAAAATAGCTTTCGTCGTCCAGAACGGAAGACGTCCGCGCTATTTTTTGGTCATCCACCGACACTGTGATTTAACCGTCTCAATCTGCTCCTCCGTGTACTCCGGCGACCTCGTCTTCTTCCTGCAGACGATTCCTTCCATCTTGAGGGTCCGATGGATCAATACGTGGGAGCAGCCATATTTCCGACCGGCGTCACGCAGGCTGGTTGCGTCCTTGTTGTAAACAGCTTCTCTAACGATGTCTTCCTCAGCTTCGTCATTATCGTCACCGGACGACCACTTCCGACCTTCCGCTCTACGTTCAGGGAACCCAGGATACGATATACCGTACTGACAGGTACATTTTCTTCCTTAAAATGTGCCACCGTGAACTTTTTTCCTTGCTGGAAATGCGTTTCGTAGAACCGTACAATGCGATCGCGGAACACGTGCTGTTTCGACGCCATCTTTGCTTTGACTAAATTCAAACAAGCAAAACCAAACACGCCTACTGTTTCTAGGGAGCCCAAAGAGCAATTTTCTTGGAGAAATAAAATTTTACGCTCTTTATTTGAGTAACTGAAAGGTATTGAAAAAATTCTCATTTTTTATTTAACACCCGTAAGCAAATTAACTTCTACTCTCTATGATAGTAGGATGAATAATGTCCGATTTTGGGTGTTTTCAATTCCATAAACATGGCTAAGCAGTGCTCAATACTTTCAATCTCCCTGTCCGGATATATTCACATATCAAGTTGAACCAGTGACAGGACAAACCTTTGGTTTGATCGAAATCAACGGTAATCAAGCGGAATAAGTCATCAAACTCAATGAGGTCTCACTCATTGATGTAACTTCACTCCAAGGGGAATTTGTAAGTCTGGTATCTCAAAAAGTTTCACTGTTACTTGGAATTTCAAAGTTAGACTTTAAAGGCAAGATGAATCATTCAAGCGGCTGTTACAGCGTGTGGGAGTTGGTTTGTTGTTAATCCTTTCCCGTACAGCATCGAATCTCACTCGTGGTGCACTTGCATAACATAGGACGCTAGAACGCTCAGCAGAGTGATGAAATCACTTGATGTATGACGTATTAAATAAAAGACGAGTGGGTAATGTCGGGGACATAACCGAGGAGACGTAGGACTACACCACGGGCTGTCAATTTAAATAACTTATTAGTAACTTGTAATTTCCCTGTACCTATTAGCAAAATTACATCTCTACGCTCTCAAATCATTCCCGAACAAATAATTCACAAATTATACTAATCAGTCAGGGTACGTTTGTGAGAAGGTAATCTGGACTCGAAGTGTGTAACGACACGATTCACTTATACACTTTCAACCAGTGCTGAAAATAATCAATTCATTCATTTGCATTCGAGCGACAAATACCATCAGCCATCAGTTGACAAAACTTCTCTTCACACCAATATTGCAGGCTCATTGGCTACTTTGATGTACGAGCATGTTTCACTCATACGGATCTCTTCTCACTGTATCTCTTCCATTCGATAAAATAACCACACTTTCAGGTTTAGGTTTGTCCCTATCATAAACTAGTGGCCGACACTCAATTGACACCCGACGATACTTTGGTTTGTTTTTAGAGAAAAACAGAGGAACAACTGGCGAGAGTGATTTTTTTAATTTCTTTTATTCTTACGCTTCTCGCATTATTATGAGAATGTGATGCTAACACATAAGTAAGGCGCATTAGAAAATGCTCTCCCATCGCCTGCTCTGTGTATGCCCTGCTTACATGACAACGAATAAACCGAAATCATGCTTCAATGCGGAAAGCCGAGATTGTGAGAATGAATTATTTGTTTTCGTTCTGCCAAATACATTCATCACATTCAAATGAGAAGGAATAACATTCATTTGACAATGAACCCTTTCGGATCTCAGTTGACAAGGTTAGCCAAATTCAAACGATCGAGCAATGCTTTCTTTGGTAACAAATGGTATTCTTTGTCATTTTCGTCGATTTCCTTCGATTGAGACTGAATTTTCACCGCACTGCTCTCAAGTATGACAACTAGTAAATGCAAGTCGAGCTTTCTTCATGAAAATCACTTGTAATCAAAACGGATTTGATAAAATGCTCCAAATCTCTTGTTGCTAATAATACCATAAAGCGTTCAAATTATCCAATTTTTTATGTTTTTAACGATTTTCTTCAAAGAGAAATTATCATCAACTATGATCATGGTCTGGAGAACACGGCGGGTGGGATAGAACCTCCCATTTCAGTGTTCCAAGTATGTTTTGATCGGTTTCGCGAAATGCATTGTCGTGCTGCAAAATAACTTTCTCGTGTCTTTGATCGTATTGTAGCCGTCGCTCGCTATTTCTTAAAACAAAGTTCAGCATCATCGACAATGACGCCGTGCGTTTTTGTGCTCTTTCATATAACATGTGTTTCCATATAACACATCTTCAAAACAAAGTGTCAACGCAACGTGACGCAAAACGCGGCATTCTGAGCCCAGCATAAGAGGGAATTGCTAACGACGTTAATATAACGTTGCCAATCTCTCCTGTTCCGTTGACATTACGTTGAGTGAAAACTGGCTTTATTTGTAATCGAGAAACCGTTTATCTAATACTTACTATCGGTTGTTCTGCTCCCTGTGTCATGGAGTACAAACACGTCGTTGCCATCGAACGAACTGATTCTGCAGTTTGACCGGCCTCCCAATGCATGTATGGGGTAAGGATGTCTGAAATAGAAAAGCGAGAATAACGAAAAAAAATATCGATACACAAGAAAATATGGGTAGGTAATGTATGGTTGTTTCCGCGTTGTATGGAAACCAATAAGAGAACATAAAAGGAAATGATAAAAATAAAACAAAAGTTAAACTAAAAATTTTCATTTAAATGTTAAAATTTCAAAACTGCATTCCGGCGTTCTTCTCTGTTGGATCACTATCTAGATGGGGGCTACGGACGTTGATGATGCTGAAGTTAAAGAAGTGGCTTCGCATACTCAATCTGCACATTCTTTCTGTAACCATTTTTAAAGTATAGGGGAAAGGGGGGTAGTTTCGGACGGGGGCAGTTTCGGACAAGGCTTGTAAAAATTAAGTGGTACAATTTTTAACCAAATTAAAAATATAAGTAAGTTAACAGCCCTCCCACCAACAGCTGTCATATCATTTGACATCTCCTGGTCATTGATCACTTACGAAAACAACACAGTGCCCTTTTTCATACATGTTTCGAAACTTTTAAGCTTGAAGTTGTAAATATTTCCCTAATTTATTTGTGAACGATTTAGAAATTTAAGTACACCACCTCAGTTATTAACTAATATGAAATGAAAAAACGTGCATACAACGGGGAAATAAAGGTCTATTTATTAGATAAAATTATGATTTGTCTTCGGATGGTGGTGGGGCACATTCGGACAACGTTCACGGGGCACATTCGAACACTGTTTAATAACTCATAAAATTTGTGTCTGATTGTTGTTTACTAACAAACATCTATTTAGTCTGATTCTCAGACCTAATGATGGTTCGAAACTACAAAAAGAAAACCGATAGAACCAGCATCAACGAAGATGAGATGAAAAGAGCTATCGAACTAGTTTCGAATAGAACGTTTTCATGATTCTAGCTCACAGGTACACCCAGTTGGGCACAATTCATGTATCTTTTCCACCTTATGTCACAAATCGCTTACAACCGCTTGATGTTTCAGTTATGGGCCCTTTCAAGCAAAAGCTCTCAGTTTCCCAGAACGATTGGCTACTCAACCATCCTGGAAAAACTATTTCTATACAGGACCTTGCAGGTATAGTTGCATTGGCTTATAATGATTCTTTCAATCTGAGTAATATCCTAGCTGGATTCAAATTGACAGGTTGCTATCCATTCTCAAGGAAGGTTTTTTCGGACAAATGACTTCACCTACTGGAGCGGAGGTAGCAACTGACTCATCGGGTAATACAACAATGATGCAAAACATTGCATCTACAGCACAGATAGATTTTACTTTGGCAACTTTGTGTTGAACGGAAAATGTTGAACCTTTTCCAAAAACTTCACCGCGGAAAACCACCACTCGAAAACGGGTAAAAGTAAAATCACGAATTTACTGACTCTCACAGCACACAGTTTCCGTTCAGACAAATACTGATAAACAGAAAAATACAGAATATGCTGGAAATAAAAGGAAACGGAAGTAATTGTTGATAAACATAAAATTTTAATTTTTTTTTTTCGTTGTCCGAAAGTGCCTCCGGACTGTCCAAAACTGCCACATGGGGCACATTCGGACAAAAAGGCAATTTTCAAACATTCGAATAAACCATTCTTAATCGCATCAATGCACACCTCTAACACGCTCATATGATACATTGATGTCAAAATGACAACCAGGATGAATTCAGGATTTTTTTTCAAGTTTAAAAAAAATATTAAAAATTAAAGAAAAAAAAGTGTCCGAATGTGCCCCCCTCTCCCCTACTGGTTTTGGTAAACAAAACACAATACGCTTGTGCACGGTTTGTGAACTGTACAACAGTTCGGGCCTGATCACGTACGTCACTTCACGGTGAAAACAAATCATTTCGTTTTCACCGTGAAGTGATGTTCGTAATCAGGCCCTTCATGTCGCAAACGTTTCATCTTTCCTGCACGCGAAACGTTTATCTTCGAATAAAGTACTAGTAGCAGCTGAATACTACTGAAATTATTGAGAGAGTGATGAATTCATTCAAACTCTTGTGATCATCCTTTCTCTTCAGCATTTCAGATAAACGCTCTTCTGCTTTCTGCCGTACTGTTCTCTACCGCTCCTCTAACCCATCTTAGTAACCAAACGGGCACACATTTTTCCATAGATCTGCCTTGAGCTCACCGAGTAGTTTGATAGCTTTGACAATGACAGCTAATTTTGCAGCACATCTCATATCCTCTAGGCCGGAGCTTGCCTGAAACCGATGTATCATTTATTGAAAGTTTCGAGCTGCCGCACCAAGCGATACTGAGGCGTAAATGTCATCATGTACCTTAATGTAACTTTGCTCGAATGTAAGAAACTACATTTACTACACATACATCTGCCAGTCATTCGTGTGTTTGTGATGCTTATCATAGCCACTATGTTTAATCAAATCTTTTTATCTCAAAAGATCGTTTATGAGCCGATTTCGAACTTATTTTTGTTCAGATCATATTCAGAAAAAACAGCAAGTGGGTTATATCTGTGGTATAACCGCAAGGTTGACGTTGGTTTAGTGAACATTTGTTTGAAGTTGAATCTGAATCCATTCTGAATGATTGAATAAATGAATATTTGGGGGAATTCGAAAACGAGAGCGTTACGTTGGAGTCACAAGGATTTATGCATCCAATATTGGATACGAAAATATTCTACTGATGAGGAAGAACAATCTTCAGAAGCTTTCCTGTTAATTGCACTTGATTTAAAATTCACAAAACGAAATGTATTTGGTTGCCGCATTATATGAATAGAACATTAAAATAAACTCTTTGACTTGAATGTAATTTTCAATTCCAAAGGGAACTGGCAGATTATTTTTCAGCAACGATAACATCTTTCCGGATTGTTCTCGATGCTCGATGCACGCCAGTGGTTAATGCTAACTCGATAACCACCAAACAAAAAGAATTACGCATATGATGATGTTCAATGAGTACATGATTGATCAATGAAATATGCTTCGTTCTCTATTTTTTTTTTTCATTTCTTCAACATTATCCGAGAAGTTCTTTGTAACGCTTTTCAGTTAGCCGTGATCGTCATGCAACAAAATTCTATTTTTATTCCCAAATAAATTTACGCGCACCTATATGCTTGAACAGCTATCTTCGATTCTGGGACTTTAAGAGATGTACTTCCTGAGCCATGATGATAAAGCACGTATGTGTATGTGTGTGAGTGACGGCTGCTTCGATGCCTCGAACGGAATCAATTTTCAATGCTAGTTCCTTACTTGGTCGCCTTCTCTTCTCCTCCAGATGGATTCTCTTTTGGCCTAAGGGGGAATTTTAACGATCCCGACGTAAAAATCGGTCCTTCTGCGCTCCCTCACAGTTCGAAACATACTGAATGCGTTTCACCACCAAAATATCTCCTCAATATTGTAGCGGACCGGGTTTCAAAAGACTGGAAAACAAAAAGCTCATCTAAAAATACTAGGGACATTTACTCGACACACGGGTAACGTGAAACTTTCATGAATAATAAATGAACGATTACCGGCTCACATATGTATTTTGTGGAGCCGATCTGGCGTGGAGGTAACATCCATACTTCTCACGCTCAAGATCACGAGTTCAATTCTCACTCCCGACAATCTTCCAAAATGGAAGGTAAAAGTGACGAACCAGCCAGAAGCGTTGAAAGTCACTATAATACAGAAAAAAAAAAAAAAAAAAAACATGTATTCATGACTTTTACTCCTAACCTAACAATGACGACGAACTTTCTGGGTGGACTACTGATGTTACATTAACACAATTTATTGTTATATTTAGCCTTTGCTTAAACTAACGGGACATCACATGTGCATATGGACAATTAAACTACACAGGGTACCTGGGGAGTGCGGAGAGGACACAAGTTTCCCCACGCATTCCTTCTGCTTTCTTAATGTGCACTTCCGCCGGTTGTTATCGTCCAGTGGATCCGTAGAAGGCGCGATGATGACGGCGTTGCCTTATTCTTAGTGTGGTTTATTCGCCGGACTTTGTCAACGATTAATTACCCTGATAATTTAATTTCATTTAATATTAAATAGTCCCTTAATACTGTGGTATTACTACCTGTCGTAACTTGTAGCACGTTTGAGAAAATTAGCGTTTGATCGTCTAACTAGGAACAATAATCACACTAAAACAATCCGAATTTATTATCACAAAGGCCACACGTTATACAAAAAGAACTTACGACCCAAACACGCGAACAAACACACAATGGTTCCGCGACGTCGGACAGTTCTTGGCAAAATGGCCGAAGAACATTGTAGTCCTCAGATAAGCCGCATGGTATCTCGCGATACAGAGCTCAACCTCAGCCGAAGACAACTTCCCCAAAGCATCCCATTGTGTCCAAAGCGTCCCCTATCCTTAAATACAGCCTTCTCATTCGCTTCCCCTAACTCAAAGCCACGAAAGTAAGCGCTGCGCGAATAGACACTCATTGGCCGAATAAATTTGGCAATTGAGCTTTCGTCCTGCTCCAGAGGGGTGGGATGGGAAACCTAAGCTTCTAAGCGTATAATGGAGTATCTTTTAGTTAACCTTCAGGTGTGACTTAGTAAAGATACACTGTCAATGTTTCAGTGTGAGTTTATGATTTTTTAATATTTGAATCTGACCTTATTAATAATTACTAATTATCCGAACCAATAAACAAATAAATAAATATACACAGAAAGATTGTAAATAAATTAACTGAAAAATAAATATGCACCCAAATAATAAATAAGTAAATAAATAATCTTTAAACATTATGTGACGATAATAGTTGTGCCAACTGTTATATTATGCTTTTTGTCCGTTAACTTATCGAGAGAAGGTGTGGTTGACCATAGCAATTTGGAAGACAAACTAGAGGCGAATGAACTTTCTTAGTTTGAAACTTTCAGCGACTGAGCAATAACTGATGGAAAATTATATGATTTTCGCAATGCGAAACATTTTGTATAGAACACTGTATAGAACCTTTAGAGCCCCCGCAGACTGCAGACTGACTTGTCGACCGATATTTCGGTCGACTTCTTGATCAGTACGGAGAGGTATGCATGTGCGCACATTACACCGATTCAGTTGGGTCGGTTTTTGCACTAATAGGCCGATCCTACCAAACTGTCGGCTGAAAAAAAGTCTGTAGTCTGCGGGGGCTCTTAAACTTGAAGATTCATTCGCCTCTCGCATCTGTAATGACCATTTTCTCAGGCTCCTCGGTTTTGTAGTCCGTGTTGGGGAAACTAGTTTGCACAAATACAAGTGAGCACAAAAGTACCCGCAGCTACCATGTATTCACCATGTCTATTTTCCCAAGCTCCTTTGTTTTGAATTTGGGGAAAACGCATTCCGCTGTTATGGGGGGTTTACATTAGGGAGATCTATAGCTATAGATGGATTTATTCACGTGAATATAGGTGTAAACGGGTGAGAATAAATATGATACACTTATTCGAGGTATATATAACTTGAATAAATTCAGCATATGTAAACGCTTGTGAATTTCTCACTGGTGAGAAATCACTAAAGTTGGATGCAGTTCTACTTCAGGTGAATAAATTCACCGAAAATATGAATATATTCATTATAGAAGTTCACGATATTCATAACTTCGGTGAATTTATTCACCTGAAGTAGAAATTCATCCAACTTTTGTGATTTCTCACCAGTGAGAAATTCACAAGCGTTTACATATGCTGAATTTATTCAAGTTATATATACCTCGAATAAGTGTATCATATTTATTCTCACCCGTTTACACCTATTTCACGTGAATAAATCTATAGCTATAGATCTCCCTAATGTAAACCCGCCATTAGTCTGGTTGCTCCTTTTGGTCGGTACAATTGAGGGAGCACAAATCGTGGGATGTAGCGCGTTTAGATAATGCTTGACATTTCACAATCATTCAACTGTTTATCTCTGGATAAATAGAATTTTATTTTTGTGATAGATGAGTAGAAATATTTTCTACCAATTGATACAATGATACAAACATCTGTTCGGTCTATCAAAAAACGATCGAGTTATAAGCATTTAAAGTTTTGCATTATGTTATATATGTTTAGTTTTTAGATTTTCATTGTATTCCCCATATCCTCCCGGTAGCCGTAGTCCTACGTCCAAATCTTCAGCCAGAACTGTTGCTAATAGTCCATTCTGAGAGTCGTATAGCATTTTGTACTTCTGGTACGATTTGCGATAAAGTGTTCCTCTAATTTACTCCAAACTTTGAACAATCGGTTAAAAAAAAGGGTGAAGGTATCAATATGAAACGTTCACGGGTGTTTTGGGGATACCTTAGGCTAAAAATTTATCTGCAAACATCAGAACTTACTGTAATATTTGCAAAATAACAGATGATTTTCTAAAATACTCCCAAAAATCACTGTTTTTAGCACTTTCTGGAAATCGATGCAAAAAATTTAAATAAAATTTTGTTTTGTCAGAGCAATAAATGGTGCGGTGCGATTTATTATTTTTGATTGAAGTTTCAATTGCGGTCATTTAACCGCTCTGGTAGGTTTAGTGTTAAATATCTCGAGACCATTCGTCATATTTTGGAACGGGCAAATT
The DNA here is from genome assembly GCF_029784135.1 of Toxorhynchites rutilus septentrionalis. NCBI lineage: Eukaryota > Metazoa > Arthropoda > Insecta > Diptera > Culicidae > Toxorhynchites > Toxorhynchites rutilus. The sequence goes on from NC_073746.1 coordinate 268,426,595, forward strand.
CTGCTTTTAAAAACATATAAAATACAGCTATAAAAAGTGTTTCTCGATGACTGGATTGCTCGTTGGAAAAAGTGTATTTGCCTCAGAAGGGACCTTTTTTGAAGGAATTAATATAAATTTAGATGATAAATATTGCATTTTGTTTAAAAACACAAATCCCCGGTAATTATATATGCGAATCAATAGTAAAAATACAATATAAAAACAAAAATACAAACCATCGACAAAATCCCGCATGAGTAGATATTGCTCCTCGGGAGGAATCTGCATTGTTGCGCGCCATTGTAGCATCCCCTGTAGATTGTAGTTTCATCCCGCCAGTTACGTGCAGTATGAAAATACAGTGGAAAGTAGATAAAAACATCATGAAATTTCAATATTTATCGTTATCGGACAGTTTCTCCTCAGTATATCAACTAGATCGATTGTAAAATATAAATATAAAAATAACCAACAATGTTTGCCACTCACGCTGGAAATCGCACTGAAGAGTTTGATTCGCCCCTGTGGCATCGTGTGCACGAGCGCTGCACCGAGTGCTGACTTCAGCGGTGCATGATAAGATTTCCAGAAACCAAACCCGGACACGATTCCTGCGAGCAATATGATAGTTTCCGCAGCATCCAGCATCTCGAGATTGTCCACAGCAGCTATAATACCTTTCATATGGCGCTCGTGAAGGATTTCGACTGATGGGTTTAACTGAGTGAGAACGTTCATTACATGGTTCCTGGACTCTGTGGAATCTTCACAGGTAAAAGCTACAATTTTAACTAGTATCGTGTAGAGCAGCGCTTCATCACGCAAAGCTGCAGAAGCATCGACATCGTTGTTGCTGCTAGTATACACGCAATGGTAATCTTCAATGAGAACTTGGCAGAACATTACCAACTCATACCGGCAGGATTCGATCAGCTTGTGGCTGACTTCATGACTCGCCAGTAGCTTTAAAATTTCAGACAGATCCTTCAATCTCTCGGAATCCGCTGAGCTGTACATTGCTATTAGACTTTTCAAGTGCCATTCACTGTGAGACTTCATGAATTCAGTCTGTACGTGTTTACTCCACGTGCTGTATTCAAGTAAAACACTACACATCTTGACAACTTCAATTGCTTCCGCCACTATAGCTTTATCCCTATCCTTACAGATTCTGCACAGTACAGCATATACTTCCACGAACATCGGAGAAAGGGATTTTTCTGCGTGGATAAGTATCATTTTGAACAATTTGAGTGAATGTAACCGAATGCCTTCTTTCCACTCTTCCATTTCTTTCAAAACCGTGCCCACCATTACCAGACTACGCTGAACAATTGCGCGGCAAGCAATTGTGGGTCGTTCATATTCCTCAGGATAATTGGAAGGAATCTTATCGATCAACTTTATCTTTGAGAGCTCAGTTTCGTTTTCCAGGTAGTATTGCTCGCCTACTTCCTCCCAGCGTGCCTCGATATCTCCGCAAACTTCTTCATTGTCGTCATCTAAACTGCAATATGCAAATCATCATTAGTTTCGGAAAACTCTTGCTTATATTAAGCTAACCAGCACAACACCAGTGGAAGTATTCGAGGGAAAAATGAATAACGATCTTTAAGCCGCAAGAGCAACATACATCCAACTCGTCCACAGGATCTTCTCACAAAAGGAACGCTATCCATCAGAAGTGGAGAAATTTCCATAAATATTCTCGTCATCGATTCCGAGCTTGAGCTGATATAGAGTGCCAAAATGCCAAGTGTCTCGACGCCAGCTGCTCTGTTGGCCGAATGACGATGCTTCAATACAGTTATTGCTGGAGCTACCAGTGCTTCAACTCGAAAATGCATGCTATGTGTTGCCAGGGCAAGACGATGTACCATATCACAGCTTAGCTTTTGTGCCGCTGGAAAAGGATCCGTTAATGTATTCGCGAGAATATCAATTATGTTATCGTAAGCCCTATGTAATGGATTTCCCCGGATGTTTTCAGGGTCTTCATATTTATTAATTAAAACGTCTAGCTGTTCCAATAGCTGGAGACGAACTTCTTCACTATCCTCGAGCGTTTTCGCGCCACCAATTCGGCGGGTGATTATAGGCACAATATAATCCAGATAGCAATCTTTGGCAGGTAATTTATCTAGCAACTCTCCCATAACCGTAATTGCTAGGCTCCGAATTATCTCGAACCGGTCATCGTAGCATCGAAGAATGTGCGCATAGGTCTTCCTGAAGATCGCGTCGACAACGTCTGCTGCCAACTGAGATTCCATCACTTTGATAAACTGGTTGAGCACATTTTGGCGGGTTCCACGATCAGTGCTCCGAATATTTACACAGAATAGTTCCACAAATGTTTTATTCTTGTCGTCGCTCATTTTGTGACCGAGAATGGCGCTTGTTCAACTAACAATGGAAAAGAATCACATGAAACACTTGTTTAGAAGAAACAATCAAACATACCTGTTACCATGACGAGCACCGGCTGGCGGAATTAGCATGGACAATTATGTTCAACGACCGTTGCTAGTCGTTATACGATTTTGCTGTTGCTATCCGCAGTGGTCCCAGGAAAATGGATGAAGTCTAGTCGAGTGATTTTTTTACATAATATAGGGATGTTTGATCAGTAGTTCATATCTTTTTACAATTACTATACATTTTGATGTTTTTTTTAACAAATTCCATTGTGGAATGGTATTTGATCCAAACTGTGTAGAAGTAATATCATGAAAATAGTAAATTGGTCTTATTTCGATCCGCATAAGCCATCGTATGATGAATCAATCGTCAGTCGTTCAGCTTGTTGGTGTTTTGCGGAATCTCGCAGACCAAAAAGGGTACTCACACCTCAAAATATCAATATCGTTTTTTAATTAGATTTTAAAAGGCGTAGCACTTAAGGCTTTCGCCTCGCTGTAACATCTAGAGCCTTATAAATAACCAAGTAGTCTTCAAAAATTTTATAAGCTTTGTATCGTTATCGGTTTCTTGGGATAGGATGTCGTGAAGAGAATGAGCCAGACGAAATTTTTGTCGATGTTCTTTGTAGGCTCTACATTCGACGAGCATGTGTTTAACAGTGTGCTTAGTGATCCCCGATAATCGTTCGATTAATCGATTAATCGAATACTTCCTACAGAAATCGATTATTAATCGAACGAATACTGCACAACCAATAATCGAAGCGAACGAATAATTTACATCGATTAATCGATTCAAACCCAGAGCAAAAAAACCGTACAGCCGCTGCAGTTTTATCCTGAAAATCAATAATTATCTCTGACGCTCTCCTAAACTCCTAAAAGAAGCTCAATGCCCTCGATGCGAGATGAGCTTCGTTTACGAGTTTAGGGGAGCGTAAAAGATAATAATTGATTTTCAGGCGTAATGAACATTTTTTGATTCCAGATGGCTTTCTAACAAATGAGAAATATTAGTCTAACTAATTATTTCTCTCAGTGTGACGATTAATCGATTAATCGATTATTTGGATCGACTAATCGTATCGAATAAGAAACTGCTTAAAAGTATTCGATTAGTGGATGAACGATTAATTTCAAAAATCGGGGATCACTAAGTGTGTTGCACTCCGCAGATGATACAAACAAGACGGGTCTATGGTACTAGGTGAGGCCGTTTCGTCACTAAGTTGGTTAGGGGAGCGGTATATGAAAACAGCACGGAAGAAAGTAGAAGGGGAATTATTTGCTTGTAGCGTGAAAGAGACAGACTGATCACGAGCGAGCTTCGGCAATAGCGTATTGTGTTTTGTTTACAAACAAAACACAGTAGACTTCCAAGATGGCTGAAGAGTGGTTTTAGCAAGTTGGCCCACCTTAGTATATACTTCTAGGCGCCTTGGATACAAACTGGCTGTTCAGTTTTATCGAACAGGTACCGATGCGTCAACTTTGTGTGTGTGTGCGTGTTATTAAACATTGGAATTTTAGTTTTTTGAATGTTTCTCGTCTGAACACAACAATAAAGTTGATATGGACATGAAAACAGTTATTGTATTTTACACTATATATTTCAATTCAACCGACTTCTTACATATCTCTGGAAACTTAGAAAAATAGAATGGTTCTATAGTTATGTGTATTGGTAACTCTGAGTTGACCAAAGCTTTGCTAGACTGAATCTAGTTCGAATAATTACTTTCCTCACATGTTTTGTGTATAACTTATAGACGAATGAACTGCAAAGTTTAAAGCCTCTTAAAAACAAAGAAGTGATGTGAAGTGTACAACTCGTAACAAGAATTTGCACCATGAGAATGAGTATCTCTATGGCGTAAGATTTACGTTTCTCACTCTCTCGTCCTGGCGATTTTCCTCTCCGAGCGCGTTTACTTCGATCAAACTGAAGTAAAAAAATGCGCTACAGCAGATAGAATATGGTTTTAATGTTAAATTTTCCACATAAGATTGCTCATATGGTGTTTAAATTAATCTACAAGAGAATCTTTGGTAATGGTCTTCATACTACAAACAAAAATCACCAATTTTATGAGTTAATTCAAACGCGTTGTTGGCCAAGACTGTTACGTAAATATTCATCATAAAATTGTTCCATTGTGGAACTACATAATTTGTACAAGATTAGACTATTCAGTTTGTGGGGGGAATACTCATACGACCCAAATGGGTAATGATGATCTGCTGTCACAAAGCTGGAAAAGTTTTAGATGCTTTGTATTTACTTTGAGGGAAACTAATGCATTCAATAAAATTAAGTTTTGTTTTGAAATATTTTCTTATCTTGAGACTGGCTCACCATATTGCATTGCTACTAAAACTAACTTCAAGGATATTTTTTATTCATTTTCGACGAATATGGCTAGCCGTGTTATGAAACATCAGAACAATAGTAAGTTGCAAAAACAACATAACGATCACAAGGTTTTGATTCTGTTATTCCAGACGATATTGAAATATATTCCCTCTAATCATCATCAGATAACCTTGATAACCTTTGATGGTCATATTGATTTTGGTGACATTAAGTGGACGTTCATTGCCAGTTCATCCAGTCAGACGTTTATCCACTCTGATAATAATTGTGTGGTCCTCACGAATCATATAATCCAATGTAGTCAGCTCACTGAAATTTTACGCATACCGTTTGATAATTAGGTAGGATGTTGATAATCATTAGCTGCGATACCGTCTATTGTTCCTAAAGTGTTCATGCGACAATATGGAGACTGAATACCTGAAGTTAATCAGATTCAACCAAACAAATGTGCGGTCAAAGCAGTGTGTACACTTGAGAGATGCAACAAGTTCGAAGGAATGTGAAATTGGTCGTTCGAGAGATCTTCTGCCACATATATCAAAAGTCCACGATTTATGAATTACATACGTCCATACTAATTCATTACATTTACTTGCAAGGAAGAACTTAATCTTCAAGGGAGACGTCAGCAAAATAAAATCGACATAAGGTTATTGCACGAGAGTGAGTCAGCCACTCACTTCGGTCAATGCAATAGAGAATTAAAAATCCCATGACGAGTGTCATACGATCTCAGTTGATCTCTTTTGTACATATTGTACATAACAAGTACTCACCATCTGCTATATTAATCGTTTGTAGCTTGCACTCTCGATAAACCTTGAGTAGTAGAAGTAATGCCTCGAAAGTGCATGCAGCAGGGATTTCTCCCTCTTATTGCTTTCTTGAGATCTAGGTAGCTCATCGTACAAAGATTTCTCTCTGCGTACATATGAAGAATAAAAGAGCATCACCTGCTGGGAGTGATTTGAAAACATCCGACTAGAGGAATATACTTATTCATTTATCGGTTGACGCTTTATGGAAAATATTATATAGGGTTAATATAATACAAATACAAATAAGAAATTTTGACATTTTTTTTTGAACCCCATGTGGCTTCCATAGGATCTGTTCAGTCCACCGCTCAGCGCAGCGAACTGAATGTAAGATTGACATGATGGCGTAGGAAGTAAAGCAACGAGAGGACAACGAGCGCAAGAATACAACCAAAGGAAATAAAATTCAACCTCCAACATGAGCCCCACCCGTGGGCGCGTGGGAGCGGCACACAGCGAAAGAAGAGTGCATTGCGAGCGCAAGCAACCTGCTCTGAGTGCAGAGAGAAGACTTGAGTTTCAACCGCCGCTAAGCAAAGAAGTTTATTTCGCGTGCTAAAGTTATTTGAAGCAAGAAACTAAAAAGAATGTTTGAACTTGTTAAATATTGTAAATTTGGTGTAAATAAAATGTGTACAAAGGAATAAGTTATTTATTTGCTATCAACCGATTAATCCCTCATTCGGTCTGTGGTGTGGTTGGGTTTTGGATTGGTCCTTAACAGGACCAAAGAAGCGAATGGAATTTTCCATTTGCTTCGCATCGCACGCGGCACTGGGCCGCTCGGAATCATTTCCGTGGAAACGCATTCTGTCCTAAGTAGCATAACTGCTACTTTGGTTGAGATTGCCATATTCGTTGACCTTGCGTGTCAGCCGCATGGGCGGCTGTGGAAAAGTTTGGTTCGAACACGCACAAACATGATCGCAGCAAAATACAGTCCACTGCTTGGTGAAATAACATTTGGTCCTTCGAACCGGATGGAGGCCGGATGACATATGGATGGATTTGGATTTTTGTCAACGAATTGGCAAGCAAACTGTGCCATGAATTTGAGTGAGTGGATTGGCTGGTTGGTAGCAAAAAAATTGGAATAGTGAATCGAAAAAAGACTGGAAAAAGTGCTTGCAAATTGCAAAAAGTGAAAATTGGTGAATTGGAGAAAGACATTGGACATTGGTGAATTTAAGACATTTAATGTGCAACAAAAACTATTTCGAGTGAAATTGATTTTAAGTGCTATAAAATGCAGCGAACGCCTACTAAAAGTGGCAATGGAACTGCCAGCGAAACCGGTGCGCAATCCGGTAGCGGCAATGGCGCCGACATGGATGACTACAACACGCTCGCTAATCTTCGAGGGTTAGCAAAAGGTAAAATCACCCGCTTAAAGAACATGCTGGAGAGAGCGGTGGCGGAACAGACAGAGCTAACACCACCGCAAGTAAAAGTGTACATTAGGAAAATTGACGCTGCTTACAAAGAATTTCACAACTACCATGAACGGATCGTGGCGGTGGTGGCGCATGATCGGAAAGAAGAACAAGATTGTAAGTATGTTGAATTCGAGACGCTATACGATAACGTGTCGATTTTTCTCGAGACATGGCTCGAGAATTTTGCCGCGCCTGACTCTTGTCCTGCTGCTGGTCAATCAGCAACTCATCAGCCGTTGATTGTACAACAATCGTTTCCTCGTGCCATTCCTACATTCGATGGCAAATACGAGCAGTGGGAAAAATTTAAGATCATGTTCCAAGACGTGGTGGACAAGTCAAATGAACCATCACGACTCAAGCTCTATCATTTGGAGAAAGCATTGATTGGGGATGCTGCCGGTTTGATTGATGCGAAAACAATTGCTGATGGCAATTATGATCGCGCTTGGGAAATATTAAGAGAGAGGTTCGAGGATAAGAGGCGTATGATTGATAGGCACATTGTTGGTCTGTTAAGCATAACAAAGATAGTCAAAGAGGATCATTGCGAACTGCGAAAACTTATTGATACATGTGTGGGTCATGTCGAAAATTTAAAATTTCTGGGTCAGGAATTTTCAGGAGTGTCCGAACTTATTGTCGTACACATCCTTACTAGCGCTCTAGACAAAGAGAGCAAACGCGCATGGGAATCTTCAATGGAACATGGGTCGCTTCCGCATTATAATAACACAATCTCGTTTCTCAAGAATCGCATTTCCATTCTCGAAAGATGTCAGGTTTCCACAATTAGCAATGAGAATCAGTTTAATCGTATATCACCTAAAAGAAATGAAATATCTAACAAGCAACCTAATTCGCGAATAAATGCTGCTATGTTTTCAACTAACTGCGAGTTTTGTGAAGGAGATCATTTCGCGTTCAAATGCCCAATGCATTAAATTAAAGATTGATGAGCGGCTCAAGATGGTACGTGACAAGCGGGTTTGCTTTAATTGTTTGAGAAGAGGCCACCGTGGGTTGGATTGTCCATCATATAAATCTTGCTCGAAATGTAAGCGTAGACATCATAGCTTGCTTCATAGAGAAGGAGTTCGTCCATCGTTTAAAATTGAGAAAAGAGATACACCACCAGAGAATCAAAAACAGCATTTTACTCCAAGCACACTGACAAATCCATATGAAGGCTCATCGAAGCAGGATATTACTGCCGCTTATTCCAACACGCGTGGAAACGCAGCTCAGCAAGTGTTGCTGCTAACTGCACAAGTATTCATTTTGGATAAACATGGAAATCCGCATATATGTCGAGCACTTTTGGATAGTGGCTCACAAATCAATTTCGTTTCTGAATCGCTGCTCAATAAACTTGGAGTACATGTGGAAGAGAAGAATATATTAGTCACCGGAGTTAGCAACATCAAATCCAAAGTGCAGCATAAGGCTTGCATTCAAGTACTATCAAGGTTTAACAACTTCAGAATAAAATTGGATTGTTTGGTATCGCGTAAAGTCACTGGAATTCTGCCAACTTACGAGATTGATGTCGCTTCGTGGAACATTCCGTCAGAAATGCAATTGGCCGACCCTTCATTCTACCAACCTGGTCAGATAGATTTGCTGATCGGAATGGAGTGGTTCGATGATTTAATCAAATCTGGTCGAGTGAAACTCTTCGAAAACTCACCAACGTTAATTGACTCGCAATTCGGATGGCTTATTGGTGGAAGAGTTGATGGCGACTCTGTATCTATCTTCCATTCACATACCGCAATATCATCAGATGAGCAATTAAATCAACAAATTCAGCGTTTCTGGGAATTGGAAAACGTGGCCTCTGAGCAATGTGTGCCAACCGAGGCTGAAGAATGTGAAGCTCATTTTCAGTCAACATTCCGTCGCAATTCAGAAGGTCGTTATGTGGTTCAACTGCCGTTAAAAGAAACATGTAAGCAACTAGGAGATTCAAGACAGATGGCTATAAGAAGGTTTTACATGATGGAGTCTAAGCTATGCAAACAGCCAGAAATCAAACAACAATATGATGAATTCATTGAGGAATATGTACACTTGGGACATTGCAAGGAAATTAATGAGAAACAGGATAAAGATGGTATTCAAAAGTGGTATTTGCCCCACCATGCTGTGCTCAGACCATCAAGTTCTTCAACAAAATGTCGAGTGGTCTTCAATGCGTCAGCGAAGGTTGGCGGGAGATCTTTGAACGATGAGATGATGATTGGTCCTACTATTCAGCCAGATCTACTGACAATTATTTTGAGATTCCGCAAGCACCGATATGTTTTAAGTGCCGACATTGCAAAAATGTATCGGCAAGTCCTGGTTGATAGTTGCCACACTCCACTACAACGTATACTTTGGCGAAAGAATCCAATGGATCAGGTAAGAGTTTTGGAATTGCAGACTGTCACATATGGAATGGCAGCTGCTCCTTTTCTGGCAATAAGAGCTCTGAATCAGCTATCAAAAGATGAAGAAGTTTCATATCCACGAGCAGCTGAAGTAGTGAAAAAGACTTTTTACGTAGACAATGTTCTTTTCGGGGGTAATAATCTTGAAGAAGTTGTGAACGTTCAGCAGGAACTGATTTCACTTCTCAAACTGGGAGGATTTCATTTGCACAAATGGGCAGCTAACAACGATCAGCTTCTAGAACACATCGCAGAAAAAGATTTGGACAAATTGGTAAATATTGAAGGCACAAGCGCAAATGAAATGATCAAAACGTTAGGTTTAATGTGGGATCCTAACAATGATGAGCTTATCTTTTTATCGCAACCAGATTGTGCTACACCAAACCCTACGAAGCGTCAGGTTCTATCGATGATAGCAAGGCTTTTTGATCCCCTTGGACTGCTGTCACCAGTTATAGTTATTGCGAAAATGTTGATGCAGCAGTTCTGGAGAGAAAAAATAGGTTGGGATGACAAGATAAATGAAGAACTTACCCAACAGTGGAAAGAATTTCTAGCCGCATTGCCAACGGACGGGCAATTTCGCATCCCACGACAAGTTTTTATGAATGATGCAGTTAAGACAGAAATACATGGATTTGCCGATGCGTCAATAGACGCGTATGGCGCTTGTATCTACATACGCTCTTTATATGATAATGGCACCGCAAATATGAGATTGATAACAAGTAAATCAAAGGTATGTCCAATCACACCGCTTACTATTCTTAGAAAGGAACTTTTAGCTGCACTGCTATTACATCGATTGGCAATCAAAGTTGTTACTGCAATGGAACTAGAGCATGTTCCAGTAGTTCTATGGAGCGATAATCAAGTCGTTCTCGCTTGGTTCAATAAACCACTTGAAAGATTGCAAATTTTCGTTAGAAATCGAATCTCAGAGATCAAATCTAATGACACCGTTACTTGGAAATATGTACGATCAGCCGACAACTCAGCGGACATAGTGTCCCGTGGAATGTCTTCAGAAGCTTTAGCTAACAACCGTTTGTGGTGGAACGGACCATCCTTCCTGCGGACAATTGAGTATAAAGAGGAATTGCTGGAAGTAATGGACGAAAGCGAAATCCCAGAGCTTAAACCAGAGACAATTGCTAACGTTGCTATTGTGGATGAAACACTTTCGATCTTTGAGAAATTCGACTCGTTTCGTAAAACGCAAAGAATAATAGGCTACATTCTACGCTTTATTGCTAATCTTCGGTCCAAACCTGAGGAAAGGAATTTCTCCAAACGACTTTCACTTACTGAAATACGAGAAGCAACAAAATGCATGATACGAGTAATACAAAAACATGAGTTACATGATGAAATCGAGCGCATTCGTGCTGGCAAGCAATGCAAACGAATTGAAAATCTCAATCCGTACATTGATAGTGATGACATCTTGCGTGTTGGAGGCAGTGACACGAAGCTGCGTTACTTGCTTCAAATCGAACCCAAGACTAGCTGGTCAATTCATGGGCGATTTACCATCATGTCGAATCAATGTGGCACCTGCTTTTTTGAAAGTTGGTATCGATTACGCAGGGCCTATCTATGTAAAACAAACGACAAGAAAAGCGACTTCCGTGAAGGGATATATTTGTCTATTCGTATGTATGGTGTCTAAAGCTCTTCATTTGGAAGCAGTTGAGGATCTCTCGACTGATGGATTTCTTGCGGCACTTCGACGATTTGTTTCGCGAAGAGGAGTACCAAAAGAAGTGTATAGCGACAATGGTACAAATTTTATCGGCGCTAAATCAGCATTGAACGAGCTCTACAGACTGTTTCAGACATATATTACGAAAGATAAGATTAATAGTTTCTGTCAAAGAAATAAAGTGGACAACCATTCCCCCAAGTGCACCTCACTTTGGAGGTTTATGGGAGGCGGGAGTAAAGAGTGTTAAAACCATTTTGAATCGCGTTTATCAATCAGCTAATTTAACGATTATGGAATTTGCGACTCTTTTGTGTCAAATCGAGGCAATTTTGAATTCTAGACCCTTATTTTCCCATTCTTCCGACCCAAAGGACCCAGAAGTTTTAACCCCCGGACACATGATTATTGGCAGACCTCTAACAGCCATACCCGAACACTCTTTTATTGATATTCCTATAAATCGATTGCACCGATGGCAACGCATCCAACAGCTGAGACAGCATTTCTGGAATCGCTGGTCTCATGAATATTTGGCAGAGCTTCAATCAAGAGCGAAATGGACAAGAAAGAAGATCAACGTGGCAATAGATACAGTCGTTCTCTTGAAAGAAGACAAGGTTCCAACTCAACAATGGAAGATAGGCCGAGTTGTTCGAACCTACCCTGGTTCTGATGGCCTAGTTCGAGTTGTGGATGTACGTGTTGGTGATACTACATACAAAAGACCGATCCATAAGCTAGCGTCGCTACCCATTTTGGACAACGCATTGATTGAGGACAAGGATCAACAAAGCAACTTTCCTTCTGCCGTGGGAGTATGTTCAGTCCACCGCTCAGCGCAGCGAACTGAATGTACGATCGACAGGATGGCGGAGGAAGTAAAGCAACGAGAGGACAACGAGCGCAAGAATACAACCAAAGGAAATAAAATTCAACCACCAACATGAGCCCCACCCGTGGGCGCGTGGGAGCGGCACACAGCGAAAGAAGAGTGCATTGCGAGCGCAAGCAACCTGCTCTGAGTGCAGAGAGAAGACTTGAGTTTCAACCGCCGCTAAGCAAAGAAGTTTATTTCGCGTGCTAAAGTTATTTGAAGCAAGAAACTAAAAAGAATGTTTGAACTTGTTAAATATTGTAAATTTGGTGTAAATAAAATGGGTACAAAGGAATAAGTTATTTATTTGCTATCAACCGATTAATCCCTCATTCGGTCTGTGGTGTGGTTTGGTTTTGGATTGGTCCTTAACAGGACCAAAGAAGCGAATGGAATTTTCCATTTGTTTCGCATCGCACGCGGCACTGGGCCGCTCGGAATCATTTCCGTGGAAACGCATTCTCTCCTAAGTAGCATAACTGCTACTTTGGTTGAGATTGCCATATTCGTTGACCTTGCGTGTCAGCCGCATGGGCGGCTGTGGAAAAGTTTGGTTCGAACACGCACAAACATGATCGCAGCAAAATACAGTCCACTGCTTGGTGAAATAACAGGATCTATGGTGAAAAACGTATTTTTCATTTTGTTTGGGGTCGTTACAACAAACTAATGTTCACAGCAGCAATTTTCGTGTTTCGCAGATTGAAACTGAAATTTCATTTACTTAATTAATTTCATTTCTTTTTTTTTCAGATTCTACTTGCATTTTACAGATTCTTTATTAATTTTACAATTATAAGGAAGAAGGAAGATGAAGAAATCGACGACGAGAAAGGTAGAAATTCTTACCATAAGAGGACGAAGTTTCATTAAGGCTTCGGTTGCTCGAGTAATTTGATTTCACTAAAAATACACGTTCTTGTAAATTGTACATTTTGACACTAAAAACCATCCGATCAGACTGAACGAGTAGCCGAATATTATCATCCCGAAGTGGGGAGTGCAGTGTTACCATCGACGGAGCGAAATTTTTTTTATAAGAAGCTGTTCGATTTTGCGTGAGCATTTACTCTGAAACACCCTGTATGATTCACTATGAGAGCTATGGTTAAAAACGTATTTTTTTCACATCTTAGACCCTTCTCATTTCACCATTAGCTGTTCCTCATTCGAATGAATCATGCGACTTTTAGGATCCCAGATCAGTGCCTCGCCTCAATGGACTCATCGGCTTCGGAGTCTTCAATGAATATTATTGTACCTTCCATAAAACGCATGTTTCGTTTATGTTGTTGAACTCACAGCAAACGATCTCGCATTGGGGATGATTTTCAACAAGCCTGCAGTCCTTCTCAGATAGTCTTAGAGCGATAGAGACTCTTCGGTCAATGAAGCCTAGTAGACACTGTACTAGATTATACTGATCGAAAGATCTTATAAGAAAACCTTTGTATGAGCTTCATCGCATCTCTCAATACATGTAAATATATTTTTACATACATTTTACTCTCGCCCTTTAAAGATATTGAAAGAAAAATATCTGGAGGCACTGTTATTATTTCAAGTCGTTAAACGGATCAAGGCGCCTAGAAGTATATACTAAGGTGGGCCAACTTGCTAAAACCACTCTTCAGCTATCTTGGAAGTCTACTGTGTTTTGTTTGTAAACAAAACACAATACGCTATTGCCGAAGCTCGCTCGTGTTCAGTCTGTCTCTTTCACGCTACAAGCAAATAATTCCCCTTCTACTTTCTTCCGTACTGTTTTCATATACCGCTCCCCTGACAAACTTAGTGACGAAACGGCCTCACCTAGTACCATAGACCCGTCTTGAAACGGATAACCGTAAACGAAATGTCGGCTCACATCTTGCAACATTTATATTTGTTATGACAGTATTCGCGCTGACGGTGAAATAGTGTCGACATCTGGATACGACTTTAGTTTATATGAGGCCAACTATTCTCTATTAGATTAGTCGGCCCTAAGGCAGTTTTAAATTGCTAAAATTTGTATGAAATTTTTTTTCTTGGCGTTATTTGACTACTAGAAGTACGTTGTTCTGACCCTAATTTAAACTAGCTTCTATGAATTTTCAGATATTCTCACCAAAACATACCATTATAATATAAAATTATTTTTCGACACAATTTTTGTATGATATTTTTTCACTGCTTGTAAGCAGAACTGATTTTCATTTACATAGAGTACTAATTTGATTTGGGAAAAATATTGTTTATTCATAATTTTGATTTTAAAAGTGTGTTCATTTCTCTTGCAAACCCATATTGTCATGCCTACTCCCCCATTTTGTAATAAGAAGCTCAATGCCGTCAATGTCTCAGCGTCAATGCGGATATTTCAAAAGAATGCAGAAAGTCCCGAGAGTACACAATTGGGTAGAGTGGAAATGTATGACGTCAAATTATCCAGTTCAATTTTATGAGCATACCAGATAAAGGTCTGAAAAATGATTTCATGCGAAGAATAAAGTATATCACTTCAAATGGAATCGTTTATTATGGTGCTATTATGCCCTGTTTTATGGTTTACAATAACGCCATGTTTGTGATGAGATTGATAACAATGACGTCATCCAGTGTACATCACTTTATCATTTAGTGTGTTTGATTGCAGGCAAATTGTTTATTTACATTTTGCGCTACGCGTAAATCCTAGCAAAATTATCTCTCTGTGTCCAACCATATATTTATAAATATGTCGAAAAAATTAGAAGACTATTTAAGTTGCTGCAGGCTGTGTTTAGAATGGGAAACAAAGGATCTTATCGGTATATTCGATACTAATCTGGTGGGAGAAAATGTAACGTTGCAAGTCGCTTTGCACAAAACGACTGGTATTGATGTAAGTATATCTTCAACTCCAACAGTCAGCTTCCGGTTCAAAAAAAAAAAAAACGACGGCTAGGATTTTATTTTCCAATAATAATTTCACGTTAAAATATTTTTTCCCGAATTGCAGTGCCAAGAGGGCGATCATCTACCGGCGAGAATATGCAAGCAGTGTCTGACTCGTTTACAGGATGCGCACAATTTTATCGCGGTAAGCTGCTACAATCATTCGCTCTTGGAATCACTCAAACGGGAGGCCCTAGAGAACACGAAGCATTCGAAAAATATACCTAAGGTGGAAAACCAGAAAGCAGTAAATTATCTTAGTGTAACTATTACGGATTTCAATAATTGTGACCATAAAGAAGAAATGCTGGAAATTGAACGTCTGGAAAATGGGAGTGACGGTTATTTAGCAGAAGACACCGGAAGCGACGAAGAAGAAAATCATAGCAAATCGCCGGGAAATGAGGACCCAACGGATGCGGTAGACTTTATTCTACAAACTTTCCAGAACGAACCCAAGAAACCTGCACCGAGGAGGCAAATCATAAAGGATCCAGAGAGGAGACATCAGTGCGAAGTTTGCGACAAGTCTTTTCAACGTAAATCGAACTTGGTCGATCATTTGCGCCTGCATGCGAACGTTAAACTTTTCGCGTGTAGTTATTGTGACGCTGCGTTCGTTCAGGCAGGCAATCTGAAAAGCCATCTTCGGAAACATACTTTGGAAAAGCCTTATGGCTGCGACGTATGCGGTAAAAGTTACACTCAGTCCAGCGCATTGAAAACTCATATGAGGTAGATCAATATAAAAAGTCATATGAGGTAGATCATAACAAAATCTCCCATTTCAACAGGTCTCACACCAATACTCGAAATTATATATGCGACGTGTGCCAGAAAGGATTCACCAACAGTTCGGATTTGAACAAGCACAAAATAACGCATTCGGATTTGCGGTATTTCACGTGTGTACTTTGTATCAACCGCTTTTTCGCACAAAAAATTCACCTGAAGAAACATTTGCATGCGTTTCACGCGGAAGAGAACTTTGAGGATCTACTGCGCGAAGGAACTCTCAAAGAGGGTGTCCGAATAAATGGAACAGGGGCTAAAAGTAGAAAGGAAGATAGTGATTCTGACTGAATCATAAAGCACCTTTTATAGGGCAAATAAATGTGACAGTTTTTATGTTTGACAGTTTTAATGTTGAACGATCCTCACTAGATGTTGAACAGTTAGTTTCTTACTTCAGCAACATTCATTCGTGAGACCAAGGCGCTTAGAAGCAAAACACAATCCACGTTGACGGCATTGAGCTCCGTATTACGGAATGGGGGAGTAGTCATGACCGAGATGGTGGAGTTAACAGGTGGCTCACAATTTACACTATTTAGAAAAGACGTATGAGGGATGGCAAGACGAAAAGTTTGGACTTGTTTATGTTATTAATTACGTTGGTATGGTTACATTTGATTTCGTCGAAGGTATTCGAAGCAGTATAATAAATAAACAGTTGTCGTTGAAAATAGTAACCTAGTAACCTTAATGCATATGCTTCTGCCAGCTGGCTCGGCTAATGTGATTCAGGGAATGCTTTGATCGTGGTACCGCCTCTGGCGCATAATTTGCAGCTTTGTTTTTTGTGCTGGTTCATAACGGCAATCAACCTTGCCGGCGAAACTGTAGTCAATGTTTAGTATTGTTTGGATATCATCTATGTAAATAAATTCAAACTTACGGGATACGTCCGAAAGGCAATTCTGACATTACGATTTACCTTCCACTTCACTTTCCTTGGTCATGACTATTCGCTTTGACGGCGGAATGGTGCCGACATCTGGATACGACATTAGTTTGTATGAGGCCAACTGCAGTTTTAGATTGCTAAAATTTGTATGAAAATGTTTTTCTTGGCATTATTTACCATAGTCATGCCTACTCCCCCATTCCGTAAAACGAAGCTCAATGCCGTCAACTCGGATGGGTTTGCAGAAGAAATGAACACAGTTTCAAAATAAAAACTATGAATGAAAATTATTTTTCCTAAAAAAACTCTATGTGAATGAAAATTACTTTTACTTGCAAGCAGTGAAAAAATATCATACAAAAATTGTGTCGAAAGATAATTTTATATTATAATGGTAAGTTTTGGTAAGAATATCTGAAAATTCATACAAAAAAAAAACGGATGGGCAATGTCGGGGACATAACCGGAAAGACGTAGGACTACACCAAGGGGTGTCCATTATTCGAATATCATGGAGCACAGATCCCAGAATGACCAACTTTTCATGTACAAAATTACAGAAAAAAAAATCCAAGGATAAAATAAAACCTCAGCAAACACTCAAACGTTTAGATTCAAATACGAAAAAATCTAAATTTGTCGTGCGATGCAAATATTGTAGGGGTTATTGTTCAGCCGGTAACAATAAAAAATTATAGGAGGTTGTGTCCAAGATACGACCGCATTGTTGACGTGGGACTACGCTGTTATTTTATATAAGTCGCTTGTTTATACATTCGGATATTATTCTATAATGCTTTGGCGCACCTTACCGTCTGCTTCGCCATAACGTCAGTTTAATGCATTGATGAATTCTCAATGGCACCAACGAAGCCCTTATGATGACGGAAAACAAACAATGTTAACTGCTTGGAAAAAGACTGAATTGTGCCACACAGCTTGTACTCTACTGTAACACCCATTGCGAATTCGCTGATGAGTTGGTCAAGAGCGACCGCCTTCACCACCAGCGGGGGAGCTTGATTTTGTTGCTGCCTGGGTAACGGCGTTTACATTTTCGACCGACGCGCCGAAATCGCCTACTTCGCTGTTGTTCGATGCGGTGTCACACTCGCGAAGGTTCGGTTCAGTGCGAGCGCTTTTCACTGCACCAACATCGCGTGCATCATTAGATGACGCTTGCCTCGAAATTTTATTGCCCCTGGCAATGCGTTCGTTTGTTGCAGGGATCGAGCCTGCCTTCCTCTTCTTCTTGCTCATCACACACTACGCGAAGCGTCCAATTTATGACGAGGAAAGAAAAACACGATACGAATAACGCGAAAAACGAACAGAAAAACCAAACGACGATATCCAAGTTGGATTACCACTGGTGGGGTCCAATCTTAGATCGAAGCGCAGCGAAAGCAAAGTGAACTGGATTGCTCAACAGTCCGATGCCGAATGAAAGTTTGCCTCAGCGAGATCCACTGTTTGTACTCTAGGCAAGTATTCCCCTTCTTCTTCTTCTTCTTTTTGGCTTTAAGAGGGTTTAAACTTTTCAGTTCATTCGCCTCTAGAAGTATTCCCCTTCATTCTTCTACTTTTCTTTTGTTCACAGAGACTTTCAATCCTACGATTTCCCCTCCGTTGGTCGTCGATAAGTTGCTCGTTATTGACAGTTCTGTTCGGGAAAGCACACAAATGGATAGAACAAATGTATGGAAAAATGTGAACGCTTATAGTTTTCATGAATTTTAACCCTTTACACACCAGGGAATTGTGATGTATAGAATATCAATCAAATCTTAGGGAACTTCCGATTCGTTTGGTATGTAAATCGCCAAAATCCGTTCGCGGCAAAAATAGTTATTAACGTTAACTTTATTTCATAAAAACGTGACCTGTTTTCTGATTTGGCACCCTTAATGAAAGACGTAGTTCTACGTCAAAAACTTGATGGCAAGCATATCGTAATAGGAATTTACCGTCTGGTATCGTGATATAATGGGTTTTGCACTCCTCATGAATAACTGTGTTCTACTAGTCAAGTCCTTCATTTGATACCCATATTCATGGGGCTTTGAGAAAATATTTAATCCGCCATTTTGTAGCGGTCGTCATCTTGGATTTTTAAGAAATAGATGAAATACGCAGTTTTATAATGACTGCAGAGATAAAGGTGTGTTCCAAATTTCAGATCAACCGGTCAACAGGAAAGGTGTCAAATTTCAATTAATGTGGTACAGCGCCATAGACAAACATGTTACATACAAACATACAAATATGTCACAGCTAAATAAAACCGTTTAAAAACTCCAGCATTCTATCAAATCGAGCGCGATTAGCCACTCATTCACCCGGCGCGACGTTTCCACCGCTTTTAACACACTTCGATATGCTCTCCTGATCCACATCCCATTGAAACTCCTGTCTCTCACTCTTGCGGTATCGCACCGCATACATCCCCGGCAAATGCAGCGATATCTCTCATGCTGAGAATCAATTTCAAGATAGCGTCTTTCCTGCTTGGCGTCCGATGATAGAATGTGGCCAAGCCCCACCATCGGTCACTTTATAAAGCCATATAGTTAAGGTTGTAGCGACCGTCTATATTTATTGACGTGGGACTACGTCTAACCGGAATATATGGGGGGTAAAATGAAAACATAAACACTGAACATGGCGGAAAAAATGCAAGATTTCGAATGCTTATAACTCGAACATTTTCTACTGCATCGGAAAGATGTTTGTATCAATTGATAGGGAATATTTCTACGCATCTATCGCAATTAATAAAATGTCTTTTTTCATTAGATAAATAATTGAATAACTGTAAAATGTTAAGCGTTATCTAAACGCCCTAACTGCCTCGTTTTGATTGGCTCGATTTACGGTTTCCCCAACACAGACTTCAAAACCAAGCAGCGTTGGAGAAATCGGAATTGAAAATACATGAAAGTAGGGGGACTTTTGTTCTCTCCGAAATATGTTCCCTAACACAGACTTCAAAACCAAGCAGCATTGGCGAAATCGACATTGCAAATACATGAAAGTAGGGGCAGCTTTTGTTCCCACCGAAATGCGTTTCCCTAACGCAGACTTCAAGTCCAAGGAGCGTGGGAAAGTTAGCATTGCAGATACATGCAATTCGGGGGCATTTTTGTTCCGACTGAAATGTGTTTCCCTACCACAGACTTCAAATCCATGGAGCGAGGGAAAATTGGCATTGCTAATACATGCAAGTCGAGGGCAATTTGTTCCGATTAAAATATGTTTCCCCAACACAGGCTTCAGAAACAAGGTGTCCAGGGAAATTGGGATTGCAAATTCATGCAGGTCGGGAGTATTTTTGTTCCGAC
This sequence comes from Toxorhynchites rutilus septentrionalis, assembly GCF_029784135.1. NCBI lineage: Eukaryota > Metazoa > Arthropoda > Insecta > Diptera > Culicidae > Toxorhynchites > Toxorhynchites rutilus. The sequence goes on from NC_073746.1 coordinate 268,446,598, forward strand.
TGAAATCTGATTACCTATAAAGACTTCTAAACCAAGGTGTCTGGGGAAATCGCCATTGCAAATACATGCAAACTGCAATCAATACATACAAATGGTTACTAAGCTAAGATAGTCCCACGTCAACCTTGCGGTTATATCATAGATATAACCCACCCATTTTTTTATAATCTCTTTTTTGTCTCCCTCCTTCGCCTCGTCCATACGTTTCGCCCGTACCCGTGGTTGCTTGTAATGAATAGCTGTTTGTAGCGGGTGCGCAGACAAAGTGTATGGGAAAGTAGGGAATTCTTTCTTCCAATTTTTCATCAATTTGAACTTCATATGAGCTGAAAACCCGTAATGTGTAGCATATAAACAATTGCTGAGGATTTTTCCTATCAATGTGTGTATTTGAAACCAAAATCCATTCATAATTTGAGGAGGTATTAGCGTTCAAAAACTGAACACTTTTTCACACCGAAATATTGAAATGGGCCCCTATATTGAAAGGTTAGACGTAGTCCTACGTCAATAGTTTAAATTAGGGTCAGAACAACGAACTTCTAGTGGGTATATAATGCCAAGAAAAAAAATTTCATACAAATTTCAGCAATTTAAAACTGCATTAGGGTCGACTAATCTAATAGAGAACAGTTGGCCTCATACAAACTAATGTAGTATCCAGATGTCGACATCATTCCGCCGTCAACGCGAATACGGTTGGGCGAAATCTCGTTTGTGAACAGCCTGTCTCTCACGCTTCAAGTAAATAATTTTCCTTCTGCTTTCTTCGTACTGTTTTCATATACCGCTCCACTATACAAGTTAGGAACAAAACGGCCTAACCTAGTATAATATATCCGCCCTGCGTGAGACAAACCGGTTATGTAAACAGGGATGCCAGGTGATTTTTTCAAATGTCTTCACATGATACTAAAAAATGTCTTCAAATGTCTTCACAATCATATCGGAGGAAACTAAAATTCATAACTTACTTTTGGACAAACTTTGATAGCTTATTCATTGTTTATTCTAATTGGTATTGGTATATAGCGCATTTAATTGAATTCACCTTAAGGTTTAGGAGTTTATTTTAATAGATGTGACAAAGGATATTTTGAGCAGCTGCGAACTGTATTTTATGAGTTCAGAAATGATAATTGGCTTGATAAACCATTGATTCATTGAAACGGTGTGTAACCGGAAAACCTTCGATTTGTGAAATGATCGTTTGAAAGATCTAGGTTAATCTATTGTATAGTATAGGCCTAAAATAATAAAAACACAATGTCACAATCATTCGAACTCTCGAGTGCAAAAGAACTAATGTCTTCTAAAGACAACATGTGTTCAGACCGCGGGAAGTTCGCCAGAATTTGAAGTGAAAGTAGCTTTGTTGTTGAATTCATTCTGTATGCTTGTGGAAATATTTGGAAAAAGCGAGTGAATGACCATGGGACAAAAGTTTCCGTTGACCACTAAGAACGAAAGTAAACAAGTGACACTGATAACAAAAGTGAGCGAATGCCACTTAGACAAAAGTTTTACTTCTTTTGACGATATTTTCGACCAATAGCTAGAATTCCATGGAAATAAGATCTCCCGAAAACCCAAGTACGCTATCATACTAAAATGTCTTCAAATATTTCATAATGTCTTCAAAATGTCTCACAAAATCAAATGACTTCACAGTAAGCCAAATGTCTTCAAATTTAAGACACGTCTACAAACCTGGCCTCTCTGAATGTAAAGGCTGATTTAGACGATGCCAGTCAGCGCTCTAGTTGAAGTATCCAGTGAACAGAGAACAGACACTCTGTTCAAGTTACTTGTACCAGTATCGAACAAGTAATTGGCCTCTAACTTGAACAGCGTGTCTGTTCTCTATTCACTGGATACTTCAACTAGAGCGCTGACTGGCATCGTCTAAATCAGCCTTAAATAACCGAAATAACCCTAATGACAAAAGCAGGGATGCCAGATATGTGTAAATTGAATATAATTTTGTTTTATTATTTTCTTCGATGTTTTTTCAATTTGCAAGAATTTCCAAGTAATATGTAAGAAGAGAAAAATGAGTGTAGTCACATATTCAAAATTATAAAAGGATAAAATTGAGTATGATCTCACAGGGTACGTTTATGACAAGGTAGTCTGGAATCACTAGTGCATCAGTAATAGTGAGGCTGTGACGTGTTAGCTTTGCAAGTATCATGGGACTGTATTATAAGTTTGCCTAAATTAATGTATTTCTATGGTATTTTAGCTTAATGTATATATTTATTCATTGCAGCGTAAAGATAATCCAATCAGGTTTTCTTTCTAATTAAAACCTAGGGGAAGTTGCTACGGATGTTTTTAATGGGTTCAGCTCCTGCTTTGTGTCAATCAAGACATTTCGACGAACATTCCGGTTTTAATTTCCCGAGGCATGAGAATCGTTTGCCTTTCTGACAGTAGGAGCAACTAAAAATAAACTATTTTGTGTACTAATTGTAGAATCGGGATTTGTTTCAATTTACCTGTTCGTATCAGTTTTCGACGACATTGTACATCCCAGTCATCGATAGCACAGCAGCACAGGAACAACACATCCTGAGCACTAGTTCCGTTGTTTCAACTTTAATGGTTCACTAACTCTACTATCTCACTTATTATTGACGTATTTTCAAAAAAGGTAACAAAAAAGGTAAACACAAACACTTGTTATGAATTGCTTTGCGATCGCAGCTTTCCGTCAAAGTTAAGATGTCATAATTGAGAGTTTATAAGTGAATCGTGTCGTTACACACTTCGAGTCCAGTTTACCTTGTCATAAACGTACCCTGGTGATGGAGTGATTCTTGCTAGTATTACTGATAATGTTAATGCTACTGATCGTGTAAGGACCGCTTTAGGCTTTTATAAACATTTAGTCCAACATTTTAAATGCAGTGGATTGGAAAATTGTCTATCGTTGAATAAGATTCATTCATTCTATATTTTCTTTCTGCACTTCAACCATAATCAAATGAGCCTAAGTATTCTGAAACGCATAAATAAATAAGAACAAGCATCTCAGAATTCATCAAACATTGATCATAAATTGAATTATGATTTATTACTATTTTACCTTAAAATGATTGTGAAAACATGTGGAGACTTTTTCGTGCTGTGTATAGATGTTGAAAAAAAATCATCTGGCATCACCAGTCAGGAGAGAACCGAGGTCATAACAGAAACACAATCAAACAGCGCAAAGGCTTCGTGACGAACGGGAGCTTCGAGGAAGGTTGATTGTACGAGAAGCGATAAGCGCCTTTGTTGTGTTTCGCGTTTGTTTTTATTCCGTCTTATCACCCAAAATACCGCATAAAAATTCTAAAGTGGGTCGTTCAACGTATGTCGTCATAGTGGGAGGATTTACGGAGCATAATCGCAATGTTTACGTTAGTGAAATTCATTGTTCTATTTGTGGCTTCGGTGAGAACTGGATGGTGTTTGCGCGAATCCAACAGCCTGGAACGGAAGGTTCGTATTACATGACTAATATGTTATGGTTTCGTAACAGTCATAATATCATGAAAGAAAGGGCGATGATGAATATATCTCAATGTTTAAATTTACTCACAGCTTACAGCTTACTTGAATCCTGGATGTCCGGAGAATATCTGTTTGGGGAATAGCACCGATGTTACGTTGATTCACATTAGGGCCGACTCAGCGATAGACACGATTCATTATGTTTGGGATTTCACCGGAAAACCGACCATTTTGGTGGCTCTGACCAGTAAAAATGCTTCTCTCGTTATTCATTGGGATGACTTCTTCGCTGATAAATCAGAATCGGTTCAGTTCACTGAACAGCCAAAGTACACATTCATGACAATCATCAATAGGGTGAGTTTCGCTTGTTCATTCAGTCACTTTCAACGAACTTAAATTTTAATTGTATCTTAAAAAACTGCAGATTTTCCAATTTGATGATCCGGAGGATAAAGGAACTTTCGCCAACAATTCAGCAGTGTTTGTGTATGATCCTTATCAATTTGTATGGAATCGAACGTTGCTATGGTATAACGAGAAGGATGTGATTGCGGCCTTGAATGCTGGCAACGATTTTCTCGTCAAGGTTGTTCGATTGGATAAAACTTTTTGGCTTTGCTGAAAGCAATAACGTTTATTTTTCTTTGTAGCTCAATGCCTATTCGACACGAGACCACGGAATAGAGTATCCGCATCTGCTGCACTCTTCCAATGCAACCCAGATCGATATAGTGTTTAATAATGTCAGTTCGAAATTTGAACGCCCAAGGTTTGCCATCGAACTACTGTTTGTGGTATCAGAGCAGGCAGTGACCGGAACAGACTTTGAGATTACCAAACGAAAAAATCTGGACGACGAACATACACCTGGCATTTTTGAAATTATCGATGTGCTGTCACCGGGTGCTTTCAAATTTTCCGCTGGTGAGTGAAATGCGTTGAAACTTATCAAAGCTACAGCCGGATATCATTTACCTTCCATCCTAGTTCTTTCTATTTGATGGTTTTGTGTTCTTACGCAGGTGGTTACATCGAGTATCGTCCAGTGTCATACACCCAGCCAGAGCGAGATGTGTCCACCTCAACGGAAACCCACCAGAGCGAACCGACGGCGATCTTGTCCCCATCGGAGAAATTGAACACAACGCTGGCCTACGCAATTTACGGCCAGCGGTTGGATACCCTGCTGGTTCAGGGAATGAACATTTCGTTTGGTTTCAGCGGCGATGGTTTCTACAGCAAAACGAACTACACAACGATGACATTCCAGGTGGGCTATGGATTTCCTCCGATCGAAGAGCTGTCCGCTTTTGTTCTGATTGTGGCCGGCATCGGGATAGGTGTGCCGCTCATAATGCTCGTTATCGGTGGACTGTACGTTTTCATCAGGAAGCTAAGGAATCGCAGTGCAACACACGTTTGACTGATCTGATATCATTAGTGGTCCAACTTGGTCCAACCCTAGAACCAATTACGTCCGGAGAAAAATGAAATTGGATTATTTTAATCTTGTTTCATAAGTTGATAGTTGCAAGTAAGATAAATAGTATAATCATTATTTATAATAGGCAAATTGTTGAGGCGTACATATTGAAGATAATAAAGTTTAATTTTGTAGCAAAATCATCAATGAATATTTTATTCATGTTGTGTGCTGATTTCCAAATCATGAATGAATCATTTGTACCGACATTCATGTCGATGCGACAACGAAATGTTACTTCACTTATGTCAACAGATCCGGACGGTTTCCACAAATAACCATTATTCGCTGGTCATATAGCATAGCCCCGTCATTAGATGCAAATGCTTACGATCGAATCAGTTTCCTGCCAATTGCAGTGATAAGTACAGTTATTGAACATGCATCTGTGTAACGCAGTGTGGTTATTGAGGATGTTATTTTTTGGGGATTTTGTATAAAAGAAACGCATCAACTTGATGAAACAATAGTTTAATTCATTTAGTCGGATCTAGCATCTTACAAAAGCTGGCTGAAAACATGTGCTTGCGACGGATTCTGCCCTTTGCGACATTTATCCTCGCGTGTTTAGTTAACGACGTGGTCGAAAGTGTAAATATTTACCGAATTGTATAACTTTATTTTTTGTGCAGAATTATTGATTCTTTACTTTTTCTACAATAATTGATTCCGTATATAGAAAGCCACAATGGAGCAAATGACCAAGGCAAGTGAAATGATGCGAACGGTGTGTGTGGGCAAAACTAAGCCGCCCGTTGAGTTGATCGATGGTCTCGGTCGAGGTGAATTTCCCGATTACAAAGAGTTAAAATGTTATGCTAATTGTGTGCTGGAAATGATGCAAGCGGTAAGTTTTTGACAAACGAGGATGGATGATTTCAATGAATGTGTAATCGTTACAAAGTTTGTCATTTTTCTCTGTGAAGCATTAAGTTTAAAAGACCGTGTTAGCGAAACATATTCCTGTCTGCACAACGGCAAGGGAGTACAAAAATACTCGCAGTTTGCATTTATTTGCAAAATTGATTCCCGCTCCTTGGATTTAAAATCTGTGTTAGGGAAACATATTTCAGTCGAAACAAAAAAAAACCCGATTTGCATGAATTTGTAATGCCAATTTCCCAAGACACCTTTGTTCTGAAGTCTGTTTTGGGGGAACACATTTCAGTCGGAACAAAAAATACCCCCGACTGCATTAATTTTTAATGCCAATTTCCCCACGCTCCATGGATTTGAAGTGAAGACAAAAATACCATCGACTTGCATGTATTTGCAATGCCAATTTCTCCAACGCTGTATGGTTTTGAAGTCTTTGTTAGGGAACATATTTCGGTGAGAACAAAAGTCACCTTACTTTCATGTTTTTGCAATTCCGATTTCCCCAAGGTTGATTGGTTTTGATGGTTGTGTTGGGGAAACCGTTAATAGGGCCAATCTAAACGAGGGCGTTTAGATAACGCTTCACATTTTACAGTTATTCAATTGTTCATCTAATGAAAAATAACGTTTTATTCATTGCGATAGATGCGTAGAAATATTCCTTATCATTTGATGCAAACATCTTTATGACCCAGTAAGAAATGTTCGAGTTATAAGCGTTTGAAATTTTTCATTTTTTCCTGCATGTTCTGTATTTAGGTTTTCATTTTACGTCTAACCGGAATATATGGGTTAGACGTAGTCCCACGTCAAAAATGTCACATTGTATACTGAGCTACACTTGCAACGCGTTTATTTCGTTTGTCGATACTGCTGTCATTTATTCGATGTCAAACAAATTTACAAATTTAAAAACCCTTTTTTACATCAACAAAAGAGCAAAATCTTCACGCATATTCACAAAAATGTATTATTAGGTATTACACCGACGGATCATACTGCCGTAGCGAAAGGGTTAAGAAATTTCTGTACCACCTTATTTTCCTCGATGAATTTTACCGTTTTGTCATTGTCCGAGAACGATGTTAATATTAAATATACCGGTATATTGATATCCATGGATGAAAAAACAAGGGATATTTCCTTTCAGAGCAGAACGAAAGACAGAATCAAGGCGCCTCTATATATACCAGGTGAAACAATCATATGAAATGCACTTTCAGCCATATTGGAATTGCTGTCGGTATTGTTTACAAACAGTTGCCGGCAGCTCTCTACAAACTGCCACGACGCTTATTCGAACAATGCCTACTATGTTCTGCTTTCGCGAATTTATGTGAAAAAGAAGGGATGATTTTGTAGAATTTCATTCTCATCTAGTTCCACTACACTACATCCACTACTCTCGCATGTGAAAATGCAATAATGGCGTATCCTAGCAATAACAAAACAAACAACCCCCGCTCCACAAACCGTAATCCCCTTCTTATTGAAGTGATGATGTTGCTTCACCTGTTATACATTTATACAAGCGCCTTGGACAGAATGAATGAAACAGAATGAGTGGCTTGCTGTGATTCAAGGCGCGTAGAAGTATATCCTAAGGTGGGCCAACTTGCTAAAACCACTCTTCAGCCATCTTGGAAGTCTACTGTGTTTTGTTTGTAAACAAAACACAATACGCTTGTGCCCAAGCTCGCTCGTGATCAGTCTGTCTCTTTCACACTTCAAGGAAAAAGTTCCCCTTCTGCTTTCTTCCGTACTGTTTTCATATACCGCTCCCCTAACCGACTTAGTGACGAAACGGCCTCACCTAGTACCATAGACCCGTCTTGCTGTGATTGTGAGGTTTGGAGTTGTTTCATTTTCGGTATCCCGAATGCAGAGGTATAATGGTCGAATGGTCTGGAATTCGGCTGAAAAGATTGATGTGAAATAGATATTTCCAAGCACTGACAAGGAGTGATAGTTCAACTGAGTGTAAAAAAAAAATTGCGGATCATTCAAATTGGCATTTATAATAGCGTTTATATTTTAAACATTGAGTCGTGACAATATTGTGTCCAAATATTGATGATAGAGGAAAATCTTTGCAACAGATGCGGTACTACCAGACAACCATAAAATATAATCAGTAAATTTCACGAATTGCTTACAACATATAAATTTGTTTTCCATTTTTGATAATATTTTGATTTTGCTTGATAATAACGAGTCGCAACTGGTAAGGATTATTTGTTTCACGCATTAATTATAACTCCTATAATCTATATAAATAGGAAATTGTTTTACTGATATTACTTTAAATCTCTGGCAATTCAGGAATGGACTTTAACTTCAACCGACAATGTCAAACCACACTCGTGGTGATTAGACTCTGCCAAAATCTACAAAATCGAACCCGACGATCCGAATCGCAGGGCAAGTGGTTAATATACAGCCAATCCATGCCAAACCGATATAGTGGTTCTCAGATTTTCGCCAAAAGTGGTAATTTTGTTCCTTATCACAAAACATCAGACTCGTATTTTTTCATTTGCTCATTTCCATTTTAGGGTGGTCCGAAAAATATTTTTTTCCGCTTTTCCCAAAAATGCCTTTTTTCAAAAATTCATAACTTTTGAACCAATGAACCGATTAAGATGATCGACATATAAAATTGAATCCAATGAGTCTTTTATTGAAAAATGTTGAACTAGCAAAAAACGGATTTTTTTTTGGTAATTATTGATTGTAGTCGTTTTTAATTGTTTTCATGGCTTTGGACTAAAGGGCGCTATATTTTTTTATATTTTTCTGAAAAGCTGAGATTTGTTTACATAACATATCTCGATATCAGAGATGCTATTTTTTTCGTTTTTGAGTTATGATTTTTCCAAGTTCATCGATGGTTCGAAAAAACAATTTTCCCCATTATTTTAACAAAAAATTCATATTGGCTTCAATTTGATATATCGATCATCAAACTCGGTTCAGTGGTTCAAAAGTTATGAATTTTTGAAAAAAGTCATTTTTGGGAAAAAGTGGAAAAATTTGATTTTTCGGACCACCCTAAAATAGGCACCCTAATAAAAAAAATATACTGGTCTAATGTTTTGCGATAAAGAACAAAATTACCACTTTTCACGAAAATCTGAGAACCAGTATATCGGTTTGGCATGGAATGTATAAAAGCTAATTGAAAAACAGGAAGTGGGTTATATCTATGGTATAACCGCAAGGGTGACGTAGGACTATGGTTGATTTAGAGATCATTTGTTTGAAATTGAATCTAAATCCATTCTAAATGAATGAATAAATGAATATTTGGGGGACTTCGAAAACGAGAGCGTTACGTTGGAGGCACAAGGTTTTATGCATCCAATATAGGATACGAAAAACCTTGTTCTGAAGAATAATCTTCAGAAGCTAACTTGCTAACTGTACTTGATTGACAAATCACAAACCCAAATGTATTATATGGATATTTTATGCATAGATAACATTAAAATAAACTCTTTCGCTTGAATGTAATTTTCAATTCCAAGGGGAACTGGCAGATTATTTTCCAGCAACAATTAGATATTTCCACATTTTCCTCGATACTGGAAGCCCACCAGTGGTTAATACTAACTCGATAACCATCTGTTAATAGTACTTGATTGAAAAATATTTGGTCACAGTGTTACATGGATGTATTTTTAAATTTCCAGAGGAACTGGCAGATTATTTTCCAGCAATGATTAGATCTTTCCGGAACTTTCTCGATGCTGAATGGCATCCAAACGGACAGAATTCTGCGCGTGTATGTGTCGATCCTTCGCCGTCCACCTCCTCCAGCACGTTAGGCAACGATGTTGTCTTGTCGATGTCCTCACGAAAAATGAATGTGTCTCACCACCAGAATAAAACTTAAGTATGCTTTTTGTGTGTGATTGAATCGAGAGAAGGTGTGGTTTACGATGGCAATTTGGAAGGCAAACTAGAGGGGAATGAACTCTTTGAGCTCGGAACTTTCGGCGACTGAGAAATAATCGATTGCGGGCGCATACAATATTGGATACGGAAATATCCTACTGATGGGGAAGAATAATCTTCAGAAGCTATCCTGTTAATTGCGATTGATTGAAAAATAACAAAACCAAATGTATTTGGTCACAGTGTTACATGGATAGAAAACATTCAAATAAACTCTTTCACATGAATGTATTTTTAAATTCCCAGAGGAACTGGCAGATTATTTTCAGTAACGATTAGATATTTCCACATTTTCCTCGATACTGGAAGCCCACCAGCGGTTTATACTAACTCGATAACCACCTGTTAATAGTACTTGATTGAAACATATTTGATCACAGTGTTACATGAATAGAAAACATTAAAATAAACTCTTTCACATGAATGTATTTTTAAATTCCCAGAGGAACTGGCAGATTATTTTCCAGAAATGATGAGATCTTTCCGGAACTTTCTCGATGCTGAATGGCATCCAAACGGAAAGAATTCCGCGCATGTATGTGTGTGTAGCGATGTCTTCCCGGGGAGCCGTTTGTGGCATCACTCTCCTCCTGATGGATTCCCTTCTGGCCTAGGGTGCACAAACAGGCTCTTGGTGACACCGTTCATCCGCGCTTTCATGATAAACGAAGAGCTTCACCACAACAGCGACAACATGCTCCAATCGCTGTTCAATTAGAACTGAGTGGATTTCCGAGCGGCGCTCGCTTATATACCGATTGGTGATTTCAATAGCCTGTTTTGAAAGCAATTTTAAGACTATTGAAACAAGTTTTTGGATCAAAAAGTAACAAGTATAGAACGCGTAGACATTTTATCTTTCGAATGAAGTGTTTATCATACCATTTCGTTCAGTTGTTTAGGAGCTATTAACGCTCAAAATCTCGGTCTCCGGCGTAACGCTTTCGTTTTCGAAACTTTGATTTTACACCCCGGTATAGAAATGAAAGACGTAGTCCTACGTCAAAAATCCTCTTTTCAACAAGACGAATGAATGTTCAGAAGGGCACTAACTAATCTCTGGTGAAAAGCAATTCAAGGCATGGGTTTTCAAATAAACCGTAGTACTAAAATTATGCCCATTAGGAAAAAATCAGGGGGTCTCCGTAGCCACATTGGTTGCGTGTTCGCTTAGTAAGCGATCGATCGTGAGTTCAAAACTCAGGGCCCCCATTGACCATCTTTGTGTTGTTACGGAATAACTACGTCCACGCTACAATCATCAGCAATGGAGATCGATCCACGGTCGAAATAAGATCGATTCATCCATACAACTGCTCTGCTCTGCAGAAATATCGGGCTGCTGTTCTATAAATAACTCAACAATAGATCAACGACTGTCTCCGCTGTCCAGTCTTAACTGTGGATAATGGAAGAACAGATAGAAAACTCTTTCGCCTAAATGGCTACTGTGTAAATATGTACCATTTGCAATGGTATAGAAGGGAATACTCTAACGCCGAAAAATGGCAACTGTGTAATGTGCTAATTATAGATATGATTAATATGTGACATGTACACGATTAAAATTCGGCTCTGTTACTGCTAAAATGCTAATGAGTCTAAAATAAACAAAAGGGATAAAAAAAAAAGAAAAAATCTAATTTGAACACCATAGAAAACTTACGACCTATCAGTATCCGTTTTGCTACATCAAAAGTATTTGAGAACATTATAAACAGAAAAAACTTGTTACACCAGTTTCAATCTGGTTATCACACGAAGCAAAGTACAAAAACAACTATGCTTAAAATTGTTGACGATATAGGACTAGTGCTCGAGAGGGGTCGTCCTGTTATTCTTATTCTGTTAGATTTTCCAGAAGCGTTTGATACAGTGTCGCATGAAATGTTATGCTGGAAGCTTATGCGATTACACACGATTCGTCCAACGTTTCACTCGAATGTTAGACTCAAACATTTGACTCGATGAATCGACAAATGTTGTGACGAATGTGCTGCTACACGGTGAAGTGTTATCGAATCGTTGACCGCCGAACGCCTGTTTCATCACCGTACTATTGTGAAGTTTTGGACCGATTACGAACCGCGATTAAGAACAAAACGCCAGGTTTATTGACGAAAGGAGTGTTCCTTATCCACGATAATGCGCGGCTTGCAGAGAGGTTGTATAAAGCATTTCAACTAGAAGCTATCAGTAGTTGTTCAAATAATTTGATTTCTTTGTTTTGAGCAGCGCCTAATCTAATTCATTTTAACAATGTAACATTAGAAGACAGAAGTCGTAAATAATGAAATATAAATGTTGAATAAATTATAAATAAATAATAGTACAACAGGGCATTATTATAAATATTTTTTCTTCATACCCAGAATACGGCACAAATTGATAAAAAGACGGGACAATCCAGAATAGTCGAAAAAACGGTACTGTCCCGTTGAGAACGTTATGAGGATGTATCTCCTCTTCAAATAGGTCTCGGGCATCACTCCATGCATTAATCCTGTAAGCTTTGCTTTTATTTGAACAGATTCGCAAGGGCAAGGTGAACGCAGATGGTGCCATTAAACAGGTCGAAATGCTCATACCACCGGAGATTGGCGAACCAACAAAAAAGGCTTTTGACATATGCCGGGACTCTGGTAGGTCTTCATGATCGAGATAACAGTTGTGTACTCATGTATGTTCTCCTTTCCCCCTAGCCGATGGTATCAAGAACAACTGTGAAGCCGCTTATGCCCTGCTGAAATGTCTCCACAAAAACAACCCAAAGTATTTCTTCGCATGAGTTTCCCACACAGATAAGACTCGGATAAATTTGCTAGTGGTCCTGCATGTATTTAGCCAGGCAACTTATTGTTAGAAAATAAGTAAATAAAGCAAGTGAACAAAAGAAAATGCGATGTTTCATGTACAGTTCTCGCTCACTAACTGGTCTTGGTTTAATTGGTCTGCTTTTTAACTGGGCGAACGTTAACTGGTTCTTTGACCAGTTAAGAAGCAGAATTTCGTAAACAATCGACGCCATATTCAAATGGATGATTTTCTGTGAGGGGCATTCGAATGTAATTTAAAATGATATGAAAATTTTATTTTTAATTATTTTCGCATGACAAAAACATTGATTAAATTACAGAAAAATAATTTACTCAAATTATATTTCATAACTGTTGTCGCACTCAATGCGAAACTTCCATTGGAATCCTTTTGTTTATCCAATTTCATGATCAACGTGAATCAAACAATTCATTATAGTTCCCCACGATTTTATTTGACGTTTTACATGCCAGACCAGTTAAAACGCGAATGTGGATAACTAGTCTTCCCTTTTCGCCCAGTTAGCGAACAGTATATCATACTAGCTAACCCGGCAAACTTCGTCCCGCCCATTTACTTGATTAATTCTCGAGTAATGCAGAAATTTGTGTTTTATTTGTATGGCAGCCACCCCTAAGAGAGGGGGGAGGGGTATCTAACCACCATAGAAACATTCATTGCACCCTAAAGTTTCCATATGCCTAATTTGGTTTAATTTGCTTGATTAATTCTCGGGTAATGCAAAAATTTGTGTTTCAATTGTACGGCAGCCCCCTCTAAGAGAGGGGGAAGGAGTATCTTAACACCATAGAAACATTTATTGCATCCTAAAACCTCCACATGCCAAATTTGGTTTCATTTGCTTGATTAATTCTCGAGTAATGCAGAAATTTGTGTTTCATTTGTATGGCAGCCCCCCCTTTGAGTGGGGGAAGGACTGTCTAACCATCATAGAAACATTTATTGCACCCTAAAACTTTCACATGCCAACTTTGGTTTCGTTTGCTTGGTTAATTTCCGAGTAATGCAGAAATTTGTGTTTCATTTGTATGGCAGCCCCCCCTTAGAGAGGGGGGAGGGGTCTAAAAATATCACGAAAACCTTCCCCGGCCCCAAAAACCCCTACATACCAATTTTCATGTCGATCGGTTCAGTAGTATCCGAGTCTATAAGAATCAGACAGACAGACAGACATCACTCCATTTATATATATATATATAGATAGATAGATAGATAGATAGATAGAGAGCGGTCCGATAAGTACATAGCCTCATCGCCCGATGGTGTGTGTGAGAGATTACTTATCGTGTAGTACATTCTCGAAAACGGCTACTGTCAAAATTTCAGCCGAATCAGACACGTAGTTTTGATTTGACCGTGTGCGGAAGCGGGCGGGTCCGCGAATTTTAGAAAAATGGAAAGAATGGAAATTCCACCGTCACCACGGCCCACCGTATTCTCCAGATCTGACCCCGTGCGACTTTTTTTTTGTTTCCAAACTTGAAAAAGTCACTCGCAGGGCAGAAATTTGAGTCGAATGAGAAGGTCATCGCCGCCACGAAGGCCTACTTTGCAGACCTCGAGAAAATGTTTTTTTTCAGATAGATTAAAGAAGTTGGAGCATCGCTGGGTTAAGTGTATCGAGCTAAAATGAGACTGTGTTGAGAAATAAATCGCCACTTTTCCAAAATTTTTGTTTTTTCTTTGTAGCCTAAGTACTTATCGGACTGCCCTCGAATGTGGCGTTTTTTTAGTGTTCATACAGTGGTCGACGCACTCTATATTCCGTCATTTTTGGGGGAAATAAAATAATTCATTACTCATTTTTACTCTTGAAGGATATATTTTATTAATTTTTATAAAATTCATCCATCAAAACGTACGATTTCTCGATGAGTTTGAAAATGGTGACCCGAAAACGACACCTAGTGGTCGGATCGGAATTGTTTTGACAGCAGTTTGTTTTGAATTGTTTCCTCTTGCATTGCTGAATAGTTAGTTGCAGTTCAAAAATCGCGAAGTTTTTGGAATTGGCTAAATCAACCGTGTGCATTCTCAAACATTTCCCTGAGCGACATACTATCGATCGGGAGAATCATGGCAAGCGTCGTAGCTGAACTAAGAATCGTAAGTTGTATCTGAAGGTGTTGAGAGCGATTATGGCAAACCCAGTGCCTGTAAAATTTGGCAACTGGAGAAGTACTACAGTAGTACGGAGACAACGCAGTGGATTTCTTCGAAATGAACAAAAAAAGGATGAAAATTCCGCCCAATTGAAAAATACTGGGCTATTCGCGATGACAGTGGTACGTTGTCGACGTATAGTGACGACATTCAATTATTAGCCATAATTTGGTTCCAAACTCGATAGTGTAATCTCTACCAGATTAGAAGACACGAAGCCGATTTTAAAATAAACCCCTATTGAACTGACAGGAGCCAACATATCGAGTTCCCCACTAACATTTTCTCTTTGTTTCGAATTCCATTTAGTCGGCGTTACCGGGCGGCCAAGGCCGATTGGCGTAATGTGGACGCGTCTCAACGTAACAAAGAGTGGACAACGATATTCGATGCATGAATATTCCATTGGGAGAATCGCACGAAACAAAATAACGAATGAAACAAAATCGGCTCACTCTGCGTACATGTATGATTCTATTTGCTCTTCTATTCACTCCCTTGTTAGTACTCAAGCCTTGTATCTATCAGCAATCTATATGTTGAACGTATAAAATTCAACATTTTAAAAATTCCGTTTTTTCAGATATAGGGTTGGGCAAAAAAATTTTTGTCGTATTTCTGATCGAAATTTGACGCATGACGAAATTTAACATACTTAAAATTATCCAATTTAAGTCAAATATGCGCCGTTTTGTTCGCAAACTTGTTGCCATTTAGAAGGCAACTTCATTTCCAAAACCTTCCTGGCCGTCAATCCGGGCTTGGCGATAGTTTGGGCCGGCTCACCGCGCTTCGACCACGACTTTTTTTGCTTTAGGTTGTCGTACGTGATCCACTTTTCATCACCAGTCACCATCTTCTTCAAAAATGGGTCGAGTTCGATCCGTTTCAGCAGTGCATCGCAGGCGTTGATTCGGTCTAAAAGATTTTTTTGCGTCAACTCGTGTGGCACCCATACATCCAGCTTATATGGAATCCAATCTTCTGCAAATGGTTCCAAACTGTTTTATGGTCTATACCCAGTTCCTGGCCAATCGAGCGAATGCTCACATGCCGGTCTACTTCGATGATTTCAAAGATTTCATCGGTTTCCACGACGATTGGCCTACCAGTACGGGGTGTATCTTCGACAGCCACTACACCAGAACGAAATCGATCAAACCAACGCTGTGCTCTGCGAATCGTCACAGTATCGGATCCATAAACTACACGAATTTTTTCGGCCGCTTTCGTTGCAGTTTTACCTCCCATGTAGTAAAACGTAAAATATGGCGAATTTCTTGTTTGGTGGACTCCATCTTTGACGCGCTATAACTTGAGACTGAAAAGGACAATCACAACACTGTCAAAACGACACTTGTACGAGGGTCACTATTTATATTTCGGGAATTGGCAACACCGATGTCATGTGAGTCCATCTGACGGTTCCATCGTAAAGTTTGACATTTTTGACGATATACGTACTCAGAACATTTTGTCATACGGACGCTATTTGTTTATTTTATATTTAGTTGAAAGTTTGGTCTCGGCAAAAAAAAAATGGAACTGAATCGTGAACATTTTCGTGCGATGATTTTTTACGACTTTCGACGTGGATTATCACAACAAGAGTGCGTCAATCAACTTAATTTGGCTTTTGGCGATGAAGCTCCATCAAAAACCACAGTGTATCGCTGGTGTAGTGAATTCAATCGTGTTCGTAGTTCGCCGTCCGACGAGTTTCGTGAAGGTTGTCCAAAATCGACTGTAGTGCCAGAAAATATCGATGCTGTGCACGAAATGATTAAGCAAGATCGTCATGTAACCTATTGTGAGATTGAGGCATCCCTAAGCATTAGTTCCACCAGCATATATGCGAATTTACATGAACACTTAGTTGTGCGAAAATTATGTTCACGTTGGATCCCACATAATTTGACAATTGCTCAAAAAAAAAGGCTCGTGTCGATTGGAATAAATGCTTTGAAAATTGGTTTAAGCGCATATAACCGTATGGCTCGATGCGAAAAGTACAACACAAGATATGTTTAAGTGTTGCCATATATTGACGATATACGACATTTCTTTTTCCCCAACCCGATACTTGATGAAACCGCACGTAAAAAATGCACCCAATATAATAACAATGAATTTTTTATGTTCTCCCATATTATTTATTGTTTTCTTCAATATATTTCAACTGACAATGAAAGTTGTCTCGAATTCAGAATAACTGTGCTGTTCGAAAAGAAAATTATTATATAAGAACAAAAAGTGCGTTGTGTATTTCAATTGTTTATTTTGTCTGAGCATCAATTCATTTAATACATCACACATGCATAGTCATATGGTTAAAGCAACTGAAAATTATTTTAGGCCCCTAAAAGCCCTCTCCACGGATACCTGAATAGAAGGGGCTGCTAAAACTACCATCGCTAAACGATATAGTATTCGTGAAGTAATTCTCTGCTATTTCCAATACCTAAATGAATCGAATTGAGCAGTTGAGGAAAAGTTTTCCAATCTATTCTCCCACCCTCTAGCTTTTTTTCGAAAGACAAATGAGAGAATGCAAAATTCTCTGAGATTAGAAAATTTCGATGCGATTTTCCACATACCTGACTGACAGTGAAACATTTTTTTTCCAATTCATTTATTTGTAAGGCTCAATCACATGAGCTTTGCGGAGCCGCTAATTCAAGGTTTGTTTATACAAAGTTTCAACTAATTGCTATGTTTAGTAGGATTCGACCGAATACTCGCTAATACTATTTTTGTGGGACAGGACAGGTTAGGGATTAAGATAAGGAGCACCGTTGTCTCAACATAGGGTTTCAACACGCACTGTAGCATTGTGCATAATGACCAGGGATATAATCTAGTGTTCGACTAGCTGTCGAGGGTGGGCAACGGTGAGATGAGGGGACAAGACAAACAAACTAATAACGAAAAAGAAAAACACAAAAGCATTAAATTTTTATACTAGACCGTTTCACAAACATACAGATCAACTGCATATAGCAGATGTCGCGAGTTCCCAACACGTCTCTAACAGGAACATAGGGTTGTTTTCCTTGGGCCTCGAGGGAATTCAAAAGGTACTCTCTGGCTGCGTAATTATCCGTACATTGCCAAACTGCGTGATCGATGTCATCGTAACCGTTTCCACACCGACAGACATTGCTTTGAACAAGATTTATTCTGTGGAGATGCACATCTAGCGAGTAGTGGTTGGACATAAGTCTACTCATTACACGTATGAAGTCACGATTTACGTCCAAACCTTTGAACCACGCTCTCGAAGAAACATTTGTAATAATTGAATATAACCACCGCCCAAGACTTCCAGTGTCCCAATCGGATTGCCAACTCAAGAGGGAACTCTGGCGCAGTAATTGGAAAAATTCATCGTATGAAATCTGTCTATCAAACAATTCGCCTTTCTGGGCACCCACCTTTGCGAGAGTGTCCGCTTTCTCATTGGGGACCCATACAAAGGTTATCTTATAAGATCTTTCGATCAGTGCACTCATCTGCTGCCTCACTTTTGTGAGGAAATAAGATGGGTGCCTACTAGTTTTCATCGACTGAAGAGCCTCAAGCGAACTGAGACTATCCGAGAAAATGAAGTAATGGTCTGCAGGCTTGTTGGAGATCATCCCCAATGCTAAGTCGATTGCTGCCAACTCAGCAACATAAACGGAACAAGGTTCCTGCAGTTTGCGGAAGGCGCTCGAATTTTCATTGAAATATCGAAGCCAGTGGATCCATTGAGGCGAGACCATCAGTGAAGTATCTTTTCATGCCATTGACTTTTTGGTACTTTCGGTTAAAAATACGGGGAACGAAAGTTGGTCGAAGCTGATCTGAAATCCCAAGTATTGCTTGTGTCATCGACAGATCGTATTCAATTGAGGAACTGCTGATGGTGAATTGAGCACGGTCTGGAGTAAACGATGGAAGACAAATATCCGACGAAATATAGTGGTAATAAATTCTCATAAACCGAGATTGTATATTTAGATGAAGAATTTTTTCAAAGTTTTCAATCACAAGTGTGTTCGTGACTCCGCATTTCACCAGTATTCTGAGAGAAAGTTCCCAGAATCGGTTCTGTAGAGGAGTTACTCCTGCCAGAACCTCGAGGCTCATGTTATGCGTTGAGTGCATACAGCCGAGAGCTATACGCAGACAATGATATTGAATTCGTTCCAATTTTAGAAGGTGACTTTTAGCTGCTGAGAGAAAGCAGAAAGAACTCCAGAATAGATAGAATAGTTGTTTTATAAAGCGTTATGGAATCTCCCGGATGAGCTCCCCACCACGTGCCGCAAATCGAGCGGAGAAAGTTGACCCTCTTTTGACATTTTTGCTTCAAATACGTAATGTGGGTATTCCAAGTGTATTTTGAATCAAACCAGACACCAAGGTATTTGAAGGTCAATGATTGGGTAATGCTTCTGCCCAAAAGCTTAAGTTGTAATTGGGCTGGGAACCGCTTTCGAGTAAGCACTACCAGTTCTGTTTTCTGCGGCGAGAATTCGATCCCTAAGTTCCTTGCCCAAGAAGACAAGTTATCTAGGGAATTTTGCAATGGTCTCTGCAAGTTTTCGGAATGGGGACCTCTGACGGAAACCACACGATCATCTGCAAGTTGTCTTAGCGTGCATTGTTCTGCCAAACAAAGGTCAATATCTTTCACATAAAAATTATAAAGAAGGGGGCTGAGACATGAGCCTTGGGGTAGACCCATATAACTATTTCTGGAAGTTGTCAGTTGTCCAAGGGTGAAGTTCTTTCGCTTTTCTGACAACAAATTGTACAAGAAGTTATTCAAAATTCCAGGAAGTCCACATCTGTCCAAATTGTCTGACAGAATTTCTATGGAAACCGAATCAAAAGCTCCCTTAATATCCAAGAATACTGAAGCCAGTTGCTCCTTGTGCACAAAGGCCAGTTGAATATCTGTAGAAAGCAACGCTAGACAATGGTTTGTTCCTTTGCTCTTGCGAAACCCAAATTGTGAACCCCAAAAGTACTCCTCCATAAGAATCATTTCTATCCAGGCGAATAATGTTAAAATCGTGGAAGTTGAGTTCTGTATCAGAAGAAAGCCATGTTTCAGAAAGGGCGAATATATCACAGTCATAATTTTGAAGTAAAAATTTGAACGAGTCTAGTTTAGGCACTAGACTACGGCAGTTCCATTGTAGCACATTGATCATATCTCCTACTACGTTAGGTGAATTATCCATCGAAAGATATGATTGATGCAAGGAGGGCCATGAAACAGTCAATTGCTTAAGATAAGACTTCAGAGATGGACGCAAAGGAAGAAATAAGGCTTCTAAGGGGGTCTTGAATATTGAGGGTGTTTAATATAAAGTCCACAATGTCCGAAAAAGCTATCAATCCACGATTGGACGCGAATTTTCTGTGAGAAGATCGAGGGACATCCGTATAATCGTATAATCCTTACTGCAACCAGGAACTGGCTGAGAAGGAGTCTTCGGATCCGTTTTTTAACCATTACCCTTGGAATTAGACAATCTTCTGAGGATCATTTTAGCTTTCTTGCGGTGCATCATTGGTAAAGAGAGTTTTCTTTTTTGAGAATCATCCTTTGTCGAAGATTCTGGTGCAGCCGTAGTGTGATCCTCATCAGAATCAGAGTCCAAATCTTGAGTTGACAAAACCGAAAATTGGTTTTCATCATGAGCGGCTGATGCGGCCTTGAGCATTTCTGCATAAGTTCGCTTGGAGCGTCCTGTGATAGAACGCTTCACTTTTTCAGAGTGCTGTTTGTACCTTGGGCACTCCTGTAATGCGTGAGGATTCTCGCGGAACTTGTTGCCGCAATGGCTGGAAGAATGTCCCAAATTTTTACAGATGGTGCAATTGTAGACCCGCGGTACAAACAAGCGCACCGGAAAAAAAACACTATCTTCACTATCACATAGTTTGGGAGAACACAACCAGCGAAAGTTACCCGAAACGAGTGTGAAGGCTTATAGACTTTTTGGTTGTCTTCCAAAGATGCTGCATGTAGTTGCCTAACATCCAGAATCTTCACAAGAACACCAATTAGCGAGTTTTTAAAATAACCCGATGCTTTTTTCAATTCTTCAACACTCAGACTCGCATCGGAAACTACGCCTTCTATCTCCACATCTCGAGAAGGGATGTAAATGTGGTACTCCCTGTTGAAAATCTCGTGGTCAACAATCTTGTTCGCCACATCAAAAGTCGGTGCTTCTACACGCAGTTTGTCCGGTCTCTCTTAACGTATCAAGACATCCGGATACTTACGCAGCAAATCTCTTGAAATGTCAAGAGTTCTCAATGGTTTCCCTTTGGGCCGAAAGAAAACAACCCATGGTGCCTTTGAGGACTGTTGGTAATATCGCGTCCGCGCAACAATAGCATCAGCAGACGCCATAACGGTTGGCGTCGGAGCGCAACCGCCTATAAAGACAAAAAAAACTCACACACACACTCACACGCACACACTCGCGCAAAAACTCAACTTAAAACTAACTTAGAGTAAAAACTCAACTTAAACTAAAAATTAGCTCAAATAAAAAATCTTCTTGAAAAAAAAACAATAATTTCTTTAAGAAAAAAAAATAATAATGAAAATAAAAAAAAATCAGTCTGATGAGTCCGAACAACTCGAACAACCCTATTCGGAGAGCTATACAGCGCCGCACGCTATGGTATAAGCACAATAGCGTAACGGCAAAACCTATTCTTTTGTACTTCTCTGTTTGATGTTTGGTGAAGATACAGATGTGACGCTCAATGGAGCCAATCCACAGATCACCGGTCCAACGTCGCTGGAGAGGTGCTGCTTCCTCGCTGTTCTAGATGCTTTGGCACTTAACTTGTTTCTTAACCAAAAGGCGAAGGAAAAAAAAACGAACCAAAAATCACTTTGGTGGAGGAGAAAAAAAAACTTTCCAGCTTCGATATTGTAGCGGAGGACGGACAATGTGTGTCCGTCTCTTGCAAATAATCGACGAGGAATGACAGTATAACATATGATAATGAAGATAAATAATATAAGCATATAAGGGACCGGATACTTCACGTCTACCACCTAGGAGATAAGCGATGACGTCAATATATCTCCCACACCAAATTCCCGAAAAAGGTCCTGACGATCAGCGAAAAGGGAATATGCGAAACGCTGTTCTTTCCTTCGAGACTTGCGTGCAAGGGGATATACAGTACGAAGTGCTTATCGGAAGTTGCCGCGTTCATAAAGAAGTATCACGCGAAGGTGGATGTGGTTTTTTGGTCGGACCTAAAGGGTGTGGACAAAAAACCACATCCACAAATTCAGCGTTCCGGAGGAGATTCGCAAGCAGAAACTATCCAAGTTTGCCAAAAAGTACATGGTGTGGCAAGCGATCTGCTCTTGCGGAAAGCGGAGCGCCCCCTTCGTGATGACCGGCACGGTAAACGGGCAGGTTTACTTTAAGGAGTGCCTACAGAAGCGCTTACTACCACTATTGAAGCAGCACGAGGGCCCGACCATCTTCTGGCCGGATCTCGCTTTGTGCCATTATTCAAAGGACGTGTTGGAGTGGTACGAAGCCAACGGGGTCACCTTCGTGCCAAAGGAAATGAACCCGCCCAACGCGCCGGAGCTTCACCCAATAAAGAAATATTGGGCGATTATGAAGCAGGCCCTCCGGAAGAACCCAAAAGTTGTCAAATCGGAGGCGGACTTCAAGAGAAAATGGATTTCTGTTCAAAAAAAAACTACAACCTGACGTTGTACAGAACCTTATGGACGGGGTAAAGAGGAAAGTGCGAGCATACGGGCTTGGGCTCGAAGTATGAATAAAAAGAAAATGCCAAAAGTTGTTTAATAGTTTTTATTTTACTGTCTAAAATTTTCAAAAGGATCGGTCTACTGGGCGAATTTCTACAGCGTTTTTTCCGTGATGCAATTTGATGTGACACACCCTTTAGCCTCGGCCCATTATGCCAAGAGATTACTGGAGGAGATGGACCAACTGAAGATAAACGTTATATCAAAGACCGCCAACCATCCCTACGTCACCCAGCTGCGACCGATAGATTTTTGGGCGAATCTAAATCGAAGGAACTACTTTAAAAATTGCGTGGCCAAAACGGAGAAGCAACTAATCGCCAAGGCCACGAAAGAGCTTAAGAACATCCCATCCTTCCATTAGCCATGGCTAAGGTTCCGGCCAACTGCATTTGCGCAAAAGGCTTAATAAACGTAGGATTTAAGGAAAAAAATTTCCTATTCAATTATCTTCTGTAGTTTTTTTTATAACCATCCGAAATAAGTCCATTTACTTTAATGCATACGTTACATAAGTATGAAACCGGCGTTTTCCAACAAATGGTTCTAACTGTCAATGTAGACCATGTCGTCTGTTGAGCCTGGAAAGTTCGATTTGCGGTTAGCATTGATTTGATTACTACCATTTGAAGAAAACTGTGGCAGAATAGCATCGAATGCTTGTCAAAGCTTACGGTGAATATGCTCTTGGAAAAATCGTAGTGCTTTGAAAAGAAAAAACAAAAATTGTGTTTTTGACCTAAAAATCATGATTCCACATGAGCTGAACGAGATACAGCAGGTAAACCGAAAAATTACATATGATTGCTATTGACGGAAGACAAAGCGTTTCGCCAGGCTTCAGAAGCTCATAGTAAATCCCTGCGGATCGATAGTAGATTTCCTGAAAATCATTTCTCAACTGTTGTTTCCAGTGCCGACAAAAAACAAAAAATACAGAACATTTTCTTCTAAATCAGAAAAAATCTGAGACATATTGAAGGCGTACCAATTCTAAATTGGCATGGCTTTACTCTGATACGGATTATACTTTTATCACCATACACTGTACTTTATTAACACAAGAACTACCAACCGGCCAAAATGACCGGTTATATAATTTGTTCGCCAGATTTTGCATTGAATTTTTTTTTTATATTTTTTAATTATGCTGTGACTTTTATCTAAATTCATGTATTGATTCATGTTGTAAATAATTTTGATTTCCCACTTCCCTTTTTTGTGATATACATTTGTGGTATACCGTCGGTATTTGTGGTCGGTATAAATGACCGGTCAAAATGACCGGTAGTGATTTTTAATGCTTCTAATACTAAAACTGCTTATAAACTGCCACTACGGTGCCAGCCAACCAACATATCCGGAACAATTACTGCTTTTAAATCGCTGAATTCTGAAAAGTTCACAATTTTTTTGAATTTTGTAATATATTGTGATGCTATTTTATTTATACTATTTTATTGACAGTTGTTGTATACGGTAGTAATAGGTACTGTTGAAATTAGTGCAGTTGAAATACTTACAATATTCTTGACAAATGGGCTGATTTTTCTTAAATTAACAATCATTGTATTTTCCAGTGTAAAAAAATACGTAAATCATCACTTCTTGCAATCATCATAACCACAAACGCATGAAAACGAAAGTTACGAGTGTCGAGAGTACGCATAGAATTTTGTAATTTTGGTACAGTGTGCAATGAAGGGATTCTCTAATTTACTCCAAACTTATATCGATCGGCTAGAAAAAATGGCTTAACGTATCAATATGAAACGTTCACAGTAGTTCAGAGGATACACTATGTTAAAAATTTACCTACTTTTATTGAAATTTACTACAATATTTGCAGAATTGCAGAAGATTACAGTGCGATCTCAATCTATTGAATCATACATCATCAAAGACGAAAGGGTAATTTTTTGTTCAAACAGAGATATCTCTGTACAGGAACGTACTAACAATCAAATGAGAGCTGTTTGATAAGGTGAATATGATTTGATATTAAGTTGGTTAGAGAAAAATGATATGATAGTCTACAAGAGGTTTGAAAAAACCAAAAGAAGTCATTTTTTTATTTCTTCCTGATATTTTTGTCTACTACAACTACATACACCCGGATAAAAATGTGTTCATAACATATATCAAAACATAAAGTTTAGAGCTTCAAAATTATGTACAACGCATCTTCATGCGTTGATTTTTCACGAAGTTACAGCGTTTCAAAAATCACCTAAAAATTTCGACTTCGACCTCTGTTCCTCTAACTTTTTTGTCGAGTATACAGGTAGCCAGATAAAAATTTGTTATACTATATTTAATGCAAAAGGATGTATGTATCATGTACTTGCAATATTAGAATGAAATAAATTTTGTTTTCTGTAAAACTTTTTTCAATATTTTATATTTTAACAACTGAGCATCACACCGATCAAAATGGACCGGTTCGGTAGAAATAGATATATAACAACCGTCGGAAGTTCTAGTGTTAATTGAACATTCAAGTATATGATTTGTCAAATCACATTTCTCAAGCAGGTATCACCTATTGCACTAAGGGTTAAACTCTCCGTTAAATGATTAGGCCTCTCATGACAAACTCTTAATCAAGCAATTGAGTTCTCTTCGTTTCAACGACTTGAACTGATTGTAACAATCGGTGGAATGAATATACATAAATTTATAATTGATACCTACTGAAGATGTGGCCCCTTTTCACGCTAGTAAAAATCAATTATCACCCACAAATGAACATCAGTACCGACACTCCTCAACTATAAATCGTGAACGCTGATGCTACTGCTCACTCAGTGCAATTTCAACACTCAATCTCAAGTGCATCTAGATTGGAAAGAATAACGACGAACGGAGGGTTCCACCCTCAGCAATAATCATAAACGTGGCAGAAACCACTCCCCCATCAGGAAAACAAGCATGAAAACCAGCGTGTGCAACAGCAACGTGATAGCAGGATGATAGACGTTAACCAAATTTCAGTACTATTTTCGACCCTAATCCTGTGCTCCCACCTCGCGGGATATGATTGCGTAAGTGTTATCTAGAATGGGGGGCAATAACGATAAATTTATTAGTGTCTTCATATAAAAAAAGAAGTGGCTGGAATTGATCGATCCATTTCAAACCACTTGTATGCTTTCTTCCAGGGAGCGACTAAGGAGCAGATGATGAAAACCGGCCGAATGTTTCGACAGGTGTGTCAACCAAAACACAAAGTTCCCGATGGTAACGATACAACGTTGTAGTATTGTAGCAGTTTGTAGTTGGCGGAACCTCTCTATTATTATAGATATACTGGATGCTGGTAGAAATGGTGTGTTTGCCGATACTAAAGATTTCAAGTGCTACGTTAGTTGTTTACTGGACATGATGCAAGTGGTAAATCGTATAATTTATAACAGATTGATACAGACGAAATCGCCAAAGTTTTTTTTCTGTATGGAATTGTACAATTTTAAAACTGTTTCACTTTGGGAGAAATATAACGCAAATCTTCTACTTTTTACTCCAGACACGAAAAGGAAAGGTAAACTACGAAAGCTCATTGAAGCAAATTGATCAATTCATTCCGGACGATATGAAAGGAGACTTTCGTAAGGGATTGGACGCCTGCAAAGACGCTGGTTCGTACCAATCGTATTTTGATTTGAAAGGCGAATTCATTGATTCGATTTTCTCAGCTCAAGGCATGAAAAATCATTGCGATGCGGCTTTCACACTTCTCAAATGTTTCCACGCCAACAACCCGCAGTTTGTCTTTCCCTAAAGTTGTAATAAATTGGTTTGATTATCGGGTAGATGAGTTCGTCAATATACACGTTTAGATCAATCGAAAATTGGACCACGATCTGTGTTTAGTACACTAGAAGACATTTGTTTAGCCGCACCTTTTCAATAAAATAATCCATTGTTTTCGCTCTTGCAGAATATATACTATTTATTATTTTAATAAAATTCCGAATTCATTTTGACGTAGGACTACGTCTTTCATTTCTATACCGGGGTGTAAAATCAAAGTTTCGAAAACGAAAGCGTTACGCCTGAGACCGAGATTTTGAGCGTTAATAGCTCCTAAACAACTGAACGAAATGGTATGATAAACACTGCATTCGAAAGATAAAATGTCTACGCGTTCTATACTTGTTACTTTCTGATCCAAAAACTTGTTCCAATAGTCTTAAAATTGCTTTCAAAACAGGCTATTGAAATCACCAATCGGTATATAAGTGAGCGCCGCTCGGAAATCCACTCAGTTCAAATTGAACAGCGATTGGAGCAAGTTGTCGCTGTTGTGGTGAAGCTCTTCGTTTATCATGAAAGCGCGGATGAACGGTGTCACTAACTAAGAGCCTGTTTGTGCACCTTAGGCCAGAAGGGAATCCATCAGGAGGAGAGTGATGCCATAAACGGTTCCCCGGGAAGATCTCAAAGCAGCCGCTACACACACACACACACACATACACGCGCGGAATTCTTTCCGTTTGGATGCCATTCATCATCGAGAAAGATCCGGAAAATAATCTGCCAATTCCTCTGGGAATTTAAAAATACATTCATGTGAAAGAGTTTATTTGAATGTTTTCTATCCATGTAACACTATGACCAAATATGTTTCAATCAAGTGCTATTAACAGATGGCTATCGAGTTAGCATAAATCACTGGTGGGCTTCCAGTATCGAGGAAAATGTGGAAATATCTAATCGTTACTGAAAATAATCTGCCAGTTCCTCTGGGAATTTGAAAATACATTCATATGAAAGAGTTTATTTGAATGTTTTCTATCCATGTAACACTGTGACCAAATATTTTTCAATCAAGTGCTATTAACAGATGGTTATCGAGTTAGCATTAACCACTGGTGGGCTTCCAGTATCGAGGAAAATGTGGAAATATCTAATCGTTACTGAAAATAATCTGCCAGTTCCTCTGGGAATTTAAAATTACATTCATGTGAAAAAGTTTATTTTAATGTTTTCTATCCATGTAACACTGTGACCAAATACATTTGGTTTTGTGATTTTTCAATCAATCGCAATTAACAGGATAGCTTCTGAAGATTATTCTTCCCCATCAGTAGGATATTTCCGTATCCAATATTGGATGCATCAAACCTTGTGCCTCCAACGTAACGCTCTCGTTTTCGAAGTCCCCCAAATATTCATTCATTCAGAATGAATTCAGATTCTACTTCAAACAAATGATCTCTGAATCAACGATAGTCCTACGTCACCCTTACGGTTATACCATAGATATAACCCACTTCCTGTTTTTGTCAAGAAAATTACTCAAAGATATGAATATTTAATGAGAATTCAAGCCGCTGTGCGTTTAGGGTGTATAACTTACGAGGTAAAGCATGAGTCGTTTGATATCCGGACGACAAAAACGGATCTATCTATGAACCATGTTAACACGTTGAGTGCCACGGGTTTATAGCTACTTCATGGAAATTTTTAAAGGTATTAGGGCCATCGTTTCTTATCGTAGTGGAAGGTATTTTTGTTCCAAAGGGAACGTGAAGTATCCGGTCCCTAGCAAGTAGATCTCCTCATTCATCATAACCACGATGTCGCGCTTCACCGGAAAGCTGTTTCCACTGGCACCTACAGTGTTTAGGATGTTCCAAGTTTGAATATTTCAAATGAAAGAATCGATTTCGGTCTCAAAAAAAGAAGATATATAACAGACTATTGGGAAAAATATTTTTTTTTTCAATAGTCTTATTGTACGGTTGCGATATCGTATAAGGGACGATGAAACATTTTCGGTCTAGAAATGAAAATAACAATTGTCAACTATTGAAAATAAATATTCCAACATAAACACGATCACTGTCACTTGTTTTGTGTGTTTGTTTTGGCATTTCATCTCAAATAGATACCCCAACAATGTCTGCCAATATTGAAAGTACCGTCGATAGGGGTGCGGTTGGGTCAAAAACGGAGAAAGAGTATAGCTCATTGGCTTCAATTTGATATGTCGATCCGATTCAACCGATTTAAATGGTTCTGTAGTTCAAAAGTTTTTGAATTTTTGAATAAAGACATTTTTGGAAAAAAGGTGAAAATTTAATTTTTTGGACCATCGGTTAACTTTGAAAAACCATAACTTCAAAACAAAAAAAAACACCTCTCTGATTTTTGAATATGTTATGTAAAAAATCCTCAGCTTTGAAGAAAAATTATAAAAATTTGTAGCGCCCTCGGTCCCGAGACTCTGAAAATTATGAAAAACAAATACAACGAATAATTATGAAAACAAAATCCATTTTTTTTGCAAGTGTCATATTTTTCCAAAAAAGATTGGTTTATTCCCTCTAATTTGAAATGTCGATCATCGAAATCGGTTCGAAAAGCTATGAATTCTTGAAAAAAATATTTTTTGGAAAAAAGAGGAAAACAGGTGATTTTTTGGAAGTTGTCACCCTAATAAAAAAAATACGGGTCTAATGTTGTGCGATAAAGAACAAAATTTCACTTTTCATGAAAATCTGAGAACCACTATATCAGTTTTGCATGAAACGGCTGTTTTGAGAATCGAAAGTTTTGAGGATTCAAAGGTTTGTCACTTACTTTGTATTCTTTGCAAGAATCTCAACACCCCTACCCCAACTTTTTCTTTTCCCTAATACGTTCATGATTATTTGAATGGTCATATTATATATGCTACACTGTGGATAACCGAATTTAAACATACTAAACGGGCCCTGCTAATCATACAACCATTTTTCATTAAATTATGATATTAGGTATGTTTGAATATTATATCAATGTATTCATTTGAATTTGGAATTTTCAATGTATATAAATATACTGCGGATAATCGAAACCAGGGTTTGACAATTTCGAAACTAAAAGATGAAAATGACTCTTTTACTTCTTCCTTTCTCTTCAGTCAATTTCAATTCCGATTGTGTGCAGTGTTGCCACACGTACAGTTTTATCTGAAAAGGTACAGATTTTTCGTTATTTTTGGTACAGATTCTGTACGGTACAGAATACAAGCATTAACGTTGCGTTCGAAGCGTTTCCAGAAAAAATATACTTAGCATTATACAGAACTACTACAAAATTAAATAAATAATTGAATGATTCTTTTATGTCTTGTCTAGATTAATTATTGTTGTTTTTTAACATCAAAACGTTTCTACATGTGAATTTCAAAATTTTTGAAATAATCTCTTATTTACGCTAAGTGGGGGTGAGAATGGGTCAAGGATAAAATTGAACATATTCAACTAAATAGCAATGTACATGCAACAATCACCAATACACTCGCAATTAGCAGCGATTCTCCAAACTCAACGCCTATTACACCGCCTCTAGACGTGGCTTTTTTTTCGGACTAATGAAGAGAAATTGGAGGGAAATTCTTCACACGTGTAAGGAGAAAATCGTTTACTTTGCGACAAATTTGCAAAAGCCACATTTTCCAGGATTGCTGAAACCGCCAAGCTTTAAAGGTAATCAAAAGAGCAACATGATTTCTTTTGTTATATTAAATCGTTTATTTTTACAGGCTCAGTTACATAAGTTTAAAGGAGCCAAACTCTTAACTATATTTTAACTAGAATATATTAACATTTTTCCTTAATTCTATGGTTAATAAAATAGGAAACCGATTACTCGCGGTCGACTCGAGTTTAGGAGGGTGACACATTTTCATTAGGAAAAGGATGGGATGTAAGGAGATTGTAACAATGTTCACACTCTTACTCACATTCTCATTCACACTCACACTTCACACTCAATTCTTAAAAACTATCCTTACATCTAATATGTATTACAATTCAACTTACTCTAATGGAAGGGAACCGATATCTCGCAAAGGACGAGAAGGAGGGGAAGAGGATGTAAGAACAATCACACTGGAAGATCGATAGTTTTAAGGAAAACATATATTTGGGACATGTAATCAAGATCTGGCCGAGCCAACACATCTCTCACCGGCACATTGGGCTGCCTTCCTCCGGCCCGAAGAGAGTTTTCTAAATTCGATCTGGCAACAAGATACCCCGTGGGTCTTCGTAGTCTAATTGGTTGCGTGTCCGTTACTAAGCGAACGATCATGAGCTCATAACTCAGGGCCCCTCAACTGACCATCTTCTTAGTGTGTTATTCTAGCTAGCTATTCAATCATCATGTGAGGGTAATCCCAGTCCCTTACCGCTCACATTTTCGGTCTGCTGCATTGGTAATTGGCACTATTAATAACGCAGCAAACGAAGCCTCATATCAACAGTCCCGCTGTGAACAGCCCATCTGTGAACATTCGAACAATAGCAATATTCTTACGCCGAAAAAAAGGCGACATGTGTTGTGCATCGATAGAATAGAAATTCTCTTGCGCCTAAACGGCTACTGTGTTATAGATAAAAACAAATGTTCTAGAGGCGAATGAACTGAAAAGTTTAAACCCTCTTAAAGCCAAAAAGAAGAAGAAGAAAACAAATCTTCATCGATAGATAGCGATACTCTTACGCCTCAAAGTGGTAACAGTGTAATATACAACAAAAGTTATCTTAAGATAAAAAATGTACACGAATGAATTCGGCTCTGTTACAGCTGAATTGCTAAATGAGCTTAATAAAATAAACTGTTGGGATAAAAAAAACAAGATACCCCTCGCACGACCAAACAACGTGTTCGATGTCGTGGTAATTTTGACCACAAACACAGATATTGCTGTCGGCAAGATTAATACGAAAGATTAGCGCATCAAAGTTAGCGATTGTATTTTTACGGACTAAAGAATGAAATTCATTGAAGGCGATTTGACGCTGATAAATGTCGCCTTCAATCGCACCCACCTTCGCTAATGAGTCATTACCCTCTCATTACCCGGAATTGAACAATGTGAAGGGACCCAGACAAAGGTGATGACATAACAGCGTCTGGATAAAGCACTCAAAATTTCTCGTATTCTGTCAAGGAAGTACGGCGAGTGCTTTTCCGACCTCACTGAACGGATAGCATCGACAGAACTAAGACTATCCGTTACAATGTAATAGTGTTCAACAGGTCTTGAGGCGACGCTGTCCAGCGCCCAGTGAATCGCTGCCAATTCAGCAATATACACTGAACAAGGATACTGAAGACTGTGGGAGGTGCTAAAAAATTCGTCGAACACTCCAAATCCTGTGGACTCATTCATAGAGGACCCATCAGTAAAGTACATATTATTACAATTGATACGCCCATACTTTGCTTCGAAGATCGTTGGAATGAACTCCGATCGATGATAATCTGGAAATCCATGGATATCCTGCTTCATGGACAGAACAAAATGCACAGAGGAATTGATGTGGTCAGGGAAACAAACACGGTTGGGAATATACGAAGAAGGATAAACCTGCATGGAGATGAATTCATGATGTGAACTCATGAATCCGGAGTGAAAATTTAGCTCGATCAGCTGCTCAAAATTTCCGATCACCAATGGGTTCATAACCTTACACCGGATGAGGAACCGAAGAGATAATAAATTGAAGCGATCTTTTAGTGGGAGTACCCCTGCCAAAACCTCGAGACTTATGGTATGCGTTGAGGGCATACATCCCAACGCAATACGGAGACAAAGATACTGAATTCACTCGAGTTTAATGAGGTGTGTTTTGGCAGCTGATTGAAAACAGAAACTGCCATACTCCATCACTGACAGAATAGTTGTTTGATACAACATTATAAGATCTTCTGGATGAGCTCCCCACCAGGTGCCGGTAATTGTGCGGAGAATGTTTATTCTTTGTTGACATTTTTTACTCAGATACCTAATATGGGCCCCCCAAGTACATTTGGAGTCGAAACAGACCCCAAGATACTTGAATGACATAGCATAAGTGATCGGATTACTCAAAAGTTGAAGCTTTGGTTTTGCTGGCTTATGCTTCCTAGAAAAAACCACCATCTCTGTTTTCTCCGTGGAGAATTCGATCCCTAGCCCATTGGCCCAGGTTGAAGAATTGTTCAAAGTATCTTGTAAGGGTTCTTGCAGGTCTGATTCGTTTGATCCTACGACAGACACCACTCCATCATCTGTAAGTTGTCTCAGGCTGCAATTTTGTGTAAGGCAATTGTCAAAGTTGCTTACTTAGAAGTTGTACAAAAGGGGGCTTAAACATGAGCCCTGAGGGAGTCCTATGTAAGAGACCCGACTTACTGCCGAATCTCCGTGAGAAAAGTTCTCACAAAGCAAGTTATATAACATGTTATTTAATAGAGGCGGCAGACCCCGAGAGTGTAATTTGTCTGATAAAACCCCTATTGAAACAGAATGAAAATCCCCTTTATGTTCAAGAATACTGAAGCCATTTGTTTTTTTTTGGCGTAAGCCATTTGAATTTCTGAAGAAAGCAACGCAAGACAATCATTCGTCCCCTTGCCCCTTCTTCTTCTTCTTCTTCTTCTTCTTCAATGGCACTAACGTTCCTAGAGGAACTTCGCCGTCTCAACGTAGTATTACTTGCGTCATTTTTATTTGTACTTAGTTGAGATTTCTATGCCAAATAACACGCCTTGAATGCATTCTGAGTGGCAAGCTCTAGAATACGCGTGATCACAGTGCAAGTCGGAGGAAATTTCTTTGACGAAAAATTCCCCCGACCAGAACGGGAATCGAACCCGAACACCCGGCATGTTAGTTATGACGCTAACCACTCGGCCAAGGGAGCACCCTTGCCCCTGCGGAACCCATATTGTGTATCTGAGAGTAGCCTATTCGTTTCAACCCATCGATCAAGGCGAAACAAGATCATTTTCTCCAACAATTTCCGTATGCCAGACAGCATTGCTATTGGGCGGTACGAATTGAAGTCGGACGCGGGTTTTCCGGGTTTTTTAATAGCTATAACTCGTACTTGTCTCCAATCATCTGTATCAATATTATGCTCCAGAAACCGATTGAACAAATTCAACAAGCGATGTTTCGCCACATCAGGGAGGTTTTTCAACAAGTTGAACTCAATTCTATCCGATCCCGGAGCAGAATTGTTACATTAAAGGAGAGCAAGAGAAAATTCTGCCATCGAAAACTCGGAATCAATATCGCACCTATCTTGTGAAATATCTCGAACAATTTTTTGTACGGGAACGGAATCGGGACAAACCTTCCGTGCAAAATTCAAAATCCATCGATGTGAATATTCTTAGCTTTCGTTCGTTGAAGAGCGATTTCTCATGTTTCGAGCCACTTTCAATATTTTTTTCATTGACGTTTCAACTTGATTTCGGAATTCAAGAAATGTGGCAACTACCCGATTACTGTGAAGAGCATCTCACATGTTCCAAGTTCGCCAGATAAAAATGATTACATTTTCCAGGAATTCTTCAATTCGAACCGAGAGATAGTTGTTGAGGGCGGCACAAGAAAGCGACGAAAGAAGTTTGATTTCTCTTCAGGAACCAGCTTGCTTTTTTGAATCTTTCTCACCCCCAACGACGGTATTTTTAGGTGAAATCTCTGGTTTGCACTGATAGAACGTAATTCAATTGACGCTTTGAAATACAACATTCGTCATGTTATCACATACGGTTTCCATTGCATTGCTGTCAAAAATGATGAAAAATTTTACCTTTCACCGAGTCAGACGAACCATATATCAGAAAACATATTCAAATGAAAAAGGCGAAGAATTTACTAAAGCCGAATTGAGGGCAATCAAAACAATTTGTATGTGTCAACTCAATTTGAAAAATTTTATGTTTTCAATGAAACACCCTTCATATACCTATATAGTTTCCAAGAATACGACATTCAACAACAGGTGCAAAGCGCTTGTCAGCAATTTCTCACCAAATTGCATTCACAATTCTACGAATCAATTGCCTCTATTCAACGTGACGCTTCAATTCTGACATCAGTTATTATATTTCAGCTATCTGTTCATTATCACAAAGATACATGATAATGCAATATTTTGTTTCTTTCCATCATATACAATTGTTCAGTGTTCATCGATCATCTAACGTATAAATGATTCCGTTTCGTTAAAACTCCCCATTCAGTTTGGGATCTTCTATCGGTGTGAAAGTTTCGCCTCCTCCAAGTTATGATGCATTGGTCGCATTTTGCTTCGTTAGTAAGCATGGCCCTAATCGAACATGTGCTGTGCTCCATGACACTGGAACATATGCACAGAACTGGCGCATCGATGAGAAGTATCTGTCAGCCCAAGTTCGGAATCACGGACGGTGAGTTATCATGAACTCAACGATCACCGATATGAAACATTTTGAAATTTCAGATGTCGCTGCAAGTCCAGCTCGAGGGGAGTTTCCGGATACGCGGGAGTTCAAGGTAAGCATGATCATAGCATTTCTGTTATAGTGTTATGATTAGAGAATGATTATTATGCGTTTCCACTAATTCCAGTGCTATGCTTCGTGCCTGATGGAACTTACGCAAACTGTAAGCTGAACACAAACACATGCTTGAATTGAACACTTGGTGCGATAACATGTGCTCACTTTCTGCAGTCGAGAAAGGGCAAATTGAATTATGATGCAGCCCTGAAGCAGATCTTGCTTCTGCCTGACGAGTTCAAAGGTCCCTTCCAAGTTGCATTGGATGCTTGCAAAACAGTTTCAGATGGAATCGAGGATAGGTGTGAGGTGGCATACGCATTGCTGAAATGTTTCTACGCAGCGAGTCCCACGTTTTATTTTCCGTGATTTTACCCTGGAACGCAATTAGAAGGTTGTTTTTTTTAGTGTTTTGAATAATAGCAATACCATTTGTGTCATTTGTTCCGAGTACCATGATGATGCTAGTTCCCTTGTTGGCAGGTCTAATATTTAAATCGTAATTGAAGTTTTGATGAACCTCATTTCCTATCTAATTTCACGTTAATATTTTGTAGTGGAAATTTTTTCGTTCGATGCATGTATACCAGGTGTATGAAAATGAAATGGATTGTTTTCATGAAAAATAACTCGGATGACCTAAAACATTTTATTCAAATCAATGATCAATGTCCATTTCCTTAACGTTTAAAAGCCATGGGATGAATCCTGAAGAAAGGAATATTGGTTTCACATGATTTGGAAGACATACAATGAGAAAACAGGGAAAGCATATGCGAAATTTTGCTTGCTAACTGAAAAGAAACGTCATTTCCGCATCGGATATTGACCGTGGATGAAAAAATTGATTTGAATATTTGTTGATCCCGGTTAACCAGTCACATCGACCGCAAGGTCAGATCACTTCGGAAAGAAGACAATGTTGTGTGATTTCTGCGATCAACGTACGATTTTTTGGCGCAACTGAGAATGTTGAATTGAACCGTGTTCTGCTCCAAAAAAGATAGAAACACATCCAGATTTTTAACCGATTTTTTACACAGATTTTCGAATTAACGCGTTTTTTTTCACAATATAACATCTCTCAGTTCAGCTCAGTTTTTAAGAGGCTTCAATTCATTCGCCTCTAGTTCTACGATTCAATTCTGTAGAAATGCTAACCGAGGCAGAACTAGTGGCAGCAACTGAGGGGATTTACTGTCATCAGTGGTTCAAAGGATCACTGAACTAGATGTTGACATTAATTCCAGGTGAAAGGTCGTTCTCAAGAACTGGCGCCAAAATCAAGAGTGGGCTTCGTCTAAATGAAGAATGTATGACACGACTGGCTTTTATGGAATCGTTG
The DNA here is from genome assembly GCF_029784135.1 of Toxorhynchites rutilus septentrionalis. Taxonomy (NCBI): domain Eukaryota; kingdom Metazoa; phylum Arthropoda; class Insecta; order Diptera; family Culicidae; genus Toxorhynchites; species Toxorhynchites rutilus. The sequence goes on from NC_073746.1 coordinate 268,482,901, forward strand.
TCAGCTGAGTTATGGACAGTTATCAGTTGTTGAATTTACAGTAATGCTTAATGAAACGACTCCATGACGTCACAAAATGAATTTCCTGGAATATGTTTTTTTCTGGACTTTTTTTAAATTTTTTCTGTGGTGTTCATGCTGAGGAACAAAACAAAATGCTTTTGATGTTTGAATAGAAATAATGAATTTGTATTTCATATGTCTAATTAAACACGACACTCCCATAGAATAAGCAGATAAATTGGAAAAAAAAATCTTTGATTATTCAAAGATCGATTCAGCAAGGAACGATTCTTTGGTACCGATTCTTTAGACCGTAGGGAACAGTGGATCGATCCCTACGCCGGTTGGGGAATCGATTCGATAAGATCGATCTTTTTTATTCAATCCTAACGCTCACTCTACGACTCGATTATCTCAATTCATTCTTCCCCGTCAAATGGACTTCAATGCATATTGAAGTGACTCCCCCCAAAATGAATTCCTTTCTTTCTCATGTATCACGTATGCATGTATCGATGTTTGAGTCCAACGTGATTTGACATATACTACAGGTGAGCTAGATTTTTTGTGTCGTACACGAAAATTACTCACAAATATAAAATAGCATGCAGAGTTGTGTTCAGAAACACTGACAAATTCGTGAATTTTATTGATATAAACCCGTTTTTATGTATGTTTTTTTTTCACAAAATTTAACTCGGAGACAAAGTGAACTAAAATTTTGTTTAGAGTTCCTCCCAAACTGCACACTGTTTACTAATACTATCGCGAGGACCTATATAGCATACTTGATAACTGTCTGAGTTCGTTGGTTCAAGTTCACGGTGGGTAGATAATAAACCGTCCAATCATGATGTAACTACTTTTTCGAATCAGAAACAAGTTTTCGTTTCACTTTATATGGATTTAAAAATAAGATTGTGTACGCGGGTAACAAGATTCATGTCAAGGGTAGTAGAAATGTGAATTGAAGTCAGGCTGAATGAAGAGGCAGATTTGTATTCATTAGTCACGTCAATTAGAACAACCATTGACTAGAATAGTCCATCAGTCATCCTCTAGTCAATTATAATCATGTTGATGGCGAATGCTGAAGAAGTGCTAGTCGAAGCGAAGCTACTGAGATGAGAGTCGATTTTCATTTCTCATCTTCGAAGATTTCTAGCCTTGTGTATAACATTTAAAACATTTATTGCGCTATATGTTTGAAATACTTTTTGAATAACTATTAAATTACATTGTTATTCCGATAGTACCGATAGTAAAGAGCTGATGAAAAATCATTGAGATTCTCAATTTATGAACGCTATCAATTTCTTGCAAATTGCCTTCCCGTCCATTTGCTGTTTAAATATTCCCAAATAAATACGAAGGTGCTGATTGTAAGTCCAAATCCTAGGATCATGAATGCGCCCGTCACATGAATCAGTAAAAGTGGTGCCGCTTCACTGTCACTGTTTATTGGTCCGGTTTTGAAGATATTCTGTTGTACGTTCACGTTTATATATCGATTTACTATCTAGACGTTGCTCAAACACAAAAAAAAAATTATTCATTTTTACGCTTGAAAGTTTCTCACCATACCCTAAGCTCCCAGTAGTATTGAATGCCCGACTGTCTGATTCTCATCAAAAACTCGTCGAATCTTCCTCTGAAGGGACAAGTCTTGGTGACGAGTGCTGCGGTAGTTTCCCAAGCCAAGTCGTCCTTAAGCAATCGCAGTACTTTGGATGATTCCGCATCAACGAAGTCAACTGGCCCGAAGTGGCCAAATTCGGTACGTTCGCCAATGAATCCCATGTCTCGAGTTCTCCGATGCTGCGTGAAGAAGTTTCTATCGCCTACGAGATAGTTTTTGACTAGGGTTCTCAGGTGAGGCTGCAAAAGATTAATCCAATATAATTGTAACGACCGAAATGTATACAGCTACCTGTGAGGCGTTCATGATCGCGAATATCCACGCCAGATCTGATCCTGCGAATGGAATGCCGCTGGCCGCAAGATCTATCGTATTGTCGATTCCATGCCCGTACTGAGGAATTGTCATTATGGTGGCTAGGCCAGCTCCGTATAAGTTACTAATCATAAAACCGGCGAACAGCAGTGAGGTGTACAGGAAGGCACAAGAAAGGACATCGTTTCGCATATATGCGGTTTGCTCCATGAAGAATCCTATCAGGGTTAGCACTGAATCGCTAAGTGTTTTATCCCGATCCTTAGTTTTATTCATCTCACGAAAGCGAATCCTTTCGATCAGCCATACTGACATCATTCCAGCAATGAACGCCACAGCTACGGCTATCCAAAGAGATCTGGAAAATGTTAGGAACGGGGTTCGCCATGGTGCGACCATCCGTGCTCTCGGTACGAGTACAGTTACACCGGATCTTCCGATTGGAGCGGTAAAGGCGGCAAATCTGTAAACCTCAAGCCTAAAAATTGCTCAATGAACTTATTTATGAATAAATTCGTGTTTTTTTTCTACCAGTAGTAAATGGCCGCTACAGCGAAGTCTGCCTTTCGCGTAGCAACAGCTCCTAGCAGACCTGTCCCTGTGTGGTTGTCGAAGACTGCTCCCCATAGTTCAGTCTCATCTGCACGGAGTACAAACTAATTTATATTCAACCGCAACTGAGTGGACCTGTTACCAAAATATGCTTCGATGGTACAATTGTATCTATGGCAAAATTCTACCAGCAGTGAAGGTTCCGTTCCATCGATGAACAATGGTGTATCGTCTGTTCCATACTGTGGATCATATCGAGCATTTGCTTTCTCGATTGTCTGTCATTGAAAACATAACAAGCGTTATTTTATAGAGATTGTACATAGATTGACAAACCGTTTCCTCATAATATCCAAATGGAGGATACATGACTGTTCTGAATCTTATTGGGATACCGTTCATTTGGGTCTTTTTCGGAAAATAATTCGGAGGAATGATGGGACGAACATCAACGATCGTAGAACCTCTTGTTCCATCGCTGAAGATTTCTGTTGTGTATGCATCGATAGATTCATTCTCATGTTCGGCAACATGATAACCTATGATAACCGTTTCGGGAAGTTCTGTGGTTTTCGTTTAGTTTTCAATTCTAGAACATTTGAAAACATTTTTGATACCTTTTATGCTTGGATGATCGCATATTCTTTTCAACGTTCCGGTTACTGGTGAATCTGATAAAACTATTAACTTCTTCTTGTCCGAACGCTGGTCTGATTTGTCGTGAATAGTTATAAATCCATCTAAGAATGGCCACAGGGTCGGTTCTTGGACAATGAATGCTCGACACCCACTGTCCACCCCATATTGAAAATTCTGGTAAAAATTCACATCACCATTGAAAACTATTCTCGGAAGTGCAACATTGAGAGGAATGTGATCATGTTCGGAATTCACTACACAAACGCAATAGTATTCGGAGAGAAATGTTGAGGCGAGGTAATCGATTAGTAATGCCAACAAAGTGCCATTGTTTGTAGATAAAATATCACGCAGTAGATTCATAACTAGGATCTATAGCAATTGTTTTGTTATGCCCAAAAAAGTTCGTTTAAATATCTTGTGATTTTGATTGTCAGTTTGATTGGGACAATATATGTTTTATTTATTTATTGGTAATGATGACATAATCAACTCGCCAATCGGTAAGAATAATGGTAATGATGGAAGGAGGCTCACCCGGGAAGAATGAAATTTGCGAAATTGGCCTGGCGAAATTGGTAGCTAAAAGGTAGGTAAAACGCATTGATCAATTGACTGGGACCGTATAATTATTATAGCAACGTACAAATGCCAACGTTACGCAACCATGTATATAAATTCTGTCAAATATATACTAGGAGTTTGTATTTTTAAATATTTCCGCTGAACATTTATACATTTATATGTCACGTACAGGAAGATCATCCATCTTTTGAACTGATGAAAAAAATCGAGAAAATAAAAGAAATGGTACTCGGAAATTGTGGGACTCGGAAATTTAGGTTTGAGAGCTAGCCCGTGAAATCAATATCTTTCATATGTTGGTTGATGTTTTGGGCATGAGCGAAGTCGCAGCATGACAAGTGCCAAAAGAACTCATTTTTCCACAAAAAATTCCTCGTAAACTAGTGGCTGAAGATATGCTTGAACGATAAAATTCCACCATTTCCATTACTCAAACTTATTCCAAAGGGGCCACAAGCACGTTTCAGTGTCAAATCAACTCCCCGAATGAAAATATACTGCTGATTGCTTGTTGTCTAGAGCAACACTTAAACTCTAAACGTGCTCAATATCTAAGTAGTTTTTCAGTATCTTTTAGCAAAATAACATTTCCAACTCACCCAAAAACAACGTCCAAGGAACAACAGAAAATCCGAATCGAATCGGGTGTGTAGTTTTACCTTCAGTTTTTCACCGAAGAACGCAGTTCTCACCGCTGAAAAATACCTTCTTCACGTCCGACTTGAAATACGCTGCACTTTGACGACTCCTCTAACCCGGAAACAATGTTCGAATTCACGAAAATTTATTGATCGATCGAAAAAAGTCGCCAATAAGTCATTCACGATTTATCAGTCAAAAACTCCAGCAAAAAATTATTAAAATCATTTCGCTTTCGATTACTTCGGATTACTGAAATGACGATTTTCCTAGGCTTCTCAGTTCAAAAGTACGTTTTAGCGAAACATATTCCGGTCTGCACAACGACAAGCGAGTACAAAAGTACTCAACACCAAAAAATACCCCCGACTTCAATCTAATTGCAAAGCGGATTCCCTCAGGTACATTAATTTTGTCCGTGTTAGGGAAATACAGCTCAGTGGAAAAAAATACCCCTGACTTGGACGTTTTGACAAAGCGGATTCCGCCAGGCACATTAATTTTACAGTCCGTGTTAGGGAAACACAGCTCGGTGGGAACAAAAATACTCCCGACTTGCATGTATATTTGCAGAGCGGATTTCCACAGGTACATCGATTTTGAAGTCTATGTAGGGGAAATCGTAAATCGGGCCAATCAAAACTTGACAGTGAGGGCGTTTAGATAATGCTTGACATTTTACAGTTATTCAATTGTTCATCTCATGAAAAATAACATTTTATTAATTGTGATAGACGCGTAGAAATATTTCCTATCAATTGATGCAAACATCTTTCCGATCTGTTGAAAAATTATCGAGTTATAGGATTAGCACACACATCGGCAGAACAAATGTATGGGAAAAAAGGAAGTTTTTCCAGTTTTCATGAATTTAAATCGTTCAGAGATTAGCGAATTGTAATGTATAGCATATCAAACAAATCTTAGAGAATTTCCGATTCGATTAGTATGCAAACCATGAGAATTCGTTCACATTGAAAACAGTTATTAACGTTAACTTTATTCCATAAAAACGTGATCTGTTTTCTGATTTGACACCCTTCCTGAAAGACGTAGTTCTACGTCAAAATGGTATCAGAAAAATCGCTCGTCGGATTGGACGATCCCATCAGGTAGTGCTAAATTATTTGGCGAATTCTCAAGGATACGGTAAAATGAAAAGAGCTTCCCGTCAATAGAAGCTTTCTCACAGGGATAAGCGGGGATCAGTTAAACTTATAAAGCAATCTTCGAGTTAAAATGTTTCCCGGGAGACAATTTGTCAAGTTTTGGTGAAAAGTCCTTATATAAAGAGGGCTAAAAAGTTAAAGTTATATTACACCATCACACATCGAAAGACGTCTGAATTTTGCCAAAGCCCACATGAAACGACAGTGGGACATGGTATGTTATGACAAATAATGTTTAGAAAAGAATACATTTTGTTATATACCATAACGAAAAGTTCTTCAATGAAAGACGGCACTTTTATTTACTTTTAACATTGCTAGGTTATCTTTAGTGATGAAACAAAGTTCAATTTGGATGATCCTGATTGTTTCAACGGGTACTAGCGTGATTTACGGAAGGAGGAACAGTATTTTTCAACCAGGTATTTTGGTGGAGGCTCGTACATGGTTTGGGCGAGATTCGGTGCAACTAGAAAACTCAAGCTAGCTTTCACATCCTTCAACACGAATAGCAAGGATAACATACATGATCTGGAATCCTTAAGAATCCTACAGTTTTGCGTAGATATCGTCACGAGAATTCACATTCTAGCAAGACAATGCCGCTATTCATACCTGTAAGGAAACTAAGCAAGGAATAAAGACCTAAAACATCAATTATTTGACTGGCCGACTCGCTCTCCAGACTTGAATATTGTTGAAAATCTTTGGGGGATCTTAGTATGCAGAATCTACGCCGAGGGAAAGTAGTACATGACGGTTGATGAACTCAAGGCCACGATTTCGGAGATAATGGCAAGGTTTGAAATGGTCTTATAAAAACTGGACAGCTGTAATTATCATATTTAAGTTCAATAAATAAACAAACGATTGTTTTGAACGGAAATTATGTTGAATATGTTGTTGAAATTCTACTGTTTGCGTTTCAACGAAATGTATTCAAGGTAGTCTTGTGACCCATTCCAGCGTGACGTGACAACGGTTTGACTCACTAAAAACAGGTTTTTCTCGTTTTCATGTATAAATCACACGATTTCCAAATGATCAACAATTTTAAAGTGAAATTGAGAAAATTTCCTACAAGAATCTTCAGTTGGAGAATATTTTGCAGTTGAATTCGCTTGTTGCCAGCCCAATACTTTTGTGACGTGACAACACCTGTCATTTTGCGGGTTCCGACTCTTGAACATTAATGTTGTATTTTCAGTTCCGTTTCAAAACATACAAATAACTTTGATCTATGATTTGTCAATGAAAGATGAACGTAGATTCCTGTATACACAGTTTGTCAAAAAACTCGCAAGAACATGCATTTTGACGGCATGCATTTTGTGACGTGACAACGCGCTCTGTGCGAATAAACAGTCTCCACGAAGCGTTGTCACGTCACACAATTAAAAAGTTGTATTCTATTAGAATTCCACCGTATTGTAGTACTATTTTTTATGTTTTTTTTATTACTCTGAATACTTCTTACTTTCCTCTGAGATCTCCCCTACCCCTTCCAAAAGTCCATCCTATAGGGGAAGGTGGTCCTAACGCAACCGGTGGTCCTGAATCTACCATCCTTTGTATCTTAGGAACAGTGCTTGCTACTGAATTTTCAATAGTATCAAATGAAAGGTGTCATAACGCAGACAATTTGATAATATGGTGACTTTTTTCTGGCTCTCTTCATTCTAGCGTTTTAGCGCCATTTTACATTTTCATTCCTTAAACACAGAGAAGAAAAATATTCGACCTGTGTGCAAAATGAGTTCTATGTTCTTTTAGATTGTGAAACATTGTGAAACAAGGCAATTTTTGTTGGTTATGGTATCTTCATCAAAATAAGCTGTATAAATTGAATCTACCTGTTACCTGTAATACACGGTATGTCTTTATTTGGGAAAAATCGTAGTGGTCCTAAACCGACCATGTGCATTTGTATGTGCACTTTCTTTGTATAACTCCACACACCTTGCTCTAAGGCTAAGTTCTTTCCACTCAAACATTATCTCCATTACCTCACTTAAATCCTATCTCTCACTATCAAACTTTTTTTTTGTATTTCTCCTCGCGCACCCATGGATATAACTATGCCAACATTACCATTCACGATCGTATTGTGGGATTTCATGCCATTCCCGTTTTCTATATACGTTTTTAACGAACCGGAAGTCACCATCCTCGATTCCAAAATGGCATTGGAATACGATATTCGATTTCCGCTGGTAAGCCCATATCGTATGGGGTTTCCATATTTTTTTAACATTCAATACTACCATAAGCAAACCGGAAGTTGAAATAAGATTATATCTTACATTATGGAATCTACGTTTATATATTGTTGATAAAACATAGGAGAAAGATCATTTGTATGTTTCGAAACGGAACGGTAATTAATTAAATTAATCATTAATGTTCAACAGTCCAATTCAAGTGTTGCCGCGACACAAAAGTGTTTGACTGACAACAAGCCAATCTAACTATAAAATATTCTCCAACTGATGATTCTTGTTGGAAATTGTCTTAATTTTACTATAACATCGATTAATTTTGTGTGCTTTATTCTTGAAAACGCGGAAAAAGTGTTTGTAGTGAGTCAAAATGTTGTTACGTCACACTGGAATGGATCGTATACTTTCGTGACGTGACAACAACTTCTGAAGACAGTTGATGCTCCTCTATTTGTGGACCGATCTCAACCAAATTTTGTGGGTTGTTGGCCTTCATTGTTTGCTCAGAGAATCCCAAGTATAAAAATGTTTGAACCTATGTACATCTGATAAAGTAAAAAAATGCTCTATTGTTGTGACGTGACAACGCTTCAAAATACCTGTTTTTCAAATGCTTGTTTCTCATAAATTACAAAATGAAACGTAGGTCTACTCACGGCTCTTCAAACAAGCATTTAACCACCCATTCAATGGTATATAGACATTGAAGTTTGGTTAAGCGTGTGCAGAGATGTCTTAAGAAACATAAAAATAGTGAAAACCTGAAATATGTTTAATATAATTATGTAGTTTTTTAAACTCACCTCTCTCAAAGGTTGGTGCATTAATATTAAATTTGTTACAAAAAATTCATGATATAACTAGTGCTTATTCAAATAACGTTTTCAATTTTCTCCTAAAACTAGATTTGAAATTTGGTTCTCTGGTGTATAACCTCATGGAATGGGTCTTATAGAAGTAGGACACAGTGTAGTCCTATGTAAAAAAAACTATGGGTGGGTTGTACCGAAGATATAATCGCAAGGTTGACGTAGGGCTACCGTTGGCTTAGTAATCATTTGAGTGTATTGATTAAACCCGTGATTGAATGAAACAATTTCCGAATTCAATTGCGAACAAATCCCAATTTAAGTCGATTCATGCATTGTGATAGATTACGTTCTTCGTTGCAAGTCTGATGTATGGCATGATGCCTTGTTCATTTCATTTATTTATCGTGGGCTTCCAAAATATGTGAACAGAAGAATGGCTAAACGATCAATATATTTTACATTTCTCTCTGAAGTTATTGCATCTCCCGAGTGTACGTACTTCTAGAACCGTAAATTTGCTTGATTTGATGAACTTCAGGCACTTTCGGCACAATCGACGTTATCGACGCGATCGTAGCAAATGGTTATCAACACTTCACCGAACGGTACACGTAGAAGTTCAGTGAGCTGAATACATGAAGGTATATCTTCCAATGCAGTCATGAATAACCGAGCCAAAGCATTGTGTTCACACCGATTTTGAAGTCCGCACACATTCCGGAGTGCAAAAATGCATGCGGATACAAAAGAATTGCATATATTTGCAATGCCGATTTCCCCAGACTCGTTGGTTTTGAAGTCTGTGTTTAGGAAACTCATTCCGGTCTGCAGCAATGCAAGCGAGTACGACAATAATATTTAATAGAGGCGAAAACGCAAGCCAGACCGTTGAAATTGTGAATATTGTTTATGGTGCCGATACTGTAACAGTAAAATAAGTGCAATTAAATTTTATTTATTTTTATTATTTTTCCTTTTTAAAAAATTAAATTTTTGTTTTAATTTTTATTAGTGCAATACACTGAATTGAGATCTCTACTGTCAATAAATGGACCGTTTGCAACAAGCGATTGACCAGAAATGTCTAGAATTTTTTTTTTTGAATTCCATGCAAAAATAATGGATTTCTTTTCATAGAAATGAGTAAAACAACCACCGTTCCATTTAAATGTGTGCAGAAATAATTTATTTGTGCTTGAATGAATCACACTACCAGTATAACCAGTTGTCGGTTGTTGTAAGTACACAATTTTAACAGTTTCTGATAGGATAGTCTCGTTCATGCCTCACTGTTCTCAGTTATTTCCCTGCGCAACATGTTCACAATTCCTAGCAAAATCCTTACAATAATTAAACCCTATCACTATCGGACTAGACAGTTACATCCTTTGTGGTTGCATATGGCTTGGACGGAGTAAACACTGGTTGAGAGGGGCACCAATTGTAATTATTGGATTTTAAAATGACAACATGAAATACGATGCATTTCACCACTTCTTCCATAAACTCTACAAAAATCCATGTTCATTGAGAAACTCATCGCTGATTTCCTGTTCGTTGATGTTAATCAGATTGCCGAAATCCTGCTCATCGAAATTGACCATATCAGGCAGAAAGTATGGGATGGTTTCGACGATCACATTCGGCCCAGTATGGATCGTCTGGTGACCGTTGTTACTGAAGAACGGTACAATTATGTCGTCGTTGGCGGGCTGTGGAATCTCGTTATCTGAGAAGATCTAATTAAAAACAGAAAAAAATTAGATTCGTTTCTATACAGAAGGGTGGGGATGCTGGAAATGAGCTAACCTCGTCCACGTTCATGTTTGTAAACATTCCTGTACCAGTATCGGTGTTTATGATTGAATCGAAGTTGAAGGCGCAACCATCCACCAAATTACTTGTTTTAATCAGCTGATCTTCATTGATAACGATCGCAGGCGATTCGTATGTATCAGAAACCCCACTATCAACGGATCCTGTGTCGTAACTGCTTGCATTGTCAGACGAATCAACAGTAGAGCTTGGAACTACTGAACCATTCAAATTGCCCTCCATTTGCTGATCGTTAACTGCAACATGGCTGCTGTTATTGTTGTTTCCATCGATGCTACCTCCAATAGAATCATTGTCAACCGATTTTTCACAAAGGTCAGCATTCATATCCGCATCATCAGGAGTTTTGCGCACTCTATTCCGACTACGTATTGAAGATCCAGCCGAATTACCTTTGTTGCGATGCCGTACCCTGATGCGCTTCTTTTCGCTCTTGGAAACATCCATGGAGAGCTCCCAGTATCCCCCCTTCCCTTTTTCATCTTTGGCGCGTGATACCTTCGTGAAGTAAAAACTCAGCGAGAGATTGTGTCGAATTGAGTTCTGAAAACAAAAAAAAAAAATAAAAGTTTAGTCTACGTTTGATGGATTGATGTCACCGAAAAAGTCTTACGTTCCAATTCTTGTGCACCTTATAATAAGTAAATTTTTCCTGTATCCATTTACAAATTTGTTTCAAGGTCATCCGTCCCTCATCTAGCATCGCCATTGCGATGATTTGCGCATAATTGAAAGGTGGTTTTTCCGCCGAGTTCGTAAGCGAGGTGTACTGTTCTTTTCTTTTGTCGTACGATTCTCGGCTTCTGCAAACATATATAGAGGAAATTATCGTGGCATGTCAGCGGGCTATTAGGACCAATTCCCCCCTTCATCATAACAAAAAATTAAAACCAGACAAATGCATGCATACCTTCGCACTTGGGCAATGAATTTATTAAAACGAGCCGTCGGCAGATCGGTGAGCGGCACATCCGAAGGTGTTAAGTTTGTGATGTTCTTGAGTTCTGTCAGCCAGGACAGATTGGTAAGCTCGGGCTCTGAGTCACCATCGTCGTCCATTTCCTCCGGCTCATGATCGTCCTGACTGTTTCCCGTGATGTTGAGAGAAGATTCGTTCGGGATACTGCTATTGCTGGCACTGTTGGTATCTTCGGTGTGCTCTTCAACGGTCGTTGTCGTCGAAGCTGCTGGTGACCCTGGCGGTGTACACGATGGAATGGTTTCAACATTGATTGAAACAGTGTCATTCAGGTCAACTGGCCCGTCCATGGTGGACACTGATAGTGGGATGGAATTGTGGCCGTTCAGGACGTAATTGTAGGCTGTAATTGGAAGAAGAATCGTCAATGTTGATTCGTTATCCATTACGGAGCATGTTATGGATTTTGCGGCATGAATTTTACATCAGATGTTGTAACGCTAGTGTCCTTTCTATCACAGTTTTTTTTTTCGCATTTTTGATACTACCATTGCGAATCGGAAAATTGACTCTCTTGATTGGTTCATAAATTGAGTAGAAATGAATCGAAGATAAGATTTTTTTTTACATATTGAAATGCCCTGAACGCCCTGATAAAAGTTATTCCTAAAAACTAGAAGTGGGTTATATCTGTGATATAACCGCAAGGTGGACGTAGGACTACCGTTCGCTTAGCAATCAATAAGTAACAAGAGTATAACTCTTACACATTTCTTCTCTCGAATAAAGTGATTATCATACCACTTCGTTTAACCGCTCGAAGTAGCAATCGATTTCTCCTCGGAAACATCCAGCGGAAAAATACCCCCCTTTCCAACCTTCGACAATTGGAATCATCGATCGATAGCGGCATTCGTGAGCATTCGATAATAAAACTGCTACTTCTACCAAAAAATGCGACTCCGTTTAGGCCGGCGGCAGAAAGGAAATGGGATTGAGAGAGAAGAACATCCATCTGTCTATGTGCTTCGTGAGCTAGCGTGACCATTCTCATGTCACGTCACAAACACAATTAAATGGATTTTTTCCCTTCTTGTTCTTCTTCTGCTTCTTGTTGAATTATAGAGACTTTAAACGTTTGCAGTTTATTAGTCTCTAGCCCTGAGAAGAGCCCTTGGGGACAACTCAATCCAAACTTTATCTCCATCTGCCTTGTCAAAGACCAGCTTATATACAGATTTGTGATTTCATTAACCTTTTTTCAAAGTATTTTTAAGCTATTGAAACAATTTTTCGAGTCAATAAGTAACAATCATATAATTCTTAGACATTTTATCTTTCGAATGAAGTGATTGTCATACCACTTCGTTCAGCCGCCGAAGAGTTATTAACGTTCAAAACCTTGCACTCCAAGTGTCACACTCTCGTTTTCGAAACTTTGAACTTACACCCCGGTGCAGAAATGAAAGACGTAATTTCCCAATGCGATAGCTTACGAGTCCAGACTGCTGTGCAAACTTAAGACTAATTATATTTCAGGCCCTTCATTTTGTTTGATTTTCCGTTGAAGTCCTTTGCTAGATTTCAAAACAAGGCAATGTGACCAATAATGAATTATGATGAGGATTACATTGATAGTTAGCGCCATTTGTTGACAAATTTGTGGTTTTGGTTTCATATTTATAAACCTGACAATAAACGTAAAGTAGTAAAAATTTTTGTTAATAACATATCAATATGTTGTAACTTTTCATATGCCTTTTTGCAACTAAAAATTTTTGCAACTAAGTATATAAACGCAATTGACCCTTCTGCAGGTTCCGGAGTATTCCGGTGATTCCATGAGCGGTCAATGTGGCCCATATAAAAAAGCTTTTTGATAAATATCACGCAGAAAGAGCTGTTGCATAGTATGTTTTAAGTGATTGGCAGAATTGACCGCATTCAGAACCCACCATCAGAATGTGTTCCAGAAAAATGGTCACAACTCGGTTGATTTTGGCAAAATGACTTATTGGATGGCACTAAAGTTCCCAGTGGAACTTTTGCCTTCTCAACATAGGTATTTCTTGCGTCATTTTTATTATTACTTGGTTCAGTTTTCTATGCCGAATAACACGGCTTGAATGTATTCTGGAGTGGCAAGCTGTTGAATACGTGTGACCACAGTGTAAGTCGGAAGTAATTTATTTGTTGAGAAAACACCCGGCCAGAACGGGAATCTAATCCGAACCCCCGGCCAGGGTTACCTGTATTCTCTGTATTTATACAGATTTTTCAAATTTTTTTAAACCAAGCATCTGTAGATACAGATTACAGTTTTTTTTGGTTTTCATACAGATTTACAGACTTTTCAAAACAACGATATGGCTTGAACTCAATAATTTTTTTTTATAGTACAGCTTTCTCATGCTCAATCTAAGGCGAAAAGATGCAAAAGTCCGCGTCATCAGCTAGCTCTACAATAAATAAATAACACTGTTTATTTTTTTCCTACTAGAGCATAATAAATAGTAGTGCCAATCAATGATACTTAAGCTAAGATTATGCTTCAAAATTGAACTATTTTTTGGTTTTCATACAGATTTACAGACTTTTCAAAACAACGATATGGCTTGAACTCAATAATTTTTTTTTTTATAGTACTGCTTTCTCATGCTCAATCTAAGGCGAAAAGATGCAAAAGTCTGCGTCATCAGCTAGCTTTACAATAAATAAATAACACTGTTTATTTTTTTCCTACTAGAGCATAGTAAATAGTAGTGCCAATCAATGATACTCAAGCTAAGATTATGCTTCAAGATTGAACTTATAAATTTAACCCTTTGCGGTCGTATTGAATTTCGACATGTTTGTCGTACTGGTCCCATTATTTTTACATAACACAGCAGTGATGTATAACTTTGCGAGATTATGAAAGAAGAACAATGTTGCTTTATTTTTTTTTGTAAACTTCTGATAAGTATTTACTAAACAATGTTTTTATGGTTATGTTTAAAAATATTTGCTATAATTCTATTTCGTGTGATATATTTCGCATATATCACAAAAATAATTAGTTTGACGTCTTTTGCCTATTATCTTTACATGGAGTTTTCCATTGATCCTTTCCTCAAGCATGGATGACAACTTTTTTTATATTGAGTACCGTTGTATAATATTCATAGTAGCACCGTTTTGGTTCGCAAATAAGTTCACAAGACATTAAAATTCGTTTAGAAAAATTGTGAACTGGTACATTGTTGCATAAATGGTAATGTTAGTATACTTCTTTGCTGTGGTGGCTGAAAGCAAACAAACGACTGCAATGAAGATACAGATTTCGATACAGATTTTCTAAGAAAAAAGCCGGGTGGGTAATGTCGGTGACATAACCGGAGTGACGTAGGACTATACGAAGGGGACAGCTTTTGCTAAATATATATTTTAAATATATTGTTTTATTTTCTTCTCCTACGTGAAAACCTACTGAAAAATGGATTAGTTTACTGTTTACTCTTTATGAACATGTTGGGGGTTCTGAAAAGAACCTTTGGTGTTGTGTTTTTGCGTTTTTTTTTTACAAACTTGATTCTTGATTTTTTTCTGAAGGCTTTGTCCTTATTAAATGTTCAACGCCGAGCATCTTTCGGCGTATACACATATCGTACAATCAAAATGATGGCTGTGATAGGGAATGCATAGGTGGTCATCAGCTCGTTCACTATCATATATTTCACTATTGAGCACATTACCGTACCTTAAACTGTGGTTTCGGAGACGAATGAATTGTAAGATTTGTAGTCTCAGCAAACAAAGTAAATAAAAATGAAAAAGAACTGAGGTTTTGGAGACGAACTCTACGATCTGTCGAGAAATAAACGAGTTATAAGCGTTCTGAAAAACCAACAGTAAATACAGGGACGGATGACCTTCGGATTAAAGTCCTTTAAAATAAGAACAGAGCAGCAGGAAATACATAGCTCATCGTGTTGCTCCTTAGTTATTTCTCTATGCAATGCAGATGTAACGTCAGTCAATTTTCAACATCAGTTATCAACCAAAGAAAGCAGTTCTTGCTACGTTACTCCGGCCCCGTCAGGCTAACGCCAAATGAGCCTTGATAAAAATATATATTTTGGAAAAAAAACTGCCAAATTCACATACTCATCAGATCCTAGCAAACAAATTATGAAAAAATCAATTTGTGTTTTATTATTATTTTGAATAATGTTTTAGAAAGCATTGAACTGTATTTCCTAAACTCTTTTTTGGAAGGTTTAATGGCCCTGAAAAGCGCCTTGTTTTATGGAATGGTTCCAATTTAGAAAACTTAGTACTCGTGGTTTTGAAAAAACCCATTTCGAACGCCCTCGATGCCGCCTTGTTCTGAATTTACCACCAAAGCATTTTGCATAAAGAACAAACTTTTTTCTTCTGCTACCTGATGTCGTTTTGCGATTGCGTTTGCCACTCGCCACTCGCTGCAACTGCCTGTTGTCTTGATGTCCACCGAACCGAATGTGTTCTGTTCCGAATGCGGGTTTTCTTATCGTCGCGAGCAGCTTTGCCAGCTAACTCGTTCACCTCGGCGGTCGAAACTATATAACGCCGGCTAGGTGGACTGGTGCACTGGTACTAACGCGCTCGGCCTAGCTACCCTTGCGGGGAACTCCAGATCAACACGGTTCGAGCGGGATTTTGCCTTTCCCTTCACTTTTCCTCCTTTACCATGTCCAGACATGGCTGCTTGGGTTGGTTTGTTGATGGGTTGTGATGCGAACCGATGTGGTGTACGGTT
Source organism: Toxorhynchites rutilus septentrionalis (assembly GCF_029784135.1). NCBI lineage: Eukaryota > Metazoa > Arthropoda > Insecta > Diptera > Culicidae > Toxorhynchites > Toxorhynchites rutilus. Next base: position 268,499,008 of record NC_073746.1, read on the forward strand.
TGAATGAGAATGATCGTTACGGCAGCGGAGCGGGGATTTTTAAGCTGACTGGCTGGCTCGAGAATTACGCATGTGTGAGACTGCGACCAATGTTTCGTTCATTTTTTTTTCTTTTTCCTTTCCAATCGTGCTTCATTCTATTTCGCTGCTGCTCTGGTTGCCCGTTTTGGTCGGTACGATTTGAGGAGCACAAAATGGACCAATCAAAAATGGGCACATTGTGCATTTTGACAATGCTTGATATTTCACAATTATTCAATTATTTATCTCAAGAAAAATGAAATCATCAATTGTTATCATTACGAATAACAATGATAGATGCGTAGATATATTTCCTATCAATTGATGCAAAAACCTTTGCGATCTATTGAGAAATGCTCGAGTTATAAGCGTTCCAAATCTTGCATTTTTTCCTACTTGTTCAGTGCCTAGATTTCCATTTCAACCCCTATATCTTCCGGTTAGACGTAGTCCTACGTCAAAACACAGATAAAAAGATTTTTTGTGACCAAAAATACAGATTTTATTTTGGTAACCCTGCCCCCGGCATGATAATGTGTGACGCTAATCGCTCGGCCATGAGACCACAAATGGATTAAAATCAGATATGAATTGTATTGAATTTTCTATTCATAGATTATAATATTATTTTCAAAGACGGGAGCGAATTGTAATCTTGGGAAATCTATAGAAATCTTATAATACAGGTTATTCCAATACATAATTATTCCATACATAAAGTAAACTGTCATCAATAGAAATCGATAAATATGAAATGAATCGATCGCGAGATCGAGACTATAGTGTTTAGTAATCTTAGAAGGTAATCATAAAAATCCCTGTATTAATCGAGTTTTACGAAAAGAAGTACATACAAAAAACATGAAAAAATTCGTGAACCGAAATGTGCCCGCAATGTGAATGTGTGTGTGTGATTGCGTAGTTGAGAGAGTGAGTGTGAGAGAGAGAGATAAATTTTGTTCCTGTTGTTCTTGTCATACCATTTGTCATGCCGTGTGGCAGTCAGGGGTTAGACATCAATTGAATATTGGCTACCCAAAATCAAAATCAATATGGCGTCATTTGTTTACCAACATATCATTTGCGAGGATTGAAATCGTTGAAACCACGGAGATAGATAAAAATAGAGAAAAATGCATTGCTTTATTTCTAATTGCATGAGCGATTTTCGTATTTCGGTTTCACATGGAGGCGTTTCGGCACATAGGTATTAGAATGAAATTGTGGAACATTGTTCTACATACAATAAAGTATTTTTTTTACAGATTCCCACGAAATAAGGTAAAATTTCAAAAATGGTGTGATGCAATCACTGCTTTTGCGTCGAGTTTCGATGAAGTAAAGCGAGAAAATGCACGAGTTTGTTCCTTACATTTCCTACCATCCGATTATAAGCTTCTGAAAAGCGTTCGAACATTTCTTCCTGATGCGGTACCGAGAATTTTCCAGGCAAATGATAACTCTGATACAATTTCTAAGGGTGAACACTCCTTTCGTCAGCTTCAAAACATTAAGCCCGTGCGAGAAATATATTCGCCAATGAAAACCTTTACGGCCATATCAAGCTCTTCATATCACTCACAGTCCAATAACAACCTCAATTATGTCGTTTCTACGAAGCAGACAAATGGCACATCTGCCTTAGCCGCTGAGGCAACAAAATCTTCATTCAAGAATTCCGATGCACCTGTTGTCGAACACAAGCAGTAAGAGATAAGTTTTTTTTAAATGAAGAGCAATGATTCAATAAGACCAATCAGCAATATGCAAGCAAACCGGACGATAGATTGTTTTCCTATGCTAATCCAGGAACGAATATCTTTCGCTTGGTATATTTACATATTCCTGATCGGTTATCTTATTTTATTGCTCTAGAAATGTTTTCCTACTTAGTATAATGTAGATCATGAAAAATTCTTATGCTTTCATAAAAAATGAGTTTTATAGAGTTGATAAATAAGGTTTTTTTTATTTCTTTCCAAAGCATTCGCTATGCAGGACATACAGCTGATCCGAAAAACATTTCCGCACTACGAGCATTACCGAAGTTTAAGAAACAACTAGAGAAATGCCGCGCCAACCGTACTCACTCCGTATACGTTGTCATGGACGCTTGCCATATGATGAAGTTAATACGCAATCATTTCGCTTCCCAGGAATCATTCCTAACGATGAACGGTGTGGTAAGCTGGAAATATTTAAAAGATCTCTACGATATCCAGGTTTCATCAGGAAGATATCTCACGAAAAAATTAACGCATAACCATATCACCTTCAATGATCAAAAAATGAAAGTGTCGCCAGTCTGTGGCAGACGCTCTGGAAACCTTGCGGTTTGACGAAAGATTCGTTGGTGTAGAACCGACAATTGAGTTTTTGTCCCTATTTAATGATATTTTTGACTTGATGAATAGCAAAGACCCCGTAGCTAACGGCTTTTAGGAACCTTGGAGCAAACAAAATTTCGATGAATTCGAAATCGCATTGGAGTTTATGTATGATTCAATCCACAGGACGGGATTTCTTGGAATATTGGTAAATATCAATAGCTTCCGGCAAATGTATCTAGAATACGTGGATGAGAAGGGTTTATTAGAAAGCATACCTACCTACCGTTTCTCACAGGACCATGTGGAAACTTATTTTGCTGCTATAAGAGCTATGGGGGGAATTAACAATAATCCGAACGTTGTACAGTTTAAAGCAGCTTTTCGGAAACTCCTCAAACATAACAGCGTAATTGGTTCGTCAAAAATGAATTGTACTATTCTATACGACACGCATATTTTAATATCAAATATAACATACACAAAAATGAATGAAAACACCGATAAATAGGAAACATGTGACGACTTTTCGATTCAGAAAAGGTTAATAGATTGTCTCCCATTCGACGATGACGTTGATGATCCAGTAGCAACTGCTGCTGATGTGCATGTGCAAACATGTGTAATCAAAAAGCTGAAGTGCGGAAAGTGCCTGACAAAGTCTGTCGCGTTACCGACCAAATCATCAGATCATTGACAGACGAAAAACCGGACTTTAACATTGCCAAATATTACAACCTGATTATGGACACCAGTATGAAGCACACAATATCTCATTTCCCAAATAGGTGTATTGATCATAAATGTGATCTTATTAAGGAGATCATCGATAAATATTTGTCAATGTTTTTACGCGCATACAGCAAAACTATTGTTCCGCATAGGGAATACAAAAGAAACAAGCTAACGAAATTAATTTTGTTTGAGGGCAGTGATTTTTTCCCTTTCTATGAATATTCTTTTTCTTTGCCCAAAAAAAGGCTCCTGATCGCAGCAGATTTTGTCTTCCGTTTTATTAGCCTATCTCAACCGGTGAGAGTTTGAGTCCTTATGCTATCATAATTTATATTAAATCCGTTATATTATTCCAGCGAACATTATCACGATACATCGACGTGACGTATCCCACTGTACAGCTCGAGCCCACATTCATCAGTAAGGTGAACACTGCCGTACAATTTTCAACGGTGGCCATCACACTGGGAGCTCTATAGAGCTACGTTGATCATCCATATCTACATGGACTCTGGAATCTAACTAAAGTAGCACACAGCAGCGACCGCTCTAAGCTACGAAGTTACCAAGTTACCAAGTTACGAAGTTACTTCGAAAAAATACTCGAATTCTTTGACTTCTTGTATTGATGTATCTTGCGCGTCAATTCTGCCCTCTTTTTTGGCACTCTCGATTCCAGTTTGTAATGGAAAAGTCCAATTCCACTCGAGCCAAGCTCAAACTTTGCCTCCATATAACCTTCATTATCCACTTGATCAACCACTATAAGACTATATACCTATATACTATATACCTAGAGACTAGTTGTAAACAACAGTAATGGATAGAACCAAAATGTCAGTAAACCGCAGCAATATTGGGAACACTGGCAATATGAGGGATTTGACGATTTAGTCGTACCCCTGGTGGCAGTCGATGACCTTTATTTGCTTCACCTTCATTTTGTTATTACAATAATCGCTCTTTTACACTAGATTGCCCAAGCAAGTCATTTTAACTGCTTTCCAATTTCAATTGAAAAAAATTATTATGACACAATTTCTTAAAAAGTGGTGACTTTTCGTACAACTTATTTACACGTTTATACAAAGCTGTACAAAAAAATAACAAAAAGTCAAGAAATTGTGTCATAATAATTTTTTTTAATTTAAATTGAAAAGCAGTCAAAATGATTCATTACTGTGTCATTATTATTTTTCTAATTGAAATTGAAAAGCAATCAAATGACTTGCATGGGCGATCTAGTGTTGAGGACCAGGCATCAAGAGTTTCTTTTATCGTTCTATTTTTTTGACTCTGTTGAGCAGAGCCTGCGCCGGCGGTTGTGTAACATTTACCCGAATACCATTCACCCGCAACATGTTTACCCGAAGTGAATTTACCCGAATGACATTCATCCGAATGTAAAGGCGCGTCCACATTATGCCGAATGATGCCGATCGGTCTGTACCAAGCGGCACATTCGGTTCGTTATGTAATGAGGACGTCCCATCGGGTGCACGAAGCCGAAGCCCCATCGGATGCACGAAGCCGTCACGAACACACGGAGCACAATGTCGTCAAGTTGACGACGTCAACGCTAATTTACTTCGTTTTGTTTTGGTTCGTCTTTCTTCGAACCGGATCCACTTGTTTCGGCTTGGGTTCGGTTTGATTCGAGTCAGTCTTCGGCACGCCGGCAAGCCCGGGCGGTACGTCGGCTTTACCGGGCGACCAAGGCCGATTGGCGTAATGTGGACGCGTCTTAACAAATACCGAAATACAAAACTAATAATTTAATTATTTGAAAAATGAAGCTATATATATTGGGTATATATAGCTGTAAATAGTACATTCGGATAAGTGTTGCATTCGGGTAGATGTTACGTTCGGGTAAATGTTGCATTCGGGTAAATGTCCATTCGGGTAGATATTCCATTTGGGTATCTATCGCATTCGGGTACCCGGGTGGTTGGAATTCTGGTGAATGTATTTTGGGTAGATGTCGTTCGGGTAACTGTCTTTCGGGTAAATGTGACACAATCGCACCAAAAATGCTTCTGGGAGATGAAACTTGATCACAATAACTTTCTGATTGAAGAACTTTTGCTACGTTTTCTTCAAATAAAACTAATCCAGAAAAACAAGTGGTCACAAAAAGTCGTTTCCACAAATAATTGTGTTGCCGACTGAATATTATCGAGAAAAGTCATAGCAAAAAAGAAACGGATACCTTAGTAATGATTAATAGAATTGTTCACATCACCAACTAGCATTTGCGGGCAGAAACTAAGTTAAGGTCATGATATTTCGGAACATGCTGCACCTTGTGTTGAATTAGAATAAATCGAATAATGACAAAACTAATGAGCAAAATAAAAGGGACTAAAATACACAACACTTTTCCTGCTTTAGAGTAGATGTAACTTATGTCAAGATGAAAACTGTTTGCTTTTGCCAATTGCCGATAATTCACAAAAATAGGTATCTTTGTATCCTTAAATAAATAATACATTAAAGCTCGATTTACCCCTCTGCATTACTCCGCATTGCTTGAATAAATAGCCTCTTCAAATTGATAAGTAAATATTGGTTCAAAGTCTTTTTCACTATGATATGTTTGTTTATTCAACGACGTAGTATCAGTTAGGTACAAATACCAACCGCCCGAATGAATTCACAATATTCTAGCAAGATGTTTTTACCTACAGATAAATCTGTACTAGCAATTTCATCTTTGCTTGAAAGTGTCTGTAAGGTTCAAATACCTGTATAATATCTCTAAAAATAAATAATAAATTCTAAATCTTTTGTCTACACAGTCTCCAGGAACATGCTGGGAACATACGCTACATGTCTTCTTCTTACGCTCAACGGTTCACAGCACCTTCGGGATGTGGTTCTGCCTTCCGGCTACCCCATGGTTTCACTGATTCTGGAAGAGCATAAAGCGGATAAAATTGATCAAAAACTGGTTGACTCAATCGATCTTGGTTGCGACGCCTTTATTATGGACCAAAGACTGGCGCTAGCGTTTTTGGATCTTTTCATCGCCAGCCACGATTTGGCACTGTATAGAAATGCGAACAAGACTGTGATCGTGCTGGGTGATCCGGATTACGCATCCGATATAGGTTCTTGGAGGAACATTTTTAATCATCCAGTGTTGCAAGAAATACCACGTGCGTTGTTTGTTCACTCCACAGGGGAACAAATCAACCTGTTGACTCATAAATTTAAATCATCTCCCGAGGAAGCAGTATCATTAGTTTATCTGGACACGTACTTTGCTGCTAATGGGTCGTTCCTTCTGGGTAGCGATCTTTTTCCGGATAAAACGTTGGACATGGAACACCGGATGTTCCGCTTGGCAAGCTTTCGACTTATACCACATTTTATTTACACGCCGATTGATGACGTTCAGTGGATCGCTAAGTATCGCAATCAAACGGTTAGAATCGACGGTATGGGTGGATTGTTGATGGTGGAGTTTGCCAAGAAGTATAACTGCACGTGGGATCTTTCCATAGGTGAGATAAAAGTCGTAGCCATGCAAGTTTTTCAGAGTATTGTTGTGATTTTTACAGACCAAGCCGGTGAATGGGGTATCATCAACGATAACTGGACAGGCGATGGTATCATAGGGGCCATTGCGGAACGTCGAGCGGATGTTGGTGTCGGTTCCCTCCTAACATGGCAGAGTGTATACAAGTTTCTTGGGTTCACCTCTACGATCCGAAAAGTTGGCATATCGTGTATAGCCCCCAAGCCAAGGTGAGGAACTCAAATTCCTATATTGAATAGCAAACTTGAATAAATTCGCTTAGTACAGCTTGATCCCATCGTGGCAAACAATCAAAATGGTCTTTAGCGGGGAAGTTTGGATCTGCATCGTTATAAGTGCTGTGTGCAGCACAGGCATGTACAGGTTATTTACGTATGCAAATCCGACAGCTGACTCCGATGAGAAAGACGTGATTTGGAGCATGATGAATATTTTGGCAATATTTCTCTTCCAACCGGCAAACATATTGAAGCGGAATGTACCGGAGTGCGTACTCACAGTTGCTCTTTTTATTTTCTCCATCAATCTGGGAAACATATTTGTTGGGAAAAACGCAAGTTTGCGGACGTTTCCTCTTTTCAATCCTCCTATCGATACGTTCGAGGACATCGCAAATAGGGACATGATATGGGTTCAAACACATGAAGCCTGGATACACTCCCTTTTTCTTACGCAGAATGTGAGTTCCCAAAAGTGTGCTATGAATATCCAACGAATGTGAATATGCTATTCTATTCTAGCCATATCTCATGAAGGTTTTAAACAACTATCGGATCCATACAGTCCCAGAGCTGACTATTCTAGCCGACCAAGGCGAGGTCTCATTTGGCGTAAGCAAACTCAACTATGGCCATTACATGATAGGGGACTTCATAACATCTAGCAACGTTCTACTGTATCGGCTAATGAAGGAGGATCTATATTTCGAGTACGAGGTATCGATGACCACCAAGACCTGGCCGTTGCGGAATCAACTCTCCGATCTTATTTTACGCGTAGTGGAATCTGGCATTCGTGCATACCAGGAACCAATAGTTGCCAAACGATACATGGATTATGGGGTGCAGATCAAAATATTTCACTCGCAGGATCGAGAGCAGAGCGCACCGCATCCCATGGGAAGTGAAGATTTACTGTTGGCATTCATGGTACTGGGGGCTGGTCTTCTGTTAGCATTCATGGCATTTTTGGGTGAATTTATTACGTACGGATATTATGGGAAACCTTTGCGAATTTAATTTGTTTTCCATATCAAACGATCAGATATATGAGGATTTACTGAAATACACATGCGATTGCAGATGAGTAACGTCGCAATAAACCGTTTCGGCAATTACGCTCAAAGATTCCGAAATTTTTGAACTGTCTCAATTCGCTCGAAGTTTTCGGTCATGTGTCTCACTTCCACGATTGTTTCGCTTTGCGCCATTCAATGTTAGTTTTTCCCAATAACGTTTAGGTATAGGGGAGATGGGGGTAAGACGGACATGTTAAGGAAAACTTCAATTGTATTTTTGGAAACTCATGTTTTCCAAAACTTAAAAGCAATTTCTTACAGTTTAATATACTGGTTTTCGAAATAATTGGCCAAATGTTTTATAAAAATGTGTTTTTTCATGTTTTTTACTGAAATTAAAACAAGACGAAAATAGAACATTTTTATCGATGCGGGTATAATGGACATGTAGTAGGGGAATATGGACAGGTCAATAATATACGAAGCGTAGAAGTTTATCGCCCGCGAGAGGAATAATTTCGCTCTCTCTCAGTGTTTGTGCGTCCAGTAACCGAAATAGAACAAAAAGAGAAAGCAAATAGAAATAGAGTTCAATATTCTTCCCTTCACTTTCCATTACGCATGGGATGTGATTATGGATGTGACTGTCCATTTCAACCCAACCAGTGCAATTTCAATAATTCAAATTTAGCACTTACGAATGAATTTTCTTATCCGTACATACCTAATATCATTTCTCTGTCAACTCACAAACCTAAATATAACCATCAGCGAATTCAATTTTGCAATTAAACCCCTTAAAATGCTTAATATTAAACTGCAAAAATTACATCCACATGCGGAATCATGTTTGAATTTCGGTATTTCACTTTTGATCAGTATTCATTGTCATAGGATGGTTTAAATATTATTGAATAGCATGTAGAAGGGGTTCCCATCAACAGAAATGTGAAATTCATAATGCAACTATACAAATCAACCACCTGTCCATCATACCCCCACTGTCCGTCTTACCCGCGGTTCCCCTAGTGTTTACTGTTGATTTTTAAATTTGAAAAAAAACCGCTTCGTGGACTCTTTTTGACATCATTGAAGACATAAAAACGAATTCACTGCGTGAACTGAAGGTAATTCCTATTTTGAAGGTGATAATGTAAAATAAGATGGTAAATAAAGCATTTTCTTTAAAAATACAAATTCCGGATAAATATTTGACAAAATGTATGTTACGAAAGATGAAATAAAGTATAAAATGTTAACAAAAGTCTACGGTAGGTCTGCTACAGTGGCAGACATCCATTTGTACATGTTGGACAGATTATTTTAATTAAAAACATCCTAGCCAAGATTCTCCAGAGGATCTCAATAATATTGCAATTTGAACTACAAACTGGCCAGTCCAATATCGAGAAATTCTTCTCAGCTTGGTTTGAGACTGCTTGGAGAAAAATTGAAAAAATGAAAAACTGAAAAATTGTGTCCTCATTTGTATCGTTTCTAATGTGATCGATTAAGACGTCTTCCAGAAGTTCCAGAAGCCTTGCGGAATTCATTCGGGTTGAGATGAAAATCGGTAGTTTTACATGCTAAGAAAAGGCACTTCACGCCATCAAACTTCCACCTCCAAAGTTCCGTTGCGATTTCACGGTGCTGGTTCGACCCGAATAATTCCAATAGAACTGTAACAGTCAGGTCCGTTCAATTTTTTTCTCGTCAGAGACATGAAGCCATTCCGTCTTCCAGCCCATGTATTTCGGTGTGATCTACAGCCAGTTCTGCTTATGGGTGATGGTAAGCTTCGGTTTTCCTTGATGTTTCTTTCATTTGAGGTTCAACGATTCAATTAAAATTTAGACAATTTGTCTGGGGTCACCGTAACATCCAGTTTCTCCTTTTGTCTAAGAACAGGACAGCCGGTTTCGCGTAGTTTCATGTCTTTTTTGCTCTACTTAGTGTGCCCTATGGTCGGACGCTTAATCTCATATTTTGTACCGGTTTTAAAAACAAAATCCGTACCATTTTCTCAGATCTCAGTAAAAGACTTTGTCCGCTGAGCACCATTCGCCATTCCTGAAACTTCATCGTTTGCTATCAAAAAATCAAATAAAAACCCTGCATTATTGCAGATTCAATGTTGTTCAGTCATCGTATCAACTTTTTTTTATGTTGCGTATAGCACTTAAGAAATCGCGATAACTTTACGAGACCTTTTTTTTTATTTGCCTTGGCGAATTTCTGGTCCAACTCGCTGTTCGATTGTTCACATCCGCCCCAACCAGTTCGGTGTATGTGTGAGTACGAATTTTATTGTTCACTCTAACTTTGTTCCATGAGGGGTCTTCGTAGCTACATTGGTTGCGCGTTCGCTTAGTAAGCGATCGATCGTGAGTACAAAACTCAGGGCCTTCAATTGACCGTGTTTGTGTTGTTACAGAATAACTACGTCCAACACGCAACAATAATCAGCGATGCATATCGATCCTCGGTCGAAATACGATCGATTCATCCATACAACTGCTCTGCTCTGCAAGAAACATCGGGCTGTTGTTCTATTAATAACACATCAATGATCGTATCAACTGTCTTCGCTGTCCGGTCTAACTGGACAATGGAAGAACAGAAGGAATACTCTTACGCCTAATATGGCAGCTGTGCAATGTGCTATTTATAGATAGATTTATAGACATGTGACATGTACATGATTAAAATCCGGCTCTGTAACAGCTAAAATGCTAATCAGCCTAGATAAATAAACACATGGGATAAACAAAAAAACCTGATCCTACGACAAAAAAACTCAGTTTAAAACACGTTCTTGATATTTTTTTTCGAACATTTCTAAAATTTACGGCGACGTGGAATAACCGTGAAAGAAATGGTTCTGAAAGTTCATGAATCACAATTAAAGATATCGCTGATAATGTCGCCATATTTGGCTTATGCCATGAAGTCTTGACGTAGGATTACGTCTTTCGGGAACATCGGTCCGGTTGCGAACATTGTCCAATTTCGAGCGCTCCATGACCATTTCAAGATGGATTCACTAGATTTTTCCATCAGTCGATTCGGGCACTCCTTAACAATCCATTGCGATGAAGAAAATTATGAATTTCATGAAACTAACTATCGAACATTCGAAAAATGTCAAGCACTATTGGTACATGCAATCTGGGAAAAATCATACATAACTTCTCTTCAATTCATTTTTCGTTTGTCTCAAAAAAGTGAGCACATACAAAGATTAATATAATCATGGATTATTAATTTTTACAACTTTTCACACGAATATAATACATAAAAAATAGCGCTTATTGCTTAATCATTTCCTAATGGATTTGCGAGATTTTTGCATCAATCGATTTCTGCACTCCCTAACAAATTATTACAATGGATGAAGTTTTATATTTCATGAAACTAACTATCAAATAATTGAAAAATGTAAAGCATTATTTGAGCGAAAATCCAGCGTTCTGATTGGTCGATTGGCCTCAAGCAATCTGTGCTGTGTCTGTGCACGCTTTGATTGGTGACAATTTGCTCTTCTCCAGTTTCACCCGCAGGGGTGTCCCAATATGCGGCAACGCAAAAATGTACCGATCCCGTTAGCGTGCATCAGTATAGAAACAAGTATGTACACTTGTTATATTGGTTGCTTCGCGAAATTTCATTTCATTAACTATGCATTGTAAAACGTTTAGTATAAATGTAAGTGTAACACTATCTGGTAGCAGTTTTTCTGGGAATATTTTCCAAGCGGGAACAAATTATTAAAATCTTCAAGTATTAAAATCAATCACCATGAACGTTTGTTCGTGCATCAATCGAGAACGAATAGACCGATTTGAGCTATTTATTTTATTGTATTATTGGTCCAAATGAAGTTTGCGTTTATACGTTTAGCTTCGTGTTCCATTGGTTTAAGGCGAAACAGGCAATTGTGAAATCATTATGCACCATACATATTCACTTTTTATTATATTATCCGTACAGAACGCAGAAGGCATCTTGTTCAGGACCACAGAGGACAGTTTTGAATATATCTCGTTCCACTTCTGCCTCTTTTATCATGGCATGCACCATTCAACGACTGTCCATCATCCTTCAGCCATAATCGCTCGATTATACCACTAGTGGAGTGAACAAACACTATCCAACGATCAAATTGAGAGTCCAGATTATTATTGAAGAGTCTCATAATGGAATTTCTCAAATATATCACACATATAAATTAATTTGCAACATATAGCCATAACATAATCGTATGTTAACTATGCGGTCGTTTTAGGACACAATCCTCCTGTAACTTTTTAAATATGCTTTATTCAAAAACTGGAAGAGACAGATAACGTCCACATTCACGGAAATAGCAATTAGAGATGAAACGGATATCCGGTAACTATCCGGTATCCGGTCTAGCCGGATACTGCGTACAGGGTGCGCAACGAATTTTTGCAGTAAATTTCAAATAGCAATTTCTAATGCTTGCGGAACAAGATTCAGATGTATCTGGCAGCACTGGATAGCTACTTCTGTTAGGTCAGATGTAGGCAAACAGTGTTGAGTAAACAGGAGTAATCAGGATCAAAAGGTGAATCGAAAGAATAACAGGTGGCCCATGTGATGATTCTAGGCGTAGTCTCCAGCGAGGGGGATGTAATGCCCCCGTATTTCTTTGATCAAGGACTAAATGTAACAGCCGATGTATTCTATGGTCTGCAGGATGCTGTTGTCCCGTGAATGGAGAAGGTTGCTTCTGGCCGTAATTTCATTTTCCAACAAGTCGGAGCACCTGCTCATAATGTCAAAAAAATACAGTTAAAAATACTTGCTGAAAATGTTCCGGAGTTTTGGGAAAAGAAAATTCGGCCCCCTAGTAGTCCCGATATCAATCCTTTGGATTATTTTGTGTGCGGCGTCGTCGAGCGGGATATCAATAGAACGCCTCACACCACACTCAGGTCGTTCAAAGCTAAGATCATGAAGGTGATACAATACATGTCGTTTGCTGCAAAAATTCGTCACGCACCCTGTATATTAGAAACAATCAATAATTTATCATTAACACAAAATAAATCACGAGAAAACAGCTCATTAATATAATTTATACATCATTCAAAATAAAGTTTGATTACTGAAATACCAGTTTTTTCTCAAAATTTAATTAATATCCACTAATAACATTGATTTATTATCTCTATTACTTTCATAATAAATTTTTAATAGTACTCAATATTGATGATAATATGATTGATTTGTAATGAAGTAAGTGTATCCTCTCTCAAATTATCCTCATGAAGATAGTGCCAAGTTTATGTTGTTTTAAATATTGAATTAATATTACTTACTCTTACTCGAACTGTATTGAAATTATTTCAGTATATATCTATAGAAATCCTAATATATTTCCACTGTTTAAAAAATTAACAATTCGTTAATTTTTTAAACAGTGGAAATTTGAAGAAACCACATAACTTGAATCTAAAGAAGCTCCTCTCTTTCTGAAAGTGAAATGTGATCATAAATTCATTGCCATTTTTTTTGAGGCTCATTCGTTCCCTAAAACTCGTTCATGACAATTTTTCCGTACAGCCGATGATTTCAGTGGCGAATAAGAAAAAAAATTTTGAAGCCACTTGAATTTGAACAACAACAACAACAACCAAAGATCTACGAGCTACCCTTTTTTAAATTAAAACTTTGAAAAGTTGTCAAAAATTAATTTCGAGTTAAAATATGAAAATACCGTCCTTCCATGCCAGATCAGTACAGTGGTTTTCAGATATTCGTGAAAATTTAAGTGTTGTTCTTCATCGAAAAATATTAGACCCGGACCACCATTGAAGGGTGGTCCGAAAAATAAATTTTTACCTATTTTTTCCAGTAATGACTTTTAAAAAAAATCATAACTTTTGAACTACTGTACCGATTCAGATGATCGACATATCAAATAAAAGATAACTAGATTTGGAAAAAATATTACACCAGAAAAAAAACCGAATTTTGTTTTCGTAATTACTGATTGTATTTGTTTTTCATAGTTTACATGATCTCGGGACCAAGGGTGCTATATTTTCTTGAAAACTGAAGTTTTTTTTACATAACATATCAAAATTCAGAGAGGTGTTTTTTTGTTTTTGAATTATGATTTTTCAATATCAGCGTTTTTATTTTTAATGATCGTTTTTAGTCTTCGATCAATATTCCTTTATATATGGGGGGTCTTCGTAGCCTAATTGGTTGTGTATCCGCTACTAAGCGAAAAATCATGAGCTCATAACTCAGGGCCCCTCAACTGACCATCTTTGTGTGTTATTCTAGCTACTATGTCCACGCAGCAATTATCATGTGACGGTAATCTTAGTCCTTTACCGCTCAAATTTTCGATCTGCTGCATCGGTAGTTGGCACTATTAATAACGCAACAATGGAAGTCCCGCTGTGAACAGCCCAACTGTGAACATTCGAACAATAGCAATATTCTTATGCCGAAAAAGGCGACATGTGTTGTGCATCGATAGAATATGAAATCTCTTACGCATAAACGGCTATTATGTAATAGATAAAAACAAATGTTTATCGATAGATAGCGATACTCTTACGCCTAAAAAAAATGGTAACAGTGTAATAGATAATTATCTTAAGATAAAAAATGTACACGAATGAATTCTGCTCTGTTACAGCTGAATTGCTAAATGAGCCTAATAAATTAAACTGTTGGGATAATAAAAAATATATTCCTATGCGACTACACATCTATGATTTTTTAATATGTTATGTAAAAGAACTCCAGTTTTCAAGAAAAAATATAAAAAAATATAGCGCCTTTGGTCCGGAGTCCATGTAAACTATAAAAAAACAAATACAATCAATGAATACATTCATTGCTTCGACAACTCGCAAGCAGATCGGTCGAACCTATATTTGATCCGATACAGGTGTTTTTTTTGCATCCGTTTCTAGTGTGTATTTTTTCATCTGGTGCGCTGCGAGCGAAGTAAAGCTCATAAAAAGTGGTGCGCTATCGAGACAATCCGGCAGCAAGACACATCATCACACACGCTACACAGCGGCGGCAAGTAGAAGTTTATTTTCCTCTTTCTTCTTCCATCATTCTGAATAGCTTCTGTGCACGATTTACACCATTGTTTAAACTTTGTGTTTACCAAATCGGCAAGCGTTGGCATTAGGGGTGTCCATTTTGATACATCACCGTTGAACTATTATTGGAACTTTTTTCATTTTCAAATTACACATAATAACAAAAATTGAAATAAATAAAATTTTCAACAATAACTAATATAGAAATATAATTTCTTTTACTAATTTGTATTTTCCAAACTATTATATTCTGTTCATCGAACAGTTGTCTACTTCTTCGTTTTTATTAATATGGCAGAGGGCGGGGAGGATCCCCCATCCACGCCAAAGAATATATCAGATAATGAACCTCCTCCTGAAGAGCAGGAGGATGAAACAGAAGATGAGGAGGAAAATTCTGTATACGAAATAGAAAGCTCTGAAGATGAGGAAAAAGACGAGAAGCAGGATTTTCGTCTAAAAGAATACCCTGATGGCGCCAAAGGCCCATTTATCGTATACTTTAGACGAAAATCCAAACCTCTTAACGTCATTCGCATCTCAAAAGAGTTGACACAGAAATTTTCCGAAGTTACCGAGATTACTCGGATGGGGCCAGACAAATTACGAGTTGTCGTCTCCAGCAGAACCCAAGCGAATGAAATAACGCGCTGTGATCTCTTTGCGATCGAGTATCGCGTATACGTACCCTGTTGCAACGTTGAAATAGACGGTGTAATAAACGAAAAGGGTTTGACTCGAAAAGAGATACTCGATGGTGTCGGTCGCTTCAAGAACTCTTCACTTAAAAGTGTGAAGATTCTTGCATGCGATCGACTGAAATCTGTGTCACTTAAAAATGACAAACGAGTCCTCAATCGGACAAACTCTTTTCGTGTGACATTTGAGGGTTCCGCCCTTCCAAACTACGTTGCAATAGGTGCACTTCGTTTACCTGTTCGGTTGTTTGTACCCCGGGTAATGAAATGCAACAAATGTATGCAACTCGGTCACACGGCCGCCTATTGTTGCAACAAAAAACGTTGCGCAGATTGTGGAGAGAGCCATGATGAGAATCCTTGCCCGAAAGAGCGCAAGTGTCTTCATTGCGGCGGGACTCCACATGATCTTACTCAATGCCCGGTGTACATACAACGAGGGGAAAAAATCAAGCGTTCTTTAAAAGAACGTTCCAAGCGGACTTATGCAGAAATGCTTAAGAGTCCCGTTCCAACGACTCAGAACAATCCCTACTCCATTCTGCAGAACGACGAGCCTGTTGCTGACGCTCCCAATGCAGGAAGTTCCGGTACATCGCAGGGTGCCATCAGGAAAAGAAAAATTACTTCTTTTCCTTCACTCCCCAGAAAGAAAACCGAAACTTCCCAAGTTGGAATGAAAACTCGAATCCAACGTGCTGAGAATAGACCGAAGCAAGTACCTCCTGGTTTAAGCGGTTCTTCTACGCACCAGGGAGCAGCACTTCCCGGAGCAGCACCCAACACGTCTGCTCCTTTTTCGCGGTCGAGGCAACAGCCACAATCTGGCTTGCTTGCGCTTTCTGACCTGGTGGACAACATTTTAAATGCTTTAAATATAAACGACCCTCTTAAAAGCATAGTTTTATGTTTGCTTCCGATTGTGAGAACATTTTTGAAAGAAAAATGTGGTTTTTTGGCAGCGTTCATTTCCCTCGATGCCTGATTCAGTGCAAGAGGTCAAGGATTTGACCACTGTAATACAGTGGAATTGCAGAAGCATCATTCCTAAACTAGATCAGTTTAAATTTTTAGTTCACAGCTCTAACTGTGATGTATTTTCTCTCTGTGAAACATGGCTTTCTTCAGCCGATGAGCTGAATTTCCACGATTTCAACATAATTCGCCTCGATCGAAATGACTCGTTTTGTGGCGTACTATTGGGGATTAAAAAATGTCACTCCTTCTATAGAGTCACTCTCCCATCGATGACAGGCATTGAAGTTGTCGCTTGCCAGACACAAATCAATGGCAAAGACTTCTGCATTGCTTCGATATATATCCCTCCCAGAACTACGGTAGGCCGCCATCAGTTCTTTGATACTATCGAGGCAATGCCGGAACCGCGGGTAATCTTAGGTGATTTTAACTCCCATGGAACAGCATGGGGATCACTCTACGATGACAACCGTGCCACTTTGATTTATGATCTGTGCGACAACTTCAAATTGACAGTTTTGAATACTGGGGAAGCAACCAGAATAGCCAACCCTCCTGCACGGGCAAGCATGCTAGACATATCTCTATGCTCTTCTTCGTTATCCCTGGATTGCATGTGGAAGGTAATCCAAGATCCCCACGGTAGCGATCACCTACCAATAATTTTATCGATCGCTAATGAATCAAGCTCTCGTGAGTCAGTCAATATTTCGTATGACCTCACGAAGAATATTGACTGGAGAACATTTGCGGAAATAATATCTGAAGCAATTGTTTCAATGCATGAACTTCCTCCACTCGAAGAGTATAACTTTATATCGAGTTTGATTTACGAAAGCGCACTTCAAGCTCAAAAGAAACGTGTACCGGCTACCACTTTCCGACGTCGTCCTCCATCACTTTGGTGGGACAAGGAGTGTTCAAAGGTCTACCTTGAAAAATCATCCGCTTTCAAAAAATTCATGAAAACTGGATTAGTGGAATGGTTTCTAAAGTACCAAGCTCTAGAAGCCAAACTAAAAGGTTTGATTAAAGCAAAAAAGCGTGGATATTGGCGGAAGTTCGTCAATGGTTTGTCAAGGGAGACCGCTATGAGCACTCTTTGGAATACGGCTAGGAAAATGCGTGGCTGGAACCATACAAACGAAAGTGAGGAATACTCTGACCGTTGGATTTTTAACTTTGCAAGGAAGGTTTGCCCCGACACCGTTCCTGCACAAAACGTCGTACGCGACATTCCACTTCAAAGCGATTATGAGAATTTTTCGATGGTGGAATTCTCAATTGCCCTTCTCTCATGTAACAATTCAGCTCCGGGGTCGGACAAGATTAAATTCAACTTGTTGAAGAATCTTCCCGACTTGGCAAAACAGCGTTTGCTGAACTTGTTCAACAAGTTTCTGGAGCTGAATATTGTCCCGCATGACTGGAGACAAGTGAGAGTGATAGCCATACGGAAACCCAACAAGCCGGCTTGCGATCACAACTCGTATAGGCCGATTGCAATGTTATCCTGTATTCGTAAATTGTTAGAGAAAATGATTCTACTTCGTTTGGACAAGTGGGTCGAAACGAACAATTTGCTGTCAAATACGCAGTTTGGCTTCCGCCGAGGTAAAGGGACGAATGATTGTCTCGCGCTGCTATCTTCTGAAATCCAAATCGCATTTGCTCGCAAAGAACAAATGGCTTCCGTTTTTCTCGATATCAAAGGGGCATTTGATTCAGTTTCCATGGAAATTCTCTCAGAGAAGCTTCATAATCGTGGACTTTCACCAATTCTTAACAATTTCCTGTACAATTTACTGTCAGAAAAGCACATGATTTTCTCTCATGGCAGCTCGAAATCTTCTCGTTACAGTTTTATGGGCCTACCACAAGGCTCCTGCCTAAGCCCCCTCTTGTACAGTTTTTACGTCAATGATATGGATGATTGTCTAACTAGAGACTGCACGCTGAGACAACTTGCAGACGATGGAGTTATTTCCATCACGGGTACTAATCCCGTCGTTCTGCAAAAGTCGTTGCAAGATACCCTGAACAATCTGTTCACGTGGGCCCTCAAGCTGGGTATCGAATTCTCTACGGAGAAAACTGAAATGGTCGTTTTTTCTAGGAAGCACGAACCCGCCCAATTCCAGCTTCACCTATCCGGCAAAACGATCCAACACTCTATGTTTTTCAAATACCTGGGTGTATATTTTGATTCTAAGTGTACCTGGGGGAGACACATTGCGTATTTGAAACAGAAATGCCAGCAAAGAATCAATTTTCTCCAAACAATTACCGGAACATGGTGGGGCGCCCATCCAGGAGACCTCATTCAGTTGTACAAAACAACGATATTATCAGTGTTAGAATATGGCAGTTTTTGCTTCCGATCAGCTGCCAGGATTCATATTCTCAAGCTGGAGAGAATACAATATCGTTGCTTGCGTATAGCCATGGGGTGTTTGCATTCGACACATACGATGAGTCTCGAAGTTTTGGCAGGAGTACCCCCGCTTACTCTTCGGTTCACAGAATTATCCTACAGATTTCTCATCCGTTGCAAGATCATGAATCCATTGGTGATTGATAACTTCGAAAATCTACTCCAACTGACTCCTCAGTCAAGTTTTATGTCTATATACCATGAGTACCTTACCCACGACGTGCACCCTTCACCAGGCATCTCCAACCAAGTTTGCTTCCCATACTTCTGCAATTCCTCTGTCATTTTTGATCTGTCCATGCGACAAAAAATCCATGGAATCCCAGATCACCTACGCTCCGATTCTATTCCGCCGATATTTTCGGCAGAATATGGGAAAGTTGGATCTGATAAAATGTTCTTTACTGACGGTTCATTCATAAACGAGTCCACTGGCTTCGGCATCTTCAATGAAAATTCCAGTGCCTCTTTCAAACTCAAAGATCCTTGTTCCGTGTATGTCGCTGAACTGGGTGCGATATATTACGCATTAGGGATCATTGAAACATTGCCCATCGACCACTATTTTATTTTTTCAGACAGTCTCAGCTCAATAGAGGCAATCCGCTCAATGAAGGTTGATAAACGCTCATCTTATTTCCTAACTAGAATAAGACAACTATTGAGTGTTTTGGTCGAAAAATTATTCAAGATTACCTTAGTATGGGTTCCCTCTCATTGCTCGATTCCGGGGAATAAGAAAGCGGACTCGCTAGCTAAGGTGGGCGCTTTAGAAGGCACACTTTTTGAAAGGCAAATTGCTTATAATGAATTTTTCCACATTCCTCGTCAGTATACGCTCGTAAGTTGGCAGCGCATGTGGAGTGGTGATGAGTTCGGTCGTTGGTTACACACGATTATCCCTAAGGTCTCGACGAGGGCATGGTTCAAGGGATTGAATGTAGGTCGTGATTTCATTCGCGTGATATCTCGGCTTATGTCCAATCACTACAACCTCAACGCGCATCTCTATCGCATTGGGCTCGCAGCAAACAATCTTTGTGATTGTGGCGATGGCTACCACGACATCGAGCATGTTGTCTGGTCGTGTATCCGGTTCCATGCTGCTCGCTCTCAGCTCTCTAGAGCACTGAGAGCACAAGGCAGACAATCGGATATCCCCGTCCGGGATATCTTAGGTAGCCGGGATCCTGATCTTCTGCTTCATCTATACCTGTTCCTCAGAAACGCCGATGTCAACGTTTAATGATGTTTCCTTCGTTGTGTCCCCGTTTCATATCCCTCCTATCCGATCGATAAACTTTTACTTAGTCGCGGCAATACAAACACACACTCTTTACAGACACACGGGCCAAAGGTTGTGCAGTCCACTGATCATTCAACAAGAGCCAAAGGTTGTACCGCTCATGACAACTCTACACGAGCTGATGATTGCGCCGCCATTCTATCCTGGATTCCTCGAGTCGAGAAAGACGCACCACGCTAGATATGAGGTACAGACTAGGGGGGCGTTGCTGATTAATGGTCAGCTGCATCCCAATAGGAAGTATCCCGTGTCGGGCACACGTACAGAGCATCGAAGACTGCGACATACCAATTATGAGAACACTTGTAATACTAACCTCGAGTCAACCGCGAGTAATCGGTTACATATTACTAACATAGTCTAAGCAAATATTGTCAAAATATTGAACTCCCGGCCCCGTTAGGCTGACGCCATATGAGCCTTAATAAAATATATATTTTGGATAAAAAAAAAAAAAAATGAATACAAATACAAAATCCAAGATTTTTACAGATGTAATATTTTTTTTTAGAAAATTGTGCCTAATACTGGATATGTCGACCATCTGAATCGGTCCAGTAGTTTAATAGTTAGGAATTTTTGAAGAAAAAAAAATCATTTTTGGCGAAAAGGGGCAATTTTTGATTTTTCGGACCACCCTTAAACGGAAATGGGCAAAAAATTAAAAAAAATACGGGTCTAATATTTAAAACTACCACTTTTCACGAGAATCTGAGAACCACTATATCGGTTTGGCATGGCATGGCTCAATATAATACTCAGTGGAAAATACTTATAAAGACTTGAAATAATTTTCTTGATTACTGAAATCCAGTAGTAAGATTTTCCCTCTTTTGGATGAATTCTAGAGTTGCAGAATTTGTCTCACACTCTACTATTGATTACCCATACATCGATGCGGTTAACGATTTTTTTGTTCAAATATGCAAATCATGATCGTTACGCAATGAAAAGGCAATACTCACTATTGAGGTCATTGTTGTAGATAATGATGGTGCCGGGAAATTTCAGTAGATTGTTCAGCAAAGCATCATCATCCTCCAGTTGCGTCATTTTGGTGGCACAAGCCTTTCTATCCGTAGTTGTATATCGATCAAAAATGAAGTCACTTACACGAAATCACAGCTCTGCCATATATCTAGATTTTTCATTCGCTTCCTCTTTGTAATCTCGGATGGCACATTTCAGCATGGATTTATTTCCATAAATGACGAATCTCAGTTATTGGTGAATTACTGAAGGGTATCAATTATTCAACGTGGTTCTTTTTTCACTGGTGGCACAAATTCGATTTCAATGTTTTTGATTTTCATTCAAAAATTCCGTTTTCACTTTCACTAAGCGTGCACTTATTTTGAAAATTTATCCGTTATAATATGTTGTAGTATGAATTTACCATACGAAGGATGAATTAGAATCATCAAATTCACAATATTTCCAACAATGCGCACTAAATTTTCTCCTCAAATGACCAACGTTGAGGTGGCCATCTTTTGTTCGTCATAGGGACGTGGAAGAGCCGAACATTCTGGACGCCTGCTCTCGGACTGGCGCGACGTGTCAACGGACACTCGGACTGGTCAAAGGCTCTCTGTGTTGCACAAAGAGACGCCACAAAGGGTTCCTGGCTCGTGCAAGCTCTCCGTGGGCTCTCTTGGGTGTGCTAGTCGTTCGTGGGAGCCTTTAGTTCAAACTTTGACCTGGTGAAGGTCTGCAAGGATATGCGCGCTTGTGAGGTGAAGAGAAATGGTGGACTAAACAACTCTGCATACAACGTGTGTACCCGAGTACAACTGCTGGTGCTACGTGGACATACACGGGCACAGGCTAACGAGTGGAAAGGATAAAAAACAGAAAAAATAACACCAACAGGACCCTGAAGCAGGTGAAGCGTGGCGAGCAAACGCAGCGGAAGTATATAGAACTGGGGTGATGATTTCGAGCTGGACGGTCTGACGTCAGCCTTGCTTACCATAGGTGGGGAATACCCAGGCGTATGATTCGATATTCGATTTTGATGCAGATTGTTTTCGTATCGTTTGACTGATGTGGTGTATTGCAGTTAACCGTTTCATACATAAGCTTGTACTCGTTATACCATTTCCACAGTTTGACGGAAACTGCTGTTACAGTCGAGTTACATAAATTTAGACTTTGCCAAAATTTCACTTATCTGTTTCTTCCAATGAACAAAAACGTACAGCTTTTGTGTATGAAGAACGACCATAAACTTAATCCTATTCCGAATAAGCGACATAAAAGACGGCTCATTATGTCATTGCCCAATAAAAGCCGCCAAAACGCACGCCACCGCGTTTCGTGTAAGGTGCATTCAAGCGGATCCTTCGTGGCACCAGCTGTAGAATGGACGCGGCGTGTGAAACTGTGCCGATGTGGCGCAGCGAAGCGTTACCGGCGCGAGGATTCCTGCGAGGGCAAAATACTTTTGTACATAAGACGGTCCGCTAACGGCCGTGTTCATCTCACATAATGAAAGGGAAAGAGAGAGAGAGATGGGATGGAAGGAAATATAGTTTTCCTGGCTACGACATATTTATTCCGAGCGCAACATATGCATAAAGTTTGAAATTTTAATTATTCGGAACTTTTAAAGTGAATTGCACATATGGCAAACGTCGCTGAGGTGGAATAATCTGCTCGGGAAGAATTCGCTGAAGAATTTGAAATTTAAATGTCTGCATCAATGGTGTTTCACTCAGGGAGTTTAATTTTTAAAATATTCTTCGATGGTCATTGACTTACGTATTGAATGCAGTTGGAAACATTTATCCATTTGTAATTTTCTTGTTCGTTGATGTTACAATTAGAAACAAAAATATACAGTGGATATTGCCACATGACGTTGCGTGCTTCACATGCGAATTATGAAGATGCGGACAATAAAGAACAAAAAATCAACTCATTATGTTGAGATGTTATGCAAGTTTCTTTTAAATTCCAGAGGCATTGTTGATAAGTCACCGGAGAACATATTGTTCACACCCGTTTACCACATAAAACGACGACTAATATTTGTTGTAAAATTTGTTGCCATTCTAAATGTAGCTTCATAATGCATCTCTCATAGAAGTCTTGGTCCCTATTGGCGAAAAACTATAGCAGTCGATATTTACAACCTTCTCTTGATCCCAATTTCTTATCACTCAGAAAGTTTTGCAATGCAAGGACTTTTCGCATGGTGTCGATTCCGGACTATATGGTGGATGCATTAGAACTTCTCATCCAAACTTCAGGAGTTTCTGGCGAGTGTGAGACGTGTGTGGGCTTGCGCTGTGTGGAACACCACACCTCTTCTGTTGGCCAATTCTGACCATTTCTGATCAATCGTTAGCTCCAAACGGTCCAGTTATTAACAGTATGGATCCGAATTTAGTGTTTGACTATACGGAAGCGACTCGTAATAAATGATTCCTTTCAACCAAATACAAAACATCCTTTTCTCACCAAATACACCAATATTGTCGTATGTGACGATTTCATTCCGTTTAGCCAAGGCTTCGCAATTGGAAACCCGATCCTTCATGTTTTATGGTCTCAATTGATGTGGCACCCAAACATCGAGCTTCTTTTTGAATCCAGCTTTGCGCAAATGGTTTATTTCCTGGTCGATGCTAAAGGCACGGACAGAAGCTTGACGTAGGATTGTGATTATTGGGCATAACTGCTTTTGAATTGTGTTTTTGTAACTATTCAGAAATACGTAAATTTGACTCATTCAAGACTCAACATGGTGGCCCTGGAAGAATCGTTTGTTATATGAACTGAACTGACCTTCAAAAAGGTTGTACGAGTTGTAGTGACATAAAGAACTCATTAATTGTTAATTAAAGTGATTCCATCATGTTTTATGGTCTCAATTGATGTGGCACCCAAACATCGAGCTTCTTTTTGAATCCAGCTTTGCGCAAATGGTTTAGTTCCTGGCCGATGCTAAAGGCACGGACAGAAGCTTGACGTAGGATTGTGATTAATGGGCATAACTGCTTTTGAATTGTGTTTTTGTAACTATTCAGAAATACGTAAATTTGACTCATTCAAGACTCAATATGGTGGCCCTGGAAGAATCGTTTGTTATATGAACTGAACTGACCTTCAAAAAGTTGTAGTGACATAAAGAACTAATTGTTAATTAAAGTGATTTTATGTACATTTATGAGCATCGATATATGAAAACCAGAGAATGTCTAGTTTTTCGTGTAAATGTTGGAATCTCAGTCACAGCTGATTGTAAAATAGAAAGTGCCCAGCCAACAGAGTTACCATATCTACAGAATAATCTGTATTTATACAGATTTTTCAGACTTTTAGAAACCAAGAATCTGTATATAAAGATTACAGATTTTTTTTTTGGTTGTCATACAGATTTACAGATTTTTCCAATATTAATTATGGCTTGATATCAATAATATTTTTTCCAAACTCACCAAATTTATTCCTATAGCATTTGAATCAGTCTGAATGAGAGTAATTTTGGCATTCATATGTAGCGTACTGCTTTCTCATGTTCAATCTAAGACGAAAATATGCAAAAGTCTGTTACATCGACTAGCTTTACGATAAATAAATAACACTGTTTATCTTTTTCCTACTAAGGCACAGTGAATGCGACTTTTTACGTGGACTCCATCAACAGCGTCAAATTCATAATAACTATATCGATCAATGATACTAAAGCTAAGATTATGCTTCAAAATTGAACCTATAAATTTAACCCTTTGCGATCGTAATAAATTTCAACAAATGTGTAGTACTGGTCGCAATTATTTTTACTTGAAAAAGCAGTATATGTATAACTTGTGAGATTATGGAAGATGGACAAAACTCCTTTATTTTTTGTAAACTTCTGATAAGTATTTACTAAAAAATGTTTATATGTTTATGTTTAAAAAAATATTTGATATAATTCTTATTCATGTGATATCTTTCGAAATAGTCCCTAAAATAGTTTTCGCATGTATCACAATAATAATTAGTTTGGCGTCTTTCGCTTTTTATCGTTCTGTTTGAACATACAGAACAATGCTATTTACATCTTCAGAGTGCTGCAATACTTGGAGTTTTCCATTAATCCTTTCCTTTCATAGTAGCACATTTTAGTTCGTGAATGAGTTTACAAGAAATTGAAGTTCGTTTAGAAAATGTGTGAACTGATACATTGTTGCATAAATTATAATATTAGTATACTTCTTTGCTGTGGTGGCCAGGGATGCCAACCTTCCTGATTTTTCAGGATTTCCCAGACTTTTTAGCACGCTCCCTGATATCCTGACGAACACTCAATTTATCCTGATTTTTGTGAAATGATCCTAATTTTTCCTGATTTTTGTACTCTTTACGTTATTCGTAATATATATACTGGTATTCATGCATCTTACAATCTTGCAAATTTTCTAGACGCAAAGCTGTACAAAAGCTTCTAATTTATGAAATTAGAAGATTAAGTTTGTGGAACAACATTGCTCTATTGAGGATAATGTGTATGTAGATGTATCCCCAGAGATATTAATGTAGAAATACGGTTCAGAGTGTAAAATTATTCAAGAGAAATTTTTTCAATCCACAGTCAATATAAAAAGATTTTGTATGCAATTTGTTCGTCTGATTCAAAGTAGAATCAACTTTAATGATGGGACTATGGTAAATATATCTATAATCGTATTAAATATCATAAAAATTAGGAAAAATTCCACAAGTCTTCCACTGCTGATATGCTTTTTTCATTTGTTTAGAAAAGATTCATCTCAAAGCATGGACAATGAATTCAGTGAAAATTTGAATATTGATTTCTCTGCAAATGACTATAGTGATGCTATAGGGTTTTTTCGGAAACAAGCATCTCCGCTTATGCGATGATTTATACCAGGGATGGCCAAACTTTTGGTCATTGCGGGCGACTAATTGAACAAATGTCAGACTGCGGTCTACCAACGATGACAGTATCAATGATTCATTAGAAAATGTATCTAGTATCAAAAATTGAAACAAAGTTTAAACTAAAAGAAAAACATGAATAATAGTAATACTTATTCAATGAAAATAATTCTATAGAAATAGATTAATTATCGATTAAAATAGAATTGATAGGTAAAACATTATTTTATTCAGAGTCTTAAAGCTAAATATCGAAGAATGTTTGAAGAAAATCGTATGTTTGTATGTTTATAAAGATTTTTTTTTCAAGGACACAGAAGTAGAGTGTTATACTCCCTAATTACAGAGAGGTATAACATCTATCATCAGCGGAAAAAATATGACGTTGTTAGAACAATTGAAGGATGAATAAAAAATTAAAAACTCCACTTTCATCGAGCTAATGTACATCGCTAGCAGTCGATCGCCATAATAATAAAATTATACGTATTGCCATTTGAATTACCACCTTTTTTATCGTGTTATCCAGATTTGGCAACCACAACAGGTATTTGTTTGTAAAATTGAAATAAATGTGCAATTAAAAATGTTATTTGACGCGTTCCACTGGTGTTATCAAAATATAGAAGAGATAATAATAAATACGTCAGTTGTGATGCATAGTAAGATACACTATCCAAGATCACCTGGCGGGCACCTTCAAGAAGCTACGCGGGCGACCGGTAGACCGCGGACTACGCCTTGGCCACCCCTGATTTATACCATACTTATTAATTCTTTTACATATTCGGTCTTCGCCCGAAGAAAGATATACTCTGTTTCTGGTGGGATTTGGAATGGATTCTGTATAATGAGCTACTACCAAGCATCCTGCTTTTTACATGTATGGTTCGCAGCAGTTTTCGACGAGGAAGCAAACATGTTCTGGGAGGATAGAATATTTAACCTGTGTGAAAGAATGCGAATGATTGTGAAACAGAACTATGGTTATAAAATTAAATGATAAGATACATGATACAGATTAAAAATGATGTTTTTGTTTTCCCTAAAATCGACATTAACTTTTCGGACAACCCAATATGAGCTCTCCTGATTTATCCTGATCTTTATTTTCATTCTTCCTGATTTTTTAAAATTATAGTTGGCAACCCTGGTGGTGGCTGAGAGCAGATAAACGGTTAAGGGGCTAGTACACTATGGAAACTTGAAAAAAATATCTGGCCTAAAATGGATGTCCCAGGTTTGTCCGAAGTTACAAGCCAATTAGTGTACCTAAGTCTTTGCGTAAGGAGCGCGGATCCAAAATTTAAAACGCGTTTTTATCGAAACTAAGTTTTGCAAACTGGTGGAAGTTCTACCTCTGAACGGTCCATCCGATTTTGATGAAATAGTTTTTTTTTTCCCAGATTCTCCACTAAATTACCTGTCTTCGTACCTTTTTTTGATGTTTTGAAGAATAAAATTTTGGTGAATGTTTTTGTCTCGATTTTTGAGGCAAAAACGCAATCTTTGACGTAGAACTACGTCTTTCAGGAAGGGTACCAAATTAGAAAACAGGTCACGGTTCTACGAAATAAAGTTAACGTTAATAACACTGTGAACAAATTCTCATGATTTGGACATCATTCGAATCGGAAATTCTTTAAGATTTGTTTGATATGCTAAACATTACAATTCGCTGATCTCTAAACGATTTAAATTCATGAAAACTGGAAGAACTTCCTTTTTCCCATACATTTGTTCTGCCGATTTGTGTACTAACCCTATTTCGAATGCTTATAACTGGAACATTCCTAATAAAGGGTGTGTCACATCAAATTGCATCACGGAAAAAACGCTGTAGAAATTTAATTTTTAGGAATTATATCTTCAGCTTTCGCTTATAATCAGATAAGAGTGTATAGATCACGTTGGCCATGCTTCACTGTCAATTTTTCGTAAATTTGGAAAAATGTCGTTGAACGAAAAAGAGCGTCGTGAATTAATCCTGCGCACTCATTTCGAGAATCCGGAGTTGTCACATCGGGACATCGGTAAGATGCTGGGAATCGTCCAATCCACGGTCAGCAGAGTACTAAAACGATACTTCGAGAACCTAACCATCGACCGGAAGGTGAAGAACGGAAAAAATGGATGCTCCGTCAGTGAAAAAGATCACAAGCGCGTAGTTAAGCAGTTTAGACGTGATCCGAGAAGTTCGGTCCGGGATGTCGCCAATAAGCTGAATTTGTCAAGTTCATTCGTCCAGCGGACCAAGCAGCGGGAGGGCCTGCGTACATACAAGGTTCAGAAGGCTCCTAACCGCGACGAAAGGCAAAACATGGTGGGGAAGACGCGAGCCCGGAAGCTGTATACCGTAATGCTGACGAAGCCGCATTGCCTGGTAATGGACGACGAAACCTACGTCAAAGCGGACTTTCGTCAGCTGCCGGGCCTGTTGTTATTCTCCGCAGAGGACAAATTCAGCGTTCCGGTGGAGATTCGCAAGCAGAAACTATCCAAGTTTGCCAAAAAGTACATGATGTGGCAAGCGATCTGCTCTTGCGGAAAGCGGAGCGCCCCCTTCGTGATGACCGGCACGGTAAACGGGCAGGTTTACCTTAAGGAGTGCCTACAGAAGCGCTTACTACCACTATTGAAGCAGCACGAGGGCCCGACCATCTTCTGGCCGGATCTCGCTTCGTGCCACTATTCAAAGGATGTGTTGGAGTGGTACGAAGCCAACGGGGTCACCTTCGTGCCAAAGGAAATGAACCCGCCCAACGCGCCGGAGCTTCGCCCAATAGAGAAATATTGGGCGATTATGAAGCAGGCCCTCCGGAAGAACCCAAAAGTTGTCAAATCGGAGGCGGACTTCAAGAGAAAATGGATTTCTGTTCAAAAAAAACTACAACCTGACGTTGTACAGAACCTTATAGACGGGGTAAAGAGGAAGGTGCGAGCATACGGGCTTGGGCTCGAAGTATGAATAAAAAGAAAATGCCAAAAGTTGTTTAATAGTTTTTATTTTACTGTCTAAAATTTTCAAAAGGATCGGTCTACTGGGCGAATTTCTACAGCGTTTTTTCCGTGATGCAATTTGATGTGACACACCCTTTAGATCAGAAAGATGTTTGCATCCATTGATAGGAAATATTTCTACGCGTCTTTCACAATTAATAAAATATTGTTTTTCATGAGATGAACAATTGAGTAACTGTAAAATGTCAAGCGTTATCTAAACGCCCTAACTGTCAAGTTTTGATTGGCCCGATTCACGGTTTCCTCAAAACAGACCTCAAAATCGATGTATCTTTGGAAATCCGCTTTGTAAATATACATCCAAGATGGGGGTGTTTTTGTTCCCACTGAGCAGTATTTCCCTAACATGGACTTCAAAATTAATGTGTCTGGGGAAATCCGCTTTGCAAATACATGCAAGACGAGGGTATTGTTTGGTGTTGTGTACTTTTGTACTCGCTTGTCGTTGTGCAGACCGGAATATGTTTCCCTAAAACGTACTTTTAAACCGAGAAGCCTGAAAAAATCGTTATTTCAGATACTAGAAGTGAATAAGCGAGAACAACGTAAACATGAGATAAATTGTGCAATAAATTCAAAGGGAAAAAAATTTTCGTTACTGAAGTAGTAACAATAAAAAAATTCGATGCATTCTAAAATAATATTCAAAGTGGATTGCATATTATAATTGCGTAGTTCTGCGTTGATATTGCGGGCGTGTTCTAGATACAACCACTTTCAATTTTCTACAAAAAAATGTCGCCATTGCGTCAAAAATCAATACTTTGAAAAAAACCTGCGTACGATGACAGGAAATATATCCAAGATTACGAAAAAATATCATTGGTTGAAATCGGTCCACTAGAAATACTTGTAGAACTGCCAATAGTTTACAAGATTTTCGTTGCAAGGGTTCAACAAATCGTTTGCGGCTATTCAGAGGGCAGTCCAATTGACACCATTTTTTTGGTTTTTTGTTGAGTAATATATACCTAATAAAACTTTGATGTCAGAATAATTATAGTAATTCATTTTCTCGTTGAGGAAAAATAGCGAAAATCACATGCTTTTTATGATGTTCATAGTGTACTACCACTTAATACAGATTTCGATACAGATTTTCTGAGAAAAAACTCAGATGAAAAGATTTTTTGAGACTAAAAAGACGGGTGGGTAACGTCGGGGACATAACCGGAGTGACGTAGGACTATACAAAGGGGACAGCTTTTGTCAAATATATATTTTAAATATATTGTTTTATTTTCTTCTCCTACGTGAATACCTACCTATCTACCTGAAAAATGGATTAGTTTACTGTTTACTCTTTATGAATATGTTGATGGTTCTGAAAAGAACCTTTGGTGTTGTGTTTTTGTTATCACTCGATATTCCCATCTTGTTCGCTTAAACCTTCCTGTTTAGCTATTGCGTTTGCCACTCGCCACAGCTTTCACAGTTGGAAAATTTCTTCCCATCCAGCTTGTGACATGTTGTTCAGTAAATTACATTTAATGCGACGTGCCGGAGAAACACTTTGCCACTCACTGAAACTAATTGTTGCCTTGATGAGCGCCGAACCGAAGCTGCTCTGTTCTTGATGCGGGTTTTCTGATTGTCGTGAGCAGCTTTGCAAGCCAACTCGAGCACTCCGACGGCCGAAACTCTATAATCGCTGTTAGGTATACTGGTGCTCCGGCACCAATCCGTTCGGCCTAGTTACCCTTGCCGAGCAATCAGTGAATGCGACCAACAGGGAACTGGAGACTTGCACGGTTCGAGTGAGACTTTGCCTTTCCCTTAAATTGTCCTCCTTTGTTACGTCCACGATGCCGATGCCGTACAACCACACGGGTTTACGGTTTGAAAGAAAATAAGATATTTTTTTGGGGTCCGCGTGTTTTATACACTAGCGGTACACACTCACAGGATAGAGACAAATCGGCAGACTCAGCCAGAGGGGCGAGTCCAACGAGACGAACGAATGAGCGTTAAAAGGGAGCGATGGCAAAAAAATACATTCATTACGATTTGTTCGCTCGTTGGATTCACATGCAGGCTAAAAAGGGTCCTTTTCAGGATCACAAAATTATCTTCAATCTAAAGAGTTTATTGTTTTGTTATCACTCGATATCCCCATCTTGTTCGGCTAAACCTTTCTGTTTAGCGATTGCATTTGCCACTCGCCACAGCTTTCACAGTTGGAAAATTTCTTCCCATCCAGCTTTGTGACATGTTGTACAGTAAATTACATTGAATGCGACGTCCCGAAGCGCCACTCAGTGTCGCATTGGAGGCGATTTTAACCTGTAATTGAACATTTGTGATGACAGTGGTACAGTGTCGACTGGTACTAACGTGCTCGGCCTAGCTACCCTTGCGGGGAACTCTAGATCAACACGGTTCGAGCGGTATTTTGCCTTTCCCTTCACTTTTCCTCCTTTACCATGTCCAGACATGGCTGCTTGGGTTGATTTGTTGATGTGTTGTGATGCGAACCGATGTGGTGTACGGTTTGAATGAGAATGATTGTTACGGAAGGAAGGAAGGTCTTGTATTATAGAGACTTTAAACTTTTGCAGTTCATTCGTCTCTAGCCTTGAGAAAGGCCCTTTGAAAACTCTACTCTACTCCAGCGCTACCACCTCCGCCCTCTTGCCTTGAGAAAGGCACTCGATCCCTCGCCGTCCAGCTCGTCCAGCAACGATGTTGTCCAGTCGGTGTCCACACAAAGAATGATCGTTACGGCAGCGGAGCGGGGATTTTTAAGCTGACTGGCTGGCTCGAGAATTACGCATGTGTGAGACTGCGACCAATGTTTCGTTATTTTTTTTCTTTTTCCTTTCCAATCGTGCTTCATTTTATTTCGCTGCTGCTCTGGTTGCCCGTTTTGGTCGGTACGATTTGAGGAGCACAAAATGGACCAATCAAAAATGGGCACATAGTGCATTTTAACAATGCTTGATATTTCACAATTATTCAATTATTTATCTCAAGAAAAATGAAATGTTATTCTTTATGACAGATGCGTAGATATATTTCCTATCAATTGATGCAAAAACCTTTGCGATCTATTGAGAAATGCTCGAGTTATAAGCGTTCCAAATCTTGCATTTTTTCCTACTTGTTCAGTGCCTAGATTTCCATTTCACCCCCTATATCTTCCGGTTAGACGTAGTCCTACGTCAAAAACACATATTTTATTGTGGAAACCGTGCCTGCCAGTCGTTGCCATCCAGGGTGAGATAGTTATCGTCGTCCAACACCACCGCCACGTCGCGATTCGCCGGAAAAATCGACTTGACCATCTTATTCAGCAGCTGGCGCTACGTCATTGCCTGCAGCTAAGAGACCAGTGGACGGAATTTTGCGCTTCCTCACTTAGCTCGATCTTCCTCTTCAGCATCCTTTCGAGCTTTTTGTCGCGCAGAGTCGTTGGCCGTACGGAACCGGGCTTCCTTTCGATGCTCTGATTGCTGTCCAATAGTGCCAAGATGTTGTAGATGTCGGAAAGGGCGTATCCGGCGTCCACAAAGTGCCGCACGAAATCCGTTTTCGACGCGGCGGGGTATCGTTCTTTGAACGCGCACACTTCTGTACGGAGTAGCTTCATTGTTTTCGCCATCACGGTTAGAGTTCGACTGATAGAGCTGTCAATTTTTTTCTGCGATTCATTGGTTACTATGATTGATGCTGCATGGGTAGTTTCGTCAGTGGGTGTGAAGGTATACCCATGAAAAATCGGCAATGTTGACGTAGGACTACGTCTTAGCTTTCTATATAGGGGGATCACTCTACGAAAAATGTAACGTTTATTAAGAGTTTTCAAATGCATATTACGCAGAATCGTTCTTACGATATATGTTATAATATATACCATTAGACGGGAAATTTATCCATATTTTTTTTTGCCTGAGACATCAACAGTGGAAATAATAAAACAAGTGAGCAATTTAACATATAAAAGAGGTATGCTTTGCGAGCGAATGCGAAAGTAAATCATGTATTATGCATTCTTTCTTCCAACTTCTTTCCGATGAATGTTGTATGTATCACAAAATTGCGTGCAATAATTTGTTCTATCTAACAAATTAGCAAGATGTTAAAGTAAACAGATGCAAGATTTCATGCATCACCGAAACTTCATGCAAGATTTCATCAAAGCAACGAGGGATGTGTCACCCATACAGCGATCGTTCATTGATTAGGAGAAGGCAGCGATTATCATGCGAAGACTTATTGAGATCGGCATTACATCGCATTACAAAAATGAAACGAAATGAAATATTTATATTCTTCATGACTCATATTCCTTCTATGATAGATTGAGCAGTAGAACCAATACGACTTGATTGTGATAGTCTGCAAACGAACATTATTTCACTAAAAAAGCTATTGCTCCCGATGCCTAATAATAGGAATAAGACAATGGAAAGAAATCACATTACCACATTACCATTACCATTAAAAATAAAGCAACTTCATGATTTCATGTGTATTTTACCTCAAAATATCACGAAATCGTGAGTATTTTCAAATTGTTTTTTCGCAAGTGTTCTGAACAATTACAATCCTACGTCAAACTTCCGTCCGTGCCCCTAGGAAGTTTGCCCTTCTACTTTTTGTCCATTCTTTTTAAGCAAACGTTACACGACATACTGTGGTTTACATATATCGATGTTCATAAATGTACATAAAATCACTAGTAATAAACTGTTCATATAGGAATACCGATCGATCGTTCACCTGTTTTGTTTGTTCATTTAATTTGTATGAATAGGATAAGAAGCCATCATCTTTCAGTGCATTCTTAAACTTAAATTTGAATAGCTAGTTTGCCTGTGGTGGTTCGTAATTAGAGATGAAACGGATATCTCATCCGGTATCTGGTCTATCCGGCCAATATTCACTATCCGGTCAAATACTGGATATTAGAAAAAAATAAATAATTTCTCATTAACACAAGATAAATCACAATAAAAAGCTCAACCACATCATCCATACATAATAAAAAATAAGGTTTGATTACTGAAATGCCAAATTTTTTTTAAATCAAATTAATATTTCCTTTTTTTATTTGCAGGCGGTGACAACCGATTGTTTTTTGCTTCATACATCAGACTAGCTTAAAAGAACAGTCTTTCGTTGTGAACACTACAGCAATTATCCGAAAGATAAACTTTGGCAAACCTTTTTGTTTTATTCCATCTGTTAATTTTATTAGGCTCATTTAGCAATTCAGCTGTAACAGAGCCAAATTTATTCGTGTACATTTTTATCTCACGATAATCCTATCATATCGATACACATGTCGCCTTTTTCAGCGTAAGAATATTTCTATTGTTCGAATGTTCACCAGTTGGACCATACAGAGCGGGACTGTTGATATGACGCTTCCATTGTTGTGTTATTTATAGTACCAAACACCGATGCAGCGATGCAATTACCGATGTTTGTTGCGAGGACGTAGTAGCTAGGAAGATGGTCAATTGAGGGCCCTGAGTTATGAGCTCATGATCGTCAATCCTCGATCAATGAACCTTGACTGCTTAGAGTTTAATGAGTTGAATGAAGGATCGTGATTGCGATCGATTTGAAATATTTTCACATAACAGTCGATTTCGTTAGTAATGGGATTTTTTTTCCCGAATGCGACGCTGACTATTATTTTGATTTGCAGTTTCGTTGACACAGTACAAGAGATGTCGTGAGCTTCGCGTGTAAGGTTTGACTCAGTTTCGTCTCTTTTGCTTCGTTGACCAGATGTTAAGGATGGCGGGGAGTTGTTACTCTTGTATAAGCTTTTCTTCCAGGCTGATTCCGTTTCAAGAACTCCTAAATAGTCTGACTCGAGTCTCGGGTCCAAACAGGTTGCAATTCAGCCACTTTATGCCAAACCAATATAGTGGTTCTCAAATTTTCGTGAGAAGTGGTAGTTTTGTTCCTTTTCGCAAAATATTAGACCCGTATTTTTTATTTTTTTTATTAGAGTGCTCATTTCCATTTTAGGGTGGTTCGAAAAATAATTTTTTCCCCGTTTTTCGAAAAATGAATTTTTTCAATAATTCATAACTTTTGAACTACTGAGCCGATGTAGATGATTTACATATCAATTACCACACTTGCGTACAGATTGGATTCCAGTAGCATAGATGTAGTCTAGTCGCAAAGGAATACTGAACGAAAACTGAAAACATGTGAACTTTGAAAAATCCTAATTTAAAAACGAAAAAGAACACCTCTCTGATATTCGAATATATTATGCGAAAAAACTTCAGTTTTCGAGAAAAAATATAAAATTTGTGGCGCCCTTGGTTCCTTGGAGACTATGTGAACAGTAAAAAAAACAATACAATAAAAATTTTGCAAACAAAATCAAGTTTTTAGGAAGTGTGGTATTTTTCTGAAAAATTGGCTTCAATTTGATATGCTGATCGTCTAAATAAAAAAAAGTTATGAATTTTTGAGAAAAACATCATTTTTGGAAAAAAAGGGACAAAATTGATCACCATAATAAAAAAATAAAAAAAAAATACGGGTGTAATATTTTGGGACAAGGAACAAAACTACCACTTTTCACGAATATCTGAGAACTATATCGGTTTGACATGGAATGGCTGAATTAGGGAATTTGGATCTTCTGTCCAATCCAGCGAGCATCTTTATCTCATTCGAGGTAAGTTTGTAAATTACGAACGTTGTACGTAAGATAGCTTATTGACATCTATATTCGAATATGACTTCCAGCATTTGACTACATCGGCTGGTTCGGAAGAAAACAATTGGAAAGTGTATATTTTGATCACTTTTTGCATCAATGGAGCAATGGAATAATGATTCCACTATCCCATAAAGCGCAACATCCATCGTCGCACACTGTGCGACGTCTCTGACGATACATGTTATCCTGTATAGAAAAAGTGGTGTGTAAACGATCCTTGGTTGCTTGGAATAATTACCATTATGGACAATTATGTCGGCCATAGAATGAACGAACAGTGCATTTAGTTTCTTGAACTGAACCATGGTTTTCGTGAAAAGCGTGCACAATTTGCAGACGTTGTTCTGCCGTGAGATTTTTTTTTTATTATTAATTATTCAAATTGTCAAATTAAATTGAACACAAAGCAAGTGGCTGCTGTAAAAATGGCACTGCTATCAGAAAGTATTGCCAACTTGTTTTCCCTTGTTGGGTGTGAACCACTGCTTAAATTTCTATACCTCTATAAAACACCCATTACTACCATAGTTATATAATGAATTGTGTGAAATCAATTAGTAAAATCAAATCAAAACGGTGTCTGCTGCGAAAGTTTATAAATTTTGACGAATACAGTGATACTTTTTAATCCGGACACTTTTTCATTACATTCAATGTTGATGTTGAATTAATATGACTGATACTTACTTTTGTATCAATTTAGTATAATGTTAAGGATTGTACCTAGCTGTTGACAAAAAAATGACAAGAATCAAAAAAAATTTTTGTGTTTTACAAACCCATGTCCGGAATAAAAAGCATATTCAGTTTTAAATCCGGACGGTGGACGTTTTTGAAATTTCTTATTGAAGGAGTTGCATAAGAGTGTCCGGAATTAAAAGCAAACGTGTCCGGAATTCAAATCATCAATGAAAAAGTGTCCGAATTTAAAATCACGGCACAACGAAGAAATTTACAAATCTTGAACAAATATAACATGAGCAATGAAACACAAATTGCTAGATGTGAAATAAATAATTTTGGGAGGATACTGCCAAGTCTTGGATGAGCGCGAAATTCCTCCAAAACAATACTTTTCAAGGTAACTCGAAAACCGAAGTGGAAATAAAAAGGGATCTTGATAGCAAAAAAAAGAGACATGTGCCAACACACGCATCGAACCGAGTTATTTTTGACGAAGGGATAAATGTTGCAGGTGTTGTGTGGGAACTAGGAATCAGTGAACGAAAGGAAAATAAAATTATTAAAGAGAAAAAAAAGGGGAAAGCTTGCTGCCACATCACCACTCCACCCTGGCTCCGTTCATTTGTGTGTACTTTTTGTTGTTGAACGACCTGTACAGGTGTGGGTGTTTATTTATTAATCGGATCCTGCCTGCTTGGAACGAAATTGGTTGTGGTTTTTCTCGAGTACATAAAAGATAGTTTCCCGCTAGGTATTTTTGGGGTGTTTTATGCTGAGTAATGATTCAGCCGATAGAATAATCCAAATCGGTCGAACCTGTAGCATTTGAAATTTTGATGGATGTGAAAAATTTCTACTGTGTGCCATATACGGTAATGGTGGCGATTAGAATTTCCACACGATACTAGAATAAGTAGGATATATTTTTGGGCAAACCAATCCGCGATGAATTGGCACATCATGTCGCATCCTTTAACGCCACCCTCATTGCGATTTTCAATGGAATGGGGAGGGCGTATCTGAATATGCGCAGAATGTAGGAATTGTGTGTCGAGAGAGGCACTCAGAGAGCGCGGCGTGAGTTTCACATCATTTGTAAGTACAACTTTCGTTTTCTATGAATTGAACTGAATGAAAATAATGCCAGTTTTCAGTATTATAGATTTCGGACAATCGCGAAGGTGGAAGTTTTTGTTTAGTACTGTACACCCATTCTATTTGATCATGAAATGCACTTGTTCATGTAAAAATTCAAGTAATGCAACACAAAGCTAGTTTTACACATTTACTCGACTTTTTCCAGCTGCGATTCGGGTACGGATGCTTAGGAACGAAAACTATGATTTCGAATGATCTATGAACCAAGAGAACGAGGATGGAGGCTGTATCAAAACATCAACTAAATCAACAAACGATGAGATTAGCATGTTAGAAATGTTTGTTTCATAAAAAGTGAAATTTGGATTACTCTCAAAAATAGATCAACGATCAGTTGAATAGATAGTTCAATAAGATTAAAATCTAACGAAAACTATCGTTAGAAAATGAAAATGAATTCGATCACCAAGTAGTAGTCATTAACTGACATTCATAATAGTTCACTATAAACTTAATTTATCCTGTCACCCGGTCTTTGTCTTCCTTGAAATGATTCTCGACATTTCAGAGCCATGAATATATTTCATGTATACAGGGTGTAAGGTTATTCAGTGCAAATATTTTGAGGTGTGATAGAGAGTCATATTTGAAGAAAATGTCGTATCGTGCATATGGTCAAATCTCAAGTATGATAGAGTTATTGATCTTTTCATGAGACCAAATTGTTTGGCTTAACCTGGCTCTAATTCAAAAAGTACGTTCTTCGAACAATTCTGTGGCTTTTATTCGGAACAAATTGTTGTAAAAATCGGAGCTTTTTTGTGAAGGATTGATAGTTTTCTATCTGGTAATATAGTTGTACATTCGAGTTTTTGTTTCTGAATGTATCGTGCCTAAACAAAACAATGAAGTCCAGAGTCTTATAAACGATTATACTTATTTTATCGTACACGGTATACATAATTTCAACCGAGCTCATGCATAACTCTGGGTACTCAAAACAAAAAAAAAAGAGTAATTCTAACACTATAAAACATAGTGAATGAACAGTCTAATAACGTAAAGTCTTCGTGTTTTGTCTCATTTCACCAAATATTGATCGTTTTTTATTCCATCGGCCCGTTAATTCCAATGGTAGGAGGAGGAATCTGAACTGTCAAAAAACTACACACTACGAACTGCGAGCGACAGCCACACCCAAACTAGCGTTGGCTGAAAACATTTCATTTTTGGCAGAACTGATGACATTTCGTGTATGCGAGCAGACATCTCTTTCTGTTTTCTTTTCTCACTTCATTTGGGATTGTGCCAAAAAAAAGTCCATACTACGTCAATGGGGATCGAACCAAGGTCGGCTAGAATGCGAAGCTATTTCACACGACCACGTTATCCATATAGCTGCCAGCGCTGTTATCTTTAAGCGTGATAATATTACGCCTCATCATAAAATGAAGTTGGAAAGTGTTTTCTAAGAGGATGAGACAAGAACGAGAATATATCTTTCTCTGTCTGGGTCGTGTATTTGGCAAACTATACGGAAAGATTTCATATGCTTTCATTTAAATGTGTCTCCTGTTTCGCTCGCTCATATTGGCTCTAGTATATATATTATACAAATGATATACATGTATTGGGGAGTACAACATTTTTCTGTTATTTTTCAGCTCATTTAATGTGATAAATCGGGATGCCATAACTTGTGCTAAAAATTATCTTTGGGTGTAGTGAGAATAAGTGTACATGCTTCGATATTGGATCAATCTTTTGAATAAGTACTAACCTTAAACTACTCGTGTCAACGTTAAAATAATGAAATGAAATGAAATTAATAAAAAAAACGTATTATTCAAGTTGAATTGCTTAAGAATAAGACGCGGCTAACAAATTACGTTACGCTGAAACGTTGATGTGTCCTTCTTCCGATATATGGTGATTTTATAGTAAATGGGCTATATTTTTTTAAGAATATAAAAAGTTTGGAAAAACACAAAAATATCAAAATTTTGAACTCAAAAACTATATGACCTGCAATATTTTCATCAAAGACTAAAATGTAGGAAATTGTTTGAATTTTAAAAATATTAAATTGGATTTGAAAAAAATAAAAAGCAGGAAATATTTTAGAATTAAAAACCCAATTTTTCTTAAATTTTTTTTATTTCTGAAAAAATATACAGAAACAGCCTATACCATAAGCAACAAGTCAAACATGGGGGAAGGGTGGTAAAGACGGATACCCTAAGTAAAAGTTGATTTCACCACAAATTGATAGTCTAGTACTCATTTTATAATAAAATTTGTCTTTGAGGCAGAATTTTTGAAAAAAGGAATGTATCCGGCATCTTTGAAAAAATATGATTGAGTCGGGAAAGACGGACACTTGGCGGGAAAGACGGTCACCTGGGGTGGGAAAGATGGATACTAACTGAAAATTAAAGTTTATGTACTCGATAAGTTTTGGAGGTCTTCAAGTATGATCTTACAAAAAGGCTAGACTAAAATCACCTAGAAGGGCTTGTAATTTTTCTCATTCTTTCATGTCTAAAACAGCTTCCGACGTTCGGAATGACAAATTCGGATTACGTTTTAAATGCCGCTCTGCTGATTCGTCCATGATATGTGGTCGGACTTGCAAACGTAGCTAGTGGGCATCTGTTAATAAAAGAAATAGGAGATAGTCAAATTGTTTTCAAAATAAAATGTTTGTCTTTTGTCGGTTGAGTGTCCGCCTTACCCGACTTGATTAGTATTTTATTTTCGTCAATATTTCTGGAGTAAAATGAGAAAACTTCACCGTTGATTCGATAAACTGGAAAATAAGTGATGGTAAAACATTCACGTGACGGAAAATATCCCAAACAATTACTCGATAACAATGAGAGCCTTATTTTCTGCAGACGAAAATTTATATCGAGCTGCTCTTTGTAGATTACTTTTTCCTGCACAGTAAGTGGTATAAGGTATTGATACAATGTACTGCAAGTTTGTACATCATTAAAATTTTTTGAATGAATTATACTTATATATGAATGTATGAAATATGAATATGAAATAACAATATAATTTATCAATTATACAGGGGTGTCCGTCTTTCCCACTTTCCTCTACATTATAAGAACAGCACTGCTGCAGGGAGAGTTTCTCTAACAACAACTTTTTCACTTTTTGAAAAATTATTACTAATGTTTTATTAGTAACTTTTTTTGTGTTTGAATTCATGCGATTGACATTTTCTGCAAGCTTTTTTCCTAAATATGTTGAAAAAAGCTTGAATAACATTTGATATTTTTTAATGAAAATTTTAACAATTTTCTAAATTTTATTCATTGACCAAAATGTTGTAGGTGATATAGAGTTATTTTGTTTGTTGAAATTGAGGAAAAAAGTGTAGTAATCTAAGGGAAATCCTTTTTCAAAATGTCATCTGACTTTTTTTAAATTCAAGTAAGCAAAGTTGCTTAAATGGCCAATGTTTAAAATCCGTAAAATTCCATTGCAATCTGAGATGATGCTGCCCATGGTTGGTCAAATTGGTATACACGGAATTTAGTCGTTGATGAGCTTCAAGCGTTCCGGATTTTTTTTCCGGGGAAAAGTCGCCGATGAGGTAATCGTGAGATCAATTTTGTGACGGTGATAGTAGTGATGATATTGTGTTAGTTAATTTGTTACGTTATATCCAATCGTTCACGTCGTTGATGGAGAAGAGGATAGCATAACGTGCAATGCCAACTTATATCAATTTTTTTTGGAAAACGTATTACACTGTGCATTTCAAATTTCCAAGAATCCGCGCTGAATCATTTGCGTCCAATCCATAATCATACAATCGCAGAAATGTTTTGTGCAGAGTGACTTCGACTCAATGACGAGAAATGCTGATGTGAAATTGAACTTTCATATCAGTTTAACTAAATGGTAAACAATGTAATCTCTTCCGATTATCGCGATTAGGACTAGCAGAACGGGTGTAAATATCATTAACGCTCTCATTTGATTTGACTGAATGGGCGATTCATTTCAGTTTTTCTTCAATATTGACCAGTGAAAGCGATAATTTGTTTGCGTAATTCAGTACCAAATTAACGTACATCGGAATTGATGAACATTTGACATCGTTAGATTGAATGTTTGATATTGTTTAATCAAGCGTCTAATTCTACCATTTCAAGAGTGTTCTTATGATTAGAAATCTATGCTCTTGTCAAAATAAATTATGATGGGATCATTCAAATGATCAAAACGAATGATAAATCCGATAAAGTAACTATAAAAACGAGTTTTCTACAAATTGTTGGCTGAAGTAAAGATGTTCAATATCAGTGACGACAGCTGGCTGTTCTTAGTGGATTCGCAGATCTCTGCGGTTTCCACGCTGCTGAATATTATAAGTATGTTACATTGGCTAGATGAGATTGGTTTAACTTTCTCGTGTCAGTATTACAGTATTTCATTCAATCGTACTGCATCTGCATCGTCGTAAATAGCACCGAGAGTATGTTTAATTCAAAACATCAACATCCAACGATTTGGATAAACCTAGCTGACGCGAACGATAATATTCTTATGGCCAGTATTGAAAATGGTTGCCAATCTTTCGTTCTGACCAACGATGCTGCGCCACAGTTCCTGGATCGATTTCAATATATTCATGATCGAACGATGCAACATTTTCCGAATAAGCAACTCATCATTCTCATCAGTTCCGAATCGAACCGTTCTGCAATGCAACGATTTGTCAAACATAAGGCCATTCACGATGTGCCAAATCTATTATTTTTGTTTCCAGCCAGTGCGGATCGTATTGATCTGATTACGAATAGATTTACAAGTCGCGAAAATTCCCATGATTTGGAACTTCTGGATATTTACCTTCCCTCGCAGGATGCTTTCTTGTATGGGAACAATCTTTTCCCAGATAAATTGATCAATCTGGAAGGCAAATTCGTGCGATTGACTCTTTTCAAATATTTGCCATACACTCTTTGGAATGCGGTCAATTCAACGGATAATTCCAACGCATTTTACAACCAGAAGCCAGTTCTACATATAGATGGCTCCGATACGAAAGTGTTTCTGGAGTTTTGCGCAAGATTCAATTGTAGCTTTGATATATCGTTGGATGAATCTAACGAATGGGGAAATATTTTCGACAATGGGAACTGGGAATGGAATTATGGGAGCGGTTGTCGAACGAAGAGCTGACGTAGGAATCGGAGGACTCTTTTCGTGATATCGTGAAAGTGCGTTCTTGGCACAGTCTACACAGATGTCCAGAACTGGAGTGACCTGCATTACACCAAAGCCAGGGTTGCTGAGTTGCTGGATGATCCCGATACTGCCATTCTCCATATATTTGTGGATGGCCGTTCTGGTGACGTTTGTGATTTCGACTATAATCTCACTCTTCATGGATTATATGCACGATTTGATGCTAGAAACTGTAAGAGCGAATAAGTTCAATAAACGAGCGTTGATTCCATTATTTTTTTTTCCAGAATCGTCTATTGGATGTGTCTGAGTCATTCATGGTAGTCGGCAGCATTTTTATTCTACAATAAGTTCTGCTTCAAATAAATCACAACCAGTATATTTCCCAAATGGTTCTCTTTGCGTCGATTCTTTTTGTAGGTATTATGGTGGGCAACGCGTATTGTGGTTGATTATCTAGTATCATGACAATCCCGCACTACGAGTCACCTATTGATACACTTGAAAAGCTCTAGTGCGCAGACTCAGATAATATTCCTGCTCTCGTAGATGGTTTCGAAGTACGCAAACGCTAGGGTGCAACTAGCTATAACCATATCAGGTTATCGGGAGAGCAGCGGACCGATAACACTGCAACCGTCTCATCTACTGGGCGCGTTTCTTCTGTTAGCAATAGGATTGGTTATTGGATTCCTCGTATTCTTGTTGGAAGTAATGTATAATAATCTCCAGCAAAGAAAATGGGGATCATCGAAGAATTTTAGCGCACGATTTAAAAACGAAAAATATTTATATGTAAATCTTTCTCTAAAAAAATCATCATCAAAATGATGTG
Source organism: Toxorhynchites rutilus septentrionalis (assembly GCF_029784135.1). Classification (NCBI taxonomy): domain Eukaryota; kingdom Metazoa; phylum Arthropoda; class Insecta; order Diptera; family Culicidae; genus Toxorhynchites; species Toxorhynchites rutilus. Next base: position 268,542,823 of record NC_073746.1, read on the forward strand.
AAAAATCTTCGCTCAGTTTCATTTTTAGTTTATCCACAATTTTGTCATCCATGCCGTTCGTGTACGCGTTCGACGAAATCCCCTTCGCAAACTAAAGCATCTAGCAGTGGAAATGAACGATTCCTCGCGCAGTATAAGTCGTATTTAACTTGAAGATCACCGTACAGGCGATGTGTGAGTCATTTATTGCAGCTCCGATTGAAATAAATGCGATTGGAACGATGCAAGACACTCTCAAAACGGTTCAAAAACGTAGATAACAGACTTCATCTCCGTAAATGATTGGCCATCCGGAAGCTCACACCTCAAACCACTGGATTATTCACTTTGGACCAAGTTGGAGGAGCTTGCTTATGTACGTTCTTGGTATAGTTATCAAATTCGCAATCGTTGAAGAATTTTATCAAGAGGATTTATTTTAGATATTTTTGCAGCTTCAAAAAAATAGCTTTTGTCTAATTTTTTTTAAATATTGAGTTACGAATTTTCAAACGACTGACAGTACGTATTTTTTGAAATTTTGAATACAAAAAGAAACAGACACGTTCAACACTCCCGTAAAGGCATTTTTCGAGTAATTTATAAATTTTGAGTTATAAAATATTTTATTATAAAATTGAGTTTTGCTGAAGAGGTATAAAATAACAGTCGGCATTAGTTGTCAGGATAAGTTCATTTGTTTACACAGTGACTTCACTAAAGCAAGCGCGTCGCGATCCTGCACGCTCGAAACATATATCCCGGTCTAACCGTTCGTGAGTTATCGAAATTCTAAGGCCCTGATTGTGTCGAATCGAAACGCGAAGCAGAATGCAGTTATGGACTGAAAAGCGAAACTTTCGTTACTTCTGGGCAGGGCCTGATATCTTCGAAGAAAAACACATGAAAATCGACTCTCCTTTCAGTCGCTTCGCTCTGGCTATACTTCCATACACAGTCGAAGCAAAGCGACTGGAAGGAGAATCGATTTTCTTGTGTTTTTCTCCGAAGATGTCGGGCCCTGAATCTGGGACCATGCACCACAAAACTTATTAGGAAGCGTGCCTACGCAAGAGACTGTTCCCTTTTCTGGAGCAGCATGAGATAGATTGCATATTCTGGTCGGACTTGGCAAGCTGTCTCATCGAGGTCCTAGATTAATGAAGGAAAGGGTGTGATAAATGCTAACATGCACTTGCTTAATTATTTTTTAGCTTTTGGTACATTATCTGTATTATTATTATGTTAAATCACAAAGAAGCCGTTCAATTTAAAAAGTTTTTGTATTGTTCGATATCTCGTATAGTATCGATCAAACAATTTCAAGTTTATGCTCGTTTACATTTCACAATAAAACATTCTTTTGCTGTTTTTTTTATTGTTTCACTCAGTTATAAGTTGCAGGGTGTTGACAATGGAAGTCAACAAAGAGAAATAATTTTTTTGAAGTTAAAGATGCACTTCGAACAGGTTGGCCCGTCGTCGAAAATGTCGATAGAATCACAGAAATAATCGAGGTTAACCGGCCTGTTAGTAGTCGTAGCCAGTGTTGCCATACTTACAAATTTATCTGGAAAGGTACAGATTTTGTCGTTATTTTTGGCACAGATTCTGTACGGTACAGGGTACAGATTTTCGTCAAAAAGTACAGATTGGTACAGATTTTTGCCACGTGTGAAATTTCTTTCAGCAACATTAAGGTACATGACGATTTTAACGCTGCAGTTGCTTTTTTTTGAGTATTTTTTGTCTCAGATCAACAGATTGAATCGATTGTTCCAGGCCTGAATTTACGATGTTACACGAAGAGCGGAAATATTTTTATTTGGAGCTGATCAAACAAATGATGACTTGACTTGTTTGTAACGTTCTCACTATACCTCACACCTCGGTAACTGACGAGCGATTTTTTCTGAATATAACCAGAACATAAATAAGCTTCGAAATCGGCTCAGCAACGATACCATAAACGCTATTAGAGATCAACAGATTTGATTGATCGTGGTGGCAGCTCGAAAATTTATAATAAATGATGGTATGTAATCCAGATTCAGAAAAACTATGTATAAGCATCATAAAATATACGAATGACTTGCAAATGTAAATGTAGTATTTGTAATGAATACATAAAATACATAAATAAATACTTGAGTCATATACAATAGTCTTTTTTCTGCAATATAGTAGGTTTTTGTTTACAACGAATATTTTCGATGGTACAGATTTTGAGAAGAAAAAGTACAGATGAGAAGGATTTTTAATCCATCTGGAAATGTGGCAACACTGTAGCACTGCATTGGCCAGGAGCTAAAGATCGACCATAAGCCATTTGCGGCAGGCTAGATTAAAAAAGAAGCTCGATTTTTGGGTGCCACACCAATTAACATGATAACAAAAACACATGATGGATCGATTCTCCATCTACGAAGCCACAGCCAAACGAAATGAAATCGACCCATTTCTTCATCGAATGGTGATTGGCGATAAGAGGTGGGTCACATACGCCAATATTGTGCGAAGTCGATCGTGGTCAAAGCGTGGTGAAGCAACCCGAATGGTGGCCAAATTCGGTCTAACGACCAGGAAGTTCTACTGTGTATTTGGTGGAACTTGAAATGAATCATTTATTATGAGTTGCTTCTGTATGGTCAAACACTAAATTCAGATCTCTACTTATGTTGTTCATAATGTAGTGTAGTGTCTAAATAATGTAGTGTAGGGCCATTCATTTGATACACATATCCCAATTAACTTCTTTTTTTTTGATGACGGCCATTTTGGACTTGTATTTTTCATAAATAACTACTTATCAAGTTCTTTCCATTGATATCTATATTGATTGGGTTTTAAAAATACACATATATCGCCATTTTGAGCTGGCGGTCTTCTTCTTCTTCTTCAATGGCACTAACGTTCCTAGAGGAACTTCGCCGTCTCAACGTAGTATTACTTGCGTCATTTTTATTAGTACTTAGTTGAGATTTCTATGCCAAATAACACGCCTTGAATGCATTCTGAGTGGCAAGCTCTAGAATACGCGTGACCACAGTGCAAGACGGAGGCAATTTCTTTGACGAAAAATTCCCCCGACCAGAACGGGAATCGAACCCGAACACCCGGCATGTTAGTTGTGACGCTAACCACTCGGCCACGGGAGCACTGCTGGCGGTCATTGGATTTGAATTTTTTATAGATAACTGTGTTCTACTAGCCAAGCCCTGTTATTTGATATCCAAATTGATGTGGTTCTGAGAAAATATGTAGTCCGCTAGTTTGTAGCGGCTGCTATCTTGGATTTTCAAGATAATGAAATACGCTATGATGACAGCAGAGATAAAGCTGTGATCCAAATTTCAGTTCAATCGGTCAACAGGAAGAGGATCGAATTTCTATTAATTCGGGACAACGCTATAGACATACAAAGTTACAAAATTACAACATATAAACCGGTCAAGCTAAATAAAACCATTTAAGAAGAGTGTAATTGCGATTTGACTAAAGGATTTCAAGCGGAAAAGGAATTTGGCAGCCAAAAAAGTGAGAACTTTTATTCAGAAGATGATGGACCATGTACGAAGAAATGATCGAGAAATGGCTTGTGTTAAGAATAAAACTGAAACGATAGTGTTCAAACAGAAAGATAAAACGTGAGAAACGCCCAACTAATTATTTTGCGATACATGCGAAAGATATCACACGAAGAAGAATTATAGCAAATATTTTTGAAACACAAACATAAAAACATTGTTTAATAAATACTTAACAGAAGTTTACAAAAAACAAAAAAAAATCTTGTTTATCTTTCATATTCTCACTGCTCTTTCATGTAAAAATAATTGCGACCAGTACGACACACATATCGAAATTTAATACGAACGCAAAGGGTTGAATTTATAAGTTCAATTTTGAAATATAATCTTAGCTTTAGTATCATTGATTGGCATAGTTATTTTTAATTTGACGATGTTGATGGTATCCACTTAAAAATTCGTATACACTGCGATTGAGTAGGAAAAAGATAAACAGTGTTATTTATTTATTGTAAAGCTAACCGATGACGCAGACTTTTCCATCTTTTCGCCTTAGATTGAACATGAGAAATGATATAATTACTCTCTACACGCTACATTCGAATGATAAAATTACTCTCATTAAGACTGATTCGAATGCTATATGAATAAAATTGGTGAGTTGGGGAAAAAATATTATTGAGATCAAGTCCTAACTAGTATTGAATCGTTGTTTTGAAAAATCGTGAAATCTGTTTGAAAACCAAAAAAATCTGTAATCTGTATCTACAGATTCTTGGTTTTAAAAAATCTGAAAAATCTGTATAAATACAGATTATTCTGTAGATATGGTAACCCTGTTCTTGATGTTATTGTTTCGAATATTAATTCCTAGTATGTAGTGTCCAGTGCTCCCTTGGCCGAGTGGTTAGCGTCATAACTAACATGCCGGGTGTTCGGGTTCGATTCCCGTTCTGGTCGGGGGAATTTTTCGTCAAACAAATTTCCTCCGACTTGCACTGTGATCACGCGTATTCTAGAGCTTGCCACTCAGAATGCATTCAAGGCGTGTTATTTGGCATAGAAATCTCAACTAAGTACTTATAAAAATGACGCAAGTAATACTACGTTGAGACGGCGAAGTTCCTCTAGGAACGTTAGTGCCATTGAAAAAGAAAAAAAAAGAAAAATGTAGTGTCCATTTTGCGTGTATAGACTACTCCCCCACGTACACCAAAACCTTTTTTTTTTCAAATGTTTATATGTAATTCCTTCAATTTAGTGTTTCATATATTAGCTGTAGATAGTTCGAGGAGCAAAATCGCACATTAAACTCATGATAGTTCCGCGTTTCAACTTACCCCGCTTTACGGGACAAGTGGAAACAATGCATATGAAAACTGAACATCTTCAAAATTGATATTTTTCGAAACATCCAGTGTGAATCTCTATTTTTTATCGAAAGTCATCTGTTATACCTTGTATATTAAGATGACTTTCAAGTTGAACTTCGAGAAAATCGTTTCAACTTGCCCCGGTATACCTTATAATGTACTCACTGAAACTAATGAAAACAACGATGTGATAGGATGTCCAGTATTTAGTTGCTAATATGCCTCCATATGCTTATGATAATACCACTTTTTTTGGAAGACGGTCCTGGACAATCAAGTTTAGTGAAATAAAACTGAATTAAACATTCAATCGAAAGCAGCGAACATGACGCATGTGAAATGAAACTTTTCGACAATAATAATAAATATAGTCTATTTAAGCAGTTACAAGCGTCAATTGAAAGCGTTTGTTGTCCAACTTCAACGGAATCAACAACAGAAAAGGGGGTCTCCGTAGCCACATTGGTTGCGCGTTCGCTTAGTAAGCGATCGATCGTGAGTTCAAAACTCAGGGCCCTCATTGACCATCTTTGTGTTGTTACAGAATAGCTACGTCCACGCAACAATCATCAGCGATGGAGATCGATCCACGGTCGAAATAAGATCGATTCATCCATACAACTGCTCTGCTCTGCCAGACACATCGGGCTACTGTTCTATAAAATAACTCAACAATGATCAAACAACTGTCTCCGCTGTCCGGTGGTCCAACTGGATAATGGAAGAACAGAAAGAATACCCTTACGCCTAAATGGCTACTGTGTGAATGTACCATATGTAATGGTATAGAAGGAATACTGGCGAATGGCAACTGTGTAATGTGCTAATTATAGATATGATAACCATGTGACATGTACACGATTAAAATTCCGCTCTGTTACAGCTAAAATGCTAATGAGCCTTAAATAAAATAAATGGGATAAAAAAAAACAACAGAAAAAAATGAAATAGAAGAATAGATGTTTCGGTATGCGTAGAGAATACACTCAATTGAAAATTACTCTCACTTAAAAGACACACTGAAAAGAAGTGTATCCACGATGACAACGGCGCGATGTCGATATCTGGATACAAAATTAGTTTTCCATTGAAACTTATCATTATAATATAAAATTACCTTCAGATACAATTTTTGCAATCGATTATTTCACCACATGTTTTCCATCCGCATTGATTTTATACAGAGAAGTTAATTTTAATTCATATTTTCTATTCGAAAGGTGTTCATTCTGCCTGAAAACCTATTATTATCTTTGACGCTTCACCAAACTCGTTGAACGTAGTTCAATGGCGTGCCGTTCATTTCGTTTTCACCGTGAAGTGTATACGGGAATAAGGCCCATAGTAATTTTCATCTTGGAGCTGAAGAGATGGACAGCTCCATTTCTTTATACATTTTTTTTTCTTTTTTTGTTGTTATTTCGCCATCTTAAATTTGGAAACGCTGCTTTGTTTACAAGTAGCTATTGTTGTACATCAGCCGGTTCATCCCCCAGTTCCGCTTGGCAACGAGTCCGTTTCAAGACTGATAGTTCTTTATTAGAGCGTGGTTTCCCCATATCCGTGAATTTGACGAATGTAACGTGCGAAAACAAATACAACAAACAAAATTGACGAAACCAACTTTGTTACAATCACAAGCTCTAAAAAAATGCGATAGATCAGCACGGAAGCCGGAGCACATGTTTCCGTTCCAACAGTGATTTTCAAGCGATTTTCGAATGATAAATTAAAGTTCACAGTACAACTTTAAGCCAGATTATTTTTTGAAAATTTCTTCTAGAAGCCATTGAGCTTTATTTACAAGAAACTAATACTAACAAGAAAGTAAAAAACGTGTTTATCACTATGTTCGGAGAAATTTATAAAATATTTAAAAAAGAATCTGTTTCTTCGATTTCAATGATTATATTCACATTCAATGTGAACAGAACCCATATAACATCGTTCTGAACACGATTCATAGGCTCATTTACTTATATTAAGTTAGTATTAAGCTTTAGTAAGCTAAATAAACCTCTACCCTAGAAATAAAATTCCGTTTTTGTGTAACCCAGACTAATAAGAGGTATAATTATAACTATTTCTGCGGCTAACATTAATCTACAACTGAAACTACTATTCCCATTTTTGTTATGCGGGACTCAATAAAAATCATGGCCAAACCATGGAAACGTTCATAAAGTTTGTGGCAACGGGTGCGAATGTCCTTGGACGAAGAGGAACTACTCCGGAAAGGAATGATTGAAATAACCTAATATTCTAGCTGTGTTATGCACACATGCTTTTTTGATGTTTTCCATTTCCTTTGTTGCAAATTGCTGTATATCACTTCGAGCAAGAATACAAAAAAACCACTAACCAATCCGATAGCTAGCAGAAGGAACGCGCCCAGCAGATGAGATGGTTGCAGTTTTATTGGTCCACTGCTATCCCGATGGCGAGATGTGGCTATAGCCAGTTGTACCCTACCGTTGGCGTATTCTGAAACTACCTGCGAAAACGGGAAGATTAACGGAGTCTGCGCACTAGAGTCCTTAATACTCACCTGTTGCTCCCAATAGCGTTGTATGCCGCTTTGGAAAATGGCCAGAATTAGCTCATCCAAGCGTTCTATCATGGGCCACGTTTTGGTGGACATGGCCACGCAGTTCTCCCAGTATATATCCTCTACCATCAGATGGTAATCATGTGATGCCTCTTCATCAATGTATTCGCCGATGGCAAAGTGTCCATATGGTAACCGTTCGATGCTGTAGCTGATATCTCTTCTTTTAGTATGTCCATGCAGGACCTCTTTCGTATGGGTCTGGAAATTTTGTAGCAGTTTAATAATTGTTGGTTGTGTTGCCATGAGGATCGAAAAAATCCAAGCATCATGTGTAGACGCCCAGATCATATCGCTGTCAGCCAATTCTTGTATTGTATCGATTGGTGGCTCGTAGCGCGGGATTGTCATAACACTAGACAATCCTCCACTATACGCGTTTCCCACCATAAGACCTACAAAAAGAACTGACGCAAAGAGAACCATCTGTGAAACGAATTTGTTGCGGTTGATTCGTAGCAGGACTGTTTGCAGAATGAAAATGCTGCCGACTACCATGAATGATTCAGACACATCTAACCGATGATTCTAGAAGAAATCATTAAATTAAAAGTTGTTTTTTATTTCAACTCACTCAATCTTACAGTTTTCAGCATCACATTGTACACCACATAATTCATGAAGAGCAGGATTATGGTCGAAATCACAAACGTCGCCAGAACGGCAATCCACAAATATTTGGAGAATGGCAGAATCGGGGTCATCCATCCACTCAGCAGACTTGGTTTTGGCGTAATACAGGTTACTCCAGTTCTGGAAATTGGCTTAGACAATGCCAGAAACATACTTTCATGGAACCATGAATACAGCGCGCCCACGCCTACGTCAGCTCTACGTTCGACAACTGCCCCTATAATTCCATTTCCTGTTCGATTGTCGAAAATTTCGCCCCATTCTCCGGTTTCGTCCAAGGATATATCAAGGCTACAATTGAATTTAGCGCAGAACTCCAAGAACACTTTTGATTCGGTACCATCTGTGTGTAGAACTGGTTTCTGGTTGTAATATGCATTGAAATTATCCGTTGGATACACCTCATTCCAAAGAGTGTATGGTGAGTAATTGAATATAGCCAAACGCACGAATTTCCCCTCCAGATCGTTCAGTTTATCTTGAAAAAGGTTGTTCCCAATGAGGAAAACATCCTGCGAGGGAATATAGCTATCAAGGAGGATCAAATCATGGAAATTCTCACGACTCGTAAATCTATTCGTAAACAGATCAATACGATCTGTACTGGCTGGAAATAGGAATAATAAACTTGGCACATCGTGAATGACCTTAT